>NC_054469.1:22055322-22355322 GCF_017639515.1 Carcharodon carcharias
AAGCCCTCGGAACTCAATCAATTCCTCTGAACTCCAGCACACACTCCGAACTTGAGCATGACCTCTGAATTTGAGCATGCCCTCTGAATTCGATTATGCCCACTAACTATGAGTAAGACCTTGGAACTTGAGCAAGTCCTTGGAACTCGAGCATGACCTCTGAAGTCAAGCAAGCCCTCTGAACTCAAGCAAGCCATCTGAACTCGAGGAAGCCCTCTGAACTCGAGCATGCCCTCGAACCCGAGCATGACTTTTGTATTCGAGCAAGCTCTCTGAATTCGATCAAGCCCTCTGAACTCGAACACTCCCTCTGAATTCGAGCAAGCTCTCTGAACTCGAGCATGTACTCTGAATTCGAGCTATCCCTCTGAACTTGAGCACTCCCTCTGAAATCAAGCAAGCCCTCTGTATTTGAGCAAACCCTCTAAACTCGAGCAAACCCTCTGAACTCGAGCAAACCCTTGGAACTCGAGAAAACCCTTGGAACTCGAGCAAGCCTTCTGAACTTGAGAAAGCCTTCTGAACTTAAGAAAGACCTCTGAACTCGAGCACGCCCTCTGAATTCGAGCTAGCCTCTGAAATCAAGCACTCCCTCTGAATTCGAGCAAGCCCTCTGTCCTCGAGCACGCCCTCTGAACTCCAGCATGCCCTCTGAATTCGAGCACGTCGGCTGAATTCAAGCACACCCTCTGAATTCGTGCACGCCGGCTGAATTCAAGCACAGCCTCTGAATTCGAGCAAGCCCTCTGAACTCAAGCAAGCCCTCTGAACTCGAGCAAGCCCTCTGATTTCGATAATGCCCTTGTAACTCGAGCACACCCTCTGAATTCAGGCAAGCCCTCTGAATTCAAGCACGACCTCTGAAACGAGCACACCCCTGAACTCGATCATGCCCTCGTAACTCAACCACGCCCTTGGAACTCGAGCATGACCTCTGAATTCGAGCACGCCGTCTGAAACGAGCACATCCTCTGAACTCGAGCACGCCCTCTGAAATGAGCATGACCTCGGAACTCGAGCATGACCTCTGAATTCGAGCAAGCCCTCTGAACTGGAGCACTCCCGCTCAATTCGAGCAAGCCCTCTGAACTCGAGCACACCCTCTGAATTCGAGCATGCCCTCGGAACACGAACATGACCTCTGAATACAAGCACGATCTCTGAATTTGAGAAAGCCCTCTGAACTCGAGCACACCCTCTGAATTCAAGCAAGCCCTCTGAATACAAGCACATCCTCTGAACTCGAGCAAGCCCACTGAAATCAAGCAAGCCCTCTGAGCTTGAGCAGACTCTCTCAATTCGAGCAAGCCCTCTGAACTCGAGCAAACACTCTGTAATCAAGCAAGCCCTCTGACCCCGAGCAAGCCCTCGGACTTCGAGCATGACCTCTCAACTCGAGCAAGCCCTCTGAAATTGAACAACCCCTCTGAATTGGAGCACACACTCTGAATTCGAGCAAGCCCTCTGAATTGGAGCGTGCCATCTGAATTCAAGCATGCCCTCTGAGCTCGAGGAAGCCCTCTGAACTCGAGCAAGCATTCTGAACTCGAGCATGCCCTCTGAACTCGAGCATGCCCTCTGAACTTGAGTAAGCCCTCGGAACTCAATCAATTCCTCTGAACTCCAGCACACACTCCGAACTTGAGCATGACCTCTGAATTTGAGCATGCCCTCTGAATTCGATTATGCCCACTAACTATGAGTAAGACCTTGGAACTTGAGCAAGTCCTTGGAACTCGAGCATGACCTCTGAAGTCAAGCAAGCCCTCTGAACTCAAGCAAGCCATCTGAACTCGAGGAAGCCCTCTGAACTCGAGCATGCCCTCGAACCCGAGCATGACTTTTGTATTCGAGCAAGCTCTCTGAATTCGATCAAGCCCTCTGAACTCGAACACTCCCTCTGAATTCGAGCAAGCTCTCTGAACTCGAGCATGTACTCTGAATTCGAGCTATCCCTCTGAACTTGAGCACTCCCTCTGAAATCAAGCAAGCCCTCTGTATTTGAGCAAACCCTCTAAACTCGAGCAAACCCTCTGAACTCGAGCAAACCCTTGGAACTCGAGCAAACCCTTGGAACTCGAGAAAACCCTTGGAACTCGAGCAAGCCTTCTGAACTTGAGAAAGCCTTCTGAACTTAAGAAAGACCTCTGAACTCGAGCACGCCCTCTGAATTCGAGCTAGCCTCTGAAATCAAGCACTCCCTCTGAATTCGAGCAAGCCCTCTGTCCTCGAGCACGCCCTCTGAACTCCAGCATGCCCTCTGAATTCGAGCACGTCGGCTGAATTCAAGCACACCCTCTGAATTCGAGCACGCCGGCTGAATTCAAGCACAGCCTCTGAATTCGAGCAAGCCCTCTGAACTCAAGCAAGCCCTCTGAACTCGAGCAAGCCCTCTGATTTCGATAATGCCCTTGTAACTCGAGCGCACCCTCTGAATTCAGGCAAGCCCTCTGAATTCAAGCACGACCTCTGAAACGAGCACACCCCTGAACTCGATCATGCCCTCGTAACTCAACCACGCCCTTGGAACTCGAGCATGACCTCTGAATTCGAGCACGCCGTCTGAAACGAGCACATCCTCTGAACTCGAGCACGCCCTCTGAAATGAGCATGACCTCGGAACTCGAGCATGACCTCTGAATTCGAGCATGCCCTCTGAGGCGAGCACACCCTCGGAAATCGAACATGCCCACTAAACTCGAGTCCACCCTCTGAACTCGAGCACTCCCTCGGAATTTGAGCAAGACCTCTGAACTCGTGCACACCCTCTGAATTCGAGCATGCCCTTGGAACTCGAGCATGACCTCTGAATTCGAGCATGCTCTCTGAATTCGAGCAATCCCTCTGAACTCGAGCACACCTTCTGAATTCGAGCAAGCCCTCTGAACTCGAGCACTCCCGCTCAATTCGAGCAAGCCCTCTGAACTCGAGCACACCCTCTGAATTCGAGCATTCCCTCGGAACACGAACATGACCTCTGAATACAAGCACGATCTCTGAATTTGAGAAAGCCCTCTGAACTCGAGCACTCGCTCTGAATTCGAGCAAGCCCTCTGAACTCGAGCACTCCCTCTGAATTCGAGTAAGCCCTTGGAACTCAATCAAGCCTTCTGAACTCTGGTATGCCCTCTGAACTCGAGCAAGCCCTCTGAACTCGAGCATGCCCTCTGAACTCGAGTAAGCCCTTGGAACTCAACCAAGCCCTCTGTACTCCAGCATACACTTTGAACTCGAGCATGACCTCTGAATTCGAGCACGCCCTCTGAACTTGATTATGCCCACTAACATTGAGCAAGACCTTGGAACTCGAGCAAGTCCTTGGAACTCGAGCATGACCTCTGAACTCAAGCAAGCCATCTGAACTCGAGCAAGCCCTCTGAACTCGAGCATGCCCTCGAACCCGAGCATGACCTTTGAATTCGAGCACGCTCTCTGAATTCGATCAAGTCCTCTCAACTCGAGCACTCCCTCTGAATTCGAGCAAGCCCTCTGAACTTGGGCACACCCTCTGAATTCGAACATGCCCTTGGCACTCGAGAATGACCTCTGAATTCAAGCACGATCTCTGAATTTTAGAAAGCCCTCTGAACTCGAGCACACCCTCTGAATTCAAGCAAGCCCTCTGAACTCGAGCACTCCCTCTGAATTCGAGCAAGCTCTCTGAACTCGAGCATGTAGTCTGAATTCGAGCTAGCCCTCTGAACTCGAGCACTCCATCTGAAATTGAGCAAGCCCTCTGAATTCGAGCAAACCCTCTAAACTCGAGCAAACCCTCTGAACTCGAGCAAACCTTTGGAACTCGAGAAAACCCTTGGAACTCGAGCAAGACTTCTGAACCTGAGCAAGGCTTCTGAACTTAAGAAAGCCCTCTGAATTCGAGCACACCCTCGGAACTCCAGCATGCCCTCTGAACTCGAGCAAGCCCTCTGAAATCGAGCATGACCTCTGAACTCGAGCACTCCCTCTGAATTTGAGAAAGCCCTATGAACTCGAGCACGCCCTCTGAATTCAAGCAAGCCCTCTGAACTCGAGCACGCCCTCTGAGCTCCAGCATACCCTCTGAATTCAAGCATGACGGCTGAATTCAAGCACGCCCTCTGAATTCGAGCGCGCCAGCTGAATTCAAGCACACCCTCTGAATTCGAGCAAGCCCTCTGAACTCGAGCATGCCCTCTGAACTCGAGCAAGCCCTCTGAACTCGAGCAAGCACTCTGAATTCGAACATGCCCTAGTAACTCGAGCATGACCTCTAAATTCAGGCAAGCCCTCTGAATTCAAGCACGACCTCTGAAACGAGCACAACCTTGAACTCGATCATGCCCTCGTAACTCGAACACGCCCTCGGAACTTGAGCATGACCTCTGAATTCGAGCATGCCCTCTGAAACGAGCACATCCTCTGAACTCGAGCACGCCCTCTGAATTCGAGCATGACCTCTGAACTCGAGCAGACCCTCTGAATTCGAGCATGCCCTCGGAACACGAGCATGACCTCTGAATTCAAGCACGATCTCTGAATTTGAGAAAGCCCTCTGAACTCGAGCACTCCCTCTGAATTCGAGCATGCCCTCTGAATTCAAGCACTCCCGCTGAATTCGAGCAAGCCCTCTGAACCCGAGCATGTACTCTGAATTCGAGCAAGCCCTCTGAATCCGAGCAAGCCCCCTGAATTCGAGCAAGCCCTCAAACTCGAGCACACCCTCTGAATTCAAGCAAGCCCTCTGAATACAAGCACATCCTCTGAACTCGAGCAAGCCCACTGAAATCAAGCAAGCCCTCTGAACTTGAGCACACTCACTCAATTTGAGCAAGCCCTCTGAACTCGAGCAAACCCTCTGAAATCAAGCAAGCCCTCTCAACTCGAGCAAGCCCTCTGAAATCGAGCAAGCCCTCTGAATTGGAGCACACACTCTGAATTCGAGCAAGCCGTCTGAATTGTAGCATGCCCTTTGAATTCGAGCATGCCCTCTGAGCTCGAGGAAGCCCTCTGAACTCGAGCAAGCCCTCTGAACTCGAGCAAACCTTTGGAACTCAAGCAAACCCTTGGAACTCGAGCCAGCTCTCTGAACTCGAGCAAGCCTTCTGAACTCGAGCATGCCCTCTGAACTCGAGCATGCCCTCTGAACTTGAGTAAGCCCTCGGAACTCAATCAATTCCTCTGAACTCCAGCACACACTCCGAAATTGAGCATGACTTCTGAATTTGAGCAGGCCCTCTGAATTCGATTATGCCCACTAACTTTGAGTAAGACCTTGGAACTTGAGCAAGTCCTTGGAACTCGAGCATGACCTCTGAACTCAAGCAAGCCCTCTGAACTCAAGCAAGCCCTCTGAACTCGAGGAAGCCCTCTGAACTCGAGCATGCCCTCGATCCCGAGCATGACCTTTGAATTCGAGCACGCTCTGAATTCAATCAAGCCCTCTGAACTCGAGCACTCCCTCTGAATTCAATCAAGCCCTCTGAACTCGGGCACACCCTCTGAAATCGAGCATGCCCTCGGAACTCGAGCATGACCTCTGAATTCCAGCACGATCTCTGAATTTTAGAAAGCCCTCTGAACTCGAGCACTCCCTCTGAATTTGGGCAAGCCCTCTGAACTCGAGCACTCCCTCTGATTTGGAGCAAACCCTTTGAACACGAGCATGTATTCTGAATTCGTGCTAGCCCTCTGAACTTGAGCACTCCCTCTGAAATCGAGCAAGCCCTCTGAATTCGAGCAAACCCTCTAAACTCGAGCAAACCCTCTGAACTCGAGGAAACCCTTGGAACTCGAGAAAACCCTTGGAACTTGAGCAAGCCTTCTGAACTTAAGAAAGCCCTCTGAACTCGAGCACGCCTTCTGAACTCCAGCATGCCCTCTGAATTCGAGCAAGCGCACTGAAATCGAGCATGACATCTGAACTCGAGCACTCTCTCTGAATTCGAGCAAGCCCTCTGAACTCCAGCATGCCCTCTGAATTCGAGCATGCCGGCTGAATTCAAGCATGCCCTCTGAATTCGAGCACACTGGCTGAATTCAAGCACACCCTCTGAATTGGAGCATGCCCTCTGATCTCGAGCAAGCCCTCTGAACTCGACCCAGCCCTCTGAATTCGAGCATGCCCTAGTAACTCGAGCACACACTCTGAATTCAAGCAAGCCCTCTGAATTCAAGCAGGACCTCTGAAACGAGCACACCCCTGAACTCGATCATGCCCTCGTAACTCGAACACGCCCTCGGAACTCGAGCATGACCTCTGAATTCGAGCACGCCCTCTGAAATGAGCACATCCTCTAAACTCGAGCACGCCCTCTGAAACAAGCATGACCTTGGAACTCGAGCATGACCTCTGAATTCGAGCACGCCCTCTGAGGCGAGCACACCCTCGGAACTCGAACATGCCCACTAAACTCGAGCCCACAATCTGAACTCGAGCACTCCCTCTGAATTCGAGCAAGACCTCTGAACTCGCACACACCCTCTGAATTCGAGCATGCCCTCAGAACTCGAGCATGACCTCTGAATTCAAGCACGCTCTCTGAATTCGAGCAAGCCCTCGGAATTCAAGCATGACCTCTCAACTCGAGCAAGCCCTCTGAAATTGAACAAGCCCTCTGAATTGGAGCACACACTCTGAATTCGAGCAAGCCCTCTGAATTGGAGCGTGCCCTCTGAATTCAAGCATGCCCTCTGAGCTCGAGGAAGCCCTCTGAACTCGAGCAAGCCTTCTGAACTCGAGCATGCCCTCTGAACTCGAGCATGCCCTCTGAACTTGAGTAAGCCCTCGGAACTCAATCAATTCCTCTGAACTCCAGCACACACTCCGAACTTGAGCATGACCTCTGAATTTGAGCATGCCCTCTGAATTCGATTATGCCCACTAACTATGAGTAAGACCTTGGAACTTGAGCAACTCCTTGGAACTCGAGCATGACCTCTGAACTCAAGCAAGCCCTCTGAACACAAGCAAGCCATCTGAACTCGAGGAAGCCCTTGAACTCGAGCATGCCCTCGAACCCGAGCATGACTTTTGTATTCGAGCATGCTCTCTGAATTCGAGCAAGCCCTCTGAACCCGAGCAAGCCCCCTGAATTCGAGCAAGCCCTCTGAACTCGAGCACACCCTCTGAATTCAAGCAAGCCCTCTGAATACAAGCACATCCTCTGAACTCGAGCAAGCCCATTGAAATCAAGCAAGCCCTCTGAGCTTGAGCAGACTCTCTCAATGCGAGCAAGCCCTCTGAACTCGAGCACTCCCTCTGAATTTGAGCAAGCCCTCTGAACTCGAGCACTCCCTCTGAATTCGAGCAAGCCCTCTGAACTCGAGCACACCCTCTGAATTTATGCATGCCCTCGGAACACGAGCATGACCTCTGAATTCAAGCACGATCTCTGAATTTGAGAAAGCCCTCTGAACTCGAGCACACCCTCTGAATTCGAGCAAGCCCTCTGAACTCAAGCACTCCCGCTGAATTCGAGCAAGCCCTCTGAACTCGAGCATGTACTCTGAACTCGAGCAAGCCCTCTGAACCCGAGCAAGCCCCCTGAATTCGAGCAAGCCCTCTGAACTCGAGCACACCCTCTGAATTCAAGCAAGCCCTCTGAATACAAGCACATCCTCTGAACTCGAGCAAGCCCACTGAAATCAAGCAAGCCCTCTGAACTTGAGCACACTCTCTCAATTCGAGCAAGCCCTCTGAACTCGAGCAAACCCTCTGAAATCAAGCAAGACCTCTGAACCCGAGCAAGCCCTCGGAATTCAAGCATGACCTCTCAACTCGAGCAAGCCCTCTGAAATCGAACAAGCCCTCTGAATTGGAGCACACACTCTAAATTCGAGAAAGCCCTCTGAATTGGAGCGTGCCCTCTGAATTCAAGCATGCCCTCTGAGCTCGAGGAAGCCCTCTGAACTCGAGCAAGCCTTCTGAACTCGAGCATGCCCTCTGAACTCGAGCATGCCCTCTGAACTTGAGTAAGCCCTCGGAACTCAATCAATTCCTCTGAACTCCAGCACACACTCCGAACTTGAGCATGACCTCTGAATTTGAGCATGCCCTCTGAATTCGATTATGCCCACTAACTATGAGTAAGACCTTGGAACTTGAGCAACTCCTTGGAACTCGAGCATGACCTCTGAAGTCAAGCAAGCCCTCTGAACACAAGCAAGCCATCTGAACTCGAGGAACCCCTTGAACTCGAGCATGCCCTCGAACCCGAGCATGACTTTTGTATTCGAGCACGCTCTCTGAATTCGAGCAAGCCCTCTGAACCCGAGCAAGCCCCCTGAATTCGAGCAAGCCCTCTGAACCCGAGCACACCCTCTGAATTCAAACAAGCCCTCTGAATACAAGCACATCCTCTGAACTCGAGCAAGCCCACTGAAATCAAGCAAGCCCTCTGAGCTTGAGCAGACTCTCTCAATTCGAGCAAGCACTCTGAACTCGAGCAAACCCTCTGTAATCAAGCAAGCCCTCTGACCCTGAGCAAGCCCTCGGAATTCGAGCATGACCTCTCAACTCGAGCAAGCCCTCTGAAATTGAACAACCCCTCTGAATTGGAGCACACACTCTGAATTCGAGCAAGCCCTCTGAATTGGAGCGTGCCATCTGAATTCAAGCATGCCCTCTGAGCTCGAGGAAGCCCTCTGAACTCGAGCAAGCCTTCTGAACTCGAGCATGCCCTCTGAACTCCAGCATGCCCTCTGAACTTGAGTAAGCCCTCGGAACTCAATCAATTCCTCTGAACTCCAGCACACACTCCGAACTTGAGCATGACATCTGAATTTGAGCATGCCCTCTGAATTCGATTATGCCCACTAACTATGAGTATGACCTTGGAACTTGAGCAAGTCCTTGGAACTCGAGCATGACCTCTGAAGTCAAGCAAGCCCTCTGAACTCAAGCAAGCCATCCGAACTCGAGGAAGCCCTCTGAACTCGAGCATGCCCTCGAACTCGAGCATGACTTTTGTATTCGAGCACGCTCTCTGAATTCGATCAAGCCCTCTGAAATCAAGCACTCCCTCTGAATTCGAGCAAGCCCTCTGAACTCGGGCACACCCTCTGAAATCGAGCATGCCCTCGGAACTCGAGCATGACCTCTGAATTCAAGCACGATCTCTGAATTTTAGAAAGTCCTCTGAACTCGAGCACTCCCTCTGAATTCGAGCAAGCCCTCTGAACTCGAACACTCCCGCTCAATTCGAGCAAGCCCTCTGAACTCGAGCACACCCTCTGAATTCGAGCATGCCCTCGGAACACGAACATGACCTCTGAATACAAGCACGATCTCTGAATTTGAGAAAGCCCTCTGAACTCGAGCACACCCTCTGAATTCAAGCAAGCCCTCTGAATACAAGCACATCCTCTGAACTCGAGCAAGCCCACTGAAATCAAGCAAGCCCTCTGAGCTTGAGCAGACTCTCTCAATTTGAGCAAGCCCTCTGAACTCGAGCAAACCCTCTGTAATCAAGCAAGCCCTCTGACCCCGAGCAAGCCCTCGGAATTCGAGCATGACCTCTCAACTCGAGCAAGCCCTCTGAAATTGAACAACCCCTCTGAATTGGAGCACACACTCTGAATTTGAGCAAGCCCTCTGAATTGGTCCGTGCCATCTGAATTCAAGCATGCCCTCTGAGCTCGAGCACACCCTCTGAATTCAAGCAAGCCCTCTGAATACAAGCACATCCTCTGAACTCGAGCAAGCCCACTGAAATCAAGCAAGCCCTCTGAACTTGAGCACACTCTCTCAATTCGAGCAAGCCCTCTGAACTCGAGCAAACCCTCTGAAATCATGCAAGACCTCTGAACGCGAGCAAGCCCTCGGAATTCAAGCATGACCTCTCAACTCGAGCAAGCCCTCTGAAATCGAACAAGCCCTCTGAATTGGAGCACACACTCTGAATTCGAGAAAGCCCTCTGAATTGGAGCGTGCCCTCTGAATTCAAGCATGCCCTCTGAGCTCGAGGAAGCCCTCTGAACTCGAGCAAGCCTTCTGAACTCGAGCATGCCCTCTGAACTCGAGCATGCCCTCTGAACTTGAGTAAGCCCTCGGAACTCAATCAATTCCTCTGAACTCCAGCACACACTCCGAACTCGAGCATGACCTCTGAATTTGAGCATGCCCTCTGAATTCGATTATGCCCACTAACTATGAGTAAGACCTTGGAACTTGAGCAACTCCTTGGAACTCGAGCATGACCTCTGAACTCAAGCAAGCCCTCTGAACACAAGCAAGCCATCTGAACTCGAGGAACCCCTTGAACTCGAGCATGCCCTCGAACCCGAGCATGACTTTTGTATTCGAGCACGCTCTCTGAATTCGAGCAAGCCCTCTGAACCCGAACAAGCCCCCTGAATTCGAGCAAGCCCTCTGAACTCGAGCACACCCTCTGAATTCAAGCAAGCCCTCTGAATACAAGCACATCCTCTGAACTCGAGCAAGCCCACTGAAATCAAGCAAGCCCTCTGATCTTGAGCAGACTCTCTCAATTCGAGCAAGCCCTCTGAACTCGAGCAAACCCTCTGTAATCAAGCAAGCCCTCTGACCCCGAGCAAGCCCTCGGAATTCGAGCATGACCTCTCAACTCGAGCAAGCCCTCTGAAATGGAACAACCCCTCTGAATTGGAGCGTGCCATCTGAATTCAAGCATGCCCTCTGAGCTCGAGGAAGCCCTCTGAACTCGAGCAAGCCTTCTGAACTCGAGCATGCCCTCTGAACTCCAGCATGCCCTCTGAACTTCAGTAAGCCCTCGGAACTCAATCAATTCCTCTGAACTCCAGCACACACTCCGAACTTGAGCATGACCTCTGAATTTGAGCATGCCCTCTGAATTCGATTATGCCCACTAACTATGAGTAAGACCTTGGAACTTGAGCAAGTCCTTGGAACTCGAGCATGACCTCTGAAGTCAACAAGCCCTCTGAACTCCAGCAAGCCATCTGAACTCGAGGAAGCCCTCTGAACTCGAGCATGCCCTCGAACCCGAGCATGACTTTTGTATTTGAGCACGCTCTCTGAATTCGATCAAGCCCTCTGAAATCAAGCACACCCTCTGAATTCGAGCAAGCGCTCTGAACTCGGGCACACCCTCTGAAATCGAGCATGCCCTCGGAACTCGAGCATGACCTCTGAATTCAAGCACGATCTCTGAATTTTAGAAAGCCCTCTGAACTCGAGCACTCCCTCTGAATTCGAGCAAGCGCTCTGAACTCGAACACTCCCTCTGAATTCGAGCAAGCCCTCTGAACTCGTGCATGTACTCTGAATTCGAGCTATCCCTCTGAACTTGAGCACTCCCTCTGAAATCAAGCAAGCCCTCTGAATTTGAGCAAACCCTCTAAACTCGAGCAAACCCTTGGAACTCGAGAAAACCCTTGGAACTCGAGCAAGCCTTCTGAACTTGAGCAAGCCTTCTGAACTTAAGAAAGCCCTCTGAACTCGAGCACGCCCTCTGAACTCCAGCATGCCCTCTGAATTCGAGCAAGCCCTCTGAATTCGAGCAAGCCTCTGAACTCGAGCACTTCCTCTGAATTCGAGCAAGCCCTCTGACCTCGAGCACGCCCTCTGAACTCCAGCATGCCCTCTGAATTCGAGCACGTCGGCTGAATTCAAGCACGCCCTCTGAATTCGAGCACGCTGGCTGAATTCAAGTACACCCTCTGAATTCGAACAAGCCCTCTGAACTCAAGCAAGCCCTCTGAACTCGAGCAAGCCCTCTGAATTCGATAATGCCCTTGTAACTCGACCACACCCTCTGAATTCAGGCAAGCCCTCTGAATTCAAGCACGACCTCTGAAACGAGCACACCCCTGAACTCGATCATGCCCTCGTAACTCGAACATGCCCTCGGAACTCGAGCATGACCTCTGAATTCGAGCACGCCCTCTGAAACGAGCACATCCTCTGAACTCGAGCACGCCCTCTGAAATGAGCATGACCTCGGAACTCGAGCATGACCTCTGAATTCGAGCATGCCCTCTGAGGCGAGCACACCCTCGGAACTCGAACATGCCCACTAAACTCAAGTCCACCCTCTGAACTCGAGCACTCCCTCGGAATTCGAGCAAGACCTCTGAACTCGCGCACACCCTCTGAATTCGAGCATGCCCTCGGAACTCGAGCATGACCTCTGAATTCGAGCATGCTCTCTGAATTCGAGCAATCCCTCTGAACTCGAGCACACCCTCTGAATTCGAGCAAGCCCTCTGAACTCGAGCACTCCCGCTCAATTCGAGCAAGCCCTCTGAACTCGAGCACACCCTCTGAATTCGAGCATGCCCTCGGAACACGAACATGACCTCTGAATACAAGCACGATCTCTGAATTTGAGAAAGCCCTCTGAACTCGAGCACTCGCTCTGAATTCGAGCAAGCCCTCTGAACTCGAACACTCCCTCTGAATTCGAGTAAGCCCTTGGAACTCAATCAAGCCTTCTGAACTCAAGTATGCCCTCTGAACTCGAGCAAGCCCTCTGAACTCGAGCATGCCCTCTGAACTCGAGTAAGCCCTTGGAACTCAACCAAGCCCTCTGTACTCCAGCACACACTTTGAACTCGAGCATGACCTCTGAATTCGAGCACGCCCTCTGAACTTGATTATGCCCACTAACTTCGAGCAAGACCTTGGAACTCGAGCAAGTCCTTGGAACTCGAGCATGACCTCTGAACTCAAGCAAGCCATCTGAACTCGAGCAAGCCCTCTGAACTCGAGCATGCCCTCGAACCCGAGCATGACCTTTGAATTCGAGCACGCTCTCTGAATTCGATCAAGCCCTCTCAACTTGAGCACTCCCTCTGAATTCGAGCAAGCCCTCTGAACTTGGGCACACCCTCTGAATTCGAACATGCCCTCGGCACTCGAGAATGACCTCTGAATTCAAGCACGATCTCTGAATTTTAGAAAGCCCTCTGAACTCGAGCACACCCTCTGAATTCAGGCAAGCCCTCTGAACTCGAACACTCCCTCTGAATTCGAGCAAACTCTCTGAACTCGAGCATGTAGTCTGAATTCGAGCTAGCCCTCTGAACTCGAGCACTCCCTCTGAAATTGAGCAAACCCTCTAAACTCGAGCAAAACCTCTGAACTCAAGCAAACCTTTGGAACTCGAGAAAACCCTTGGAACTCGAGCAAGACTTCTGAACTTGAGCAAGCCTTCTGAACATAAGAAAGCCCTCTGAACTCGAGCACACCCTCTGAACTCCAGCATGCCCTCTGAACTCGAGCACGACGGCTGAATTCAAGCACACCCTCTGAATTCGAGCGCGCCAGCTGAATTCAAGCACACCCTCTGAATTCGAGCAAGCCCTCTGAACTCGAGCATGCTCTCTGAACTCCAGCATGCCCTCTGAATTCGAGCATGCCGGCTGAATTCAAGCATGCCCTCTGAATTCGAGCACGCCGGCTGAATTCAAGCACACCCTCTGAATTCAAGCATGCCCTCTGAACTCGAGCAAGCCCTCTGAACTCGAGCAAGCCCTCTGAATTCGAACATGCCCTAGTAGCTCGAGCATGACCTCTGAATTCAGGCAAGCCCTCTGAATTCAAGCACGACCTCTGAAACGAGCACACCCCTGAACTCGATCATGCCCTCATAACTCAAACACGCCCTCGGAACTCGAGCATGACCTCTGAATTCGAGCACGCCCTCTGAAACGAGCACACCCTCTGAACTCGAGCATGCCCTCTGAAATGAGCATAACCTCGGAACTCGAGCATGACCTCTGAATTCGAGCACGCCCTCTGAATTCAAGCAAGACCTCTGAACTCGCGCACACTCTCTGAATTCGAGCAAGCCCTCTGAACACCAGCACTCCCTCTGAATTCGAGCAAGCCCTCTGAACTCGAGCACACCCTCTGAATTCGAGCATGCCCCTGGAACACGAGCATGACCTCTGAATTCAAGCACGCACTCTGAATTCGATCAAGCCCTCTAACTCGGGCACACCCTCTCAAATCGAGCATGCCCTCGGAACTCGAGCATGGCCTCTGAATTCAAGCACGATCTCTGAATTTTAGAAAGCCCTCTGAACTCGAGCACTCCCTCTGAATTCGAGCAAGCCCTCTGAACACAAGCATGTACTCTGAATTCGAGCTAGCTCTCTGAACTTGAGAACTCCCTCTGAAATCGAGCAGGGCCTCTGAATTTGAGCAAACCCTCTAAACTCAAGCAAACCCTCTGAACTCGAGCAAACCCTTGGAACTCGAGAAAACGCTTGGAACTCGAGCAAGCCTTCTGAACTTGAGCAAGCCTTCTGAACTTAAGAAAGCCCTCTGAACACGAGCACGCCCTCTGAACTCCAGCATGCCCTCTGAATTCGAGCAAGCCCTCTGAAATCGTGCATGACCTCTGAACTCGAGCTCTCCCTCTGAATTTGAGCAAGCCTCTGAATTCGAGCACTCCCTCTGAATTCGAGCAAGCCCTCTGACCTCGAGCATGCCCTCTGAACTCCAGCATGCCCTCTGAATTCGAGCACGTCTGCTAAATTCAAGCACGCCCTCTGAATTCGAGCACGCCGGCTGAATTCAAGTACACCCTCTGAATTCGAGCAAGCCCTCTGAACTCGAGCAAGCCCTCTGAATTTGATAATGCCCTTGTAACTCGAGCACACCCTCTGAATTCAGGCAAGCCCTCTGAATTCAAGCACGACCTCTGAAACGAGCACATCCCTGAACTCGATCATGCCCTCGTAACTCGAACACGCCCTCGGAACTCGAGCATGACCTCTGAATTCGAGCACGCCCTCTTAAAGGAGCACATCCTCTGAACTCGAGCACGCCCACTGAAACGATCATGACCTCGGAACTCGAGCATGACCTCTGAATTCGAGCATGCCCTCTGAGGCGAGCACACCCTCGGAACTCCAACACACCCTCTGAATTCGAGCAAGCCCTCTGAATTCGAGCATGACCTCTCAACTCGAGCAAGCCCTCTGAAATCTAGCAAGCCCTCTGAATTCGAGCACACACTCTGAATTCGAACAAGCCCTCTGAATTGGAGCATGCCCTCTGAATTCGAGCATGCCCTCTGAGCTCGAGGAAGCCCTCTGAACTCGAGCAAACCTTTGGAACTCAAGCAAACCCTTGGAACTCGAGCCAGCCCTCTGAACTCAAGCAAGCCCTCTGAACTCGAGCAAGCCTTCTGAACTCGAGTAAGCCCTCGGAACTCAATCAAGTCCTCTGAACTCCAGCACACACTCCGAACTTGAGCATGATCTCTGAATTTGAGCACGCCTTCTGAATTCGAGCAGGCCCTCTGAATTCGATTATGCCCACTAACTTCGAGCAAGACCTTGGAACTTGAGCAAGTCCTTGGAACTCGAGCATGACCTCTGAACTCAAGCAAGCCCTCTGAACTCAAGCAAGCCCTCTTAACTCGAGCATGCTCTCGAACCTGAGCATGACCTTTGAATTCGAACATGCTTTCTGAATTCAATCAAGCCCTCTGAACTCGAGCAACTCCCTCTGAATTCGAGCAAGCCCTCTGAACTCGGGCACACCCTTTGAATTCGAGCATGCCCTCGGAACTCGAGCATGACCTCTGAATTCCAGCACGATCTCTGAATTTTAGAAAGCCCTCTGAACTCGAGCACTCCCTCTGAATTCGAGCAAGCCCTCTGAACTCGAACACTCCCTCTGAATTCGAGCAAGCCCTCTGAACTCGAGCATTTATTCTGAATTCGAGCTAGCCCTCTGAACTTGAGCACTCCCTCTGAAATTGAGAAAGCCCTCTGAATTCGAGCAAACCCTCTAAACTCGAGCAAACCCTCTGAACTCGAGGAAACCCTTGGAACTCGAGAAAACCCTAGGAACTTGAGCAAGCCTTCTGAACTTGAGCAAGCCTTCTGAACTTAAGAAAGCCCTCTGAATTCGAGCAAGCCCTCTGAACTCGAACACTCCCTCTGAATTCGAGCAAGCCCTCTGAACTCGAGCATTTATTCTGAATTTGAGCTAGCCCTCTGAACTTGAGCACTCCCTCTGAATTCGAGCAAGCCCTCTGAACTCTAGCATGCCCTCTGAACTCCAGCATGCCCTCTGAATTCGAGCATGCCGGCTGAATTCAAGCATGCCCTCTGAATTCGAGCACGCCGGCTGAATTCAAGCACAGCCTCTGAATTTGAGCATGCCCTCTGAACTCGAGTAAGCCCTCTGAACTCGAGCAAGCCCTCTGAATTCGAACATGCCCTAGTAACTCGAGCACACCCTCTGAATTCAGGCAAGCCCTCTGAATTCAAGCAGGACCTCTGAAACGAAAACACCCCTGAACTCGATCATGCCCTCGTAACTCGAACACGCCCTCGGAACTCGAGCATGACCTCTGAATTCGAGCACGCCCTCTGAAATGAGCACATCCTCTGAACTCAAGCACGGTCTCTGAAAAGAGCATGACCTCGGAACTCGAGCATGACCTCTGAATTCGAGCACGCCCTCTGAGGCGAGCACACCCTCGGAACTCGAACATGCCCACTAAACTCGAGCCCACAATCTGAACTCGAGCACTCCCTCTGAATTCGAGCAAGACCTCTGAACTCGCACACACCCTCTGAATTCGAGCATGCCCTCGGAACTCGAGCATGACCTCTGAATTCAAGCACGCTCTCTGAATTCGAGCAAGCCCTCTGAACTCGAGCACTCCCTCTGAATTCGAGCAAGCCCTCTGAACTTGAGCACTCCCTCTGAATTCGAGCAAGCCCTCTGAACTCGAGCACACCCTCTGAATTTGAGCATGCCCTTGGAACACGAGCATGACCTCTGAATTCAAGCACGATCTCTGAATTTGAGAAAGCCCTCTGAACTCGAGCACTCCCTCTGAATTCGAGCAAGCCCTCTGAACTCAAGGACTCCCGCTGAATTCGAGCATGCCCTCTGATGCGAGCACACCCTCGGAACTCCAACACACCCTCTGAATTCGAGCAAGCCCTCTGAATTCGAGCATGACCTCTCAACTCAAGCAAGCCCTCTGAAATCTAGCAAGCCCTCTGAATTCGAGCACACACTCTGAATTCGAACAAGCCCTCTGAATTGGAGCATGCCCTCTGAATTCGAGCATGCCCTCTGAGCTCGAGGAAGCCCTCTGAACTCGAGCAAACCTTTGGAACTCAAGCAAACCCTTGGAACTCGAGCCAGCCCTCTGAACTCAAGCAAGCCCTCTGAACTCGAGCAAGCCTTCTGAACTCCAGCATGCCCTCTGAACTCGAGCATGCCCTCTGAACTCGAGTAAGCCCTCGGAACTGAATCAAGTCCTCTGAACTCCAGCACACACTCCGAACTTGAGCATGACCTCTGAATTTGAGCACGCCTTCTGAATTCGAGCAGGCCCTCTGAATTCGATTATGCCCACTAACTTCGAGCAAGACCTTGGAACTTGAGCAAGTCCTTGGAACTCGAGCATGACCTCTGAACTCAAGCAAGCCCTCTGAACTCAAGCAAGCCCTCTGAACTCGAGGAAGCCCTCTTAACTCGAGCATGCTCTCGAACCCGAGCATGACCTTTGAATTCGAGCACGCTCTCTGAATTCAATCAAGCCCTCTGAACTCGAGCAACTCCCTCTGAATTCATGCAAACGCTCTGAAATCGAGCATGACATCTGAACTTGAGCACTCCCTCTGAATTCGAGCAAGCCCTCTGAACTCTAGCATGCCCTCTGAACTCCAGCATGCCCTCTGAATTCGAGCATGCCGGCTGAATTCAAGCATGCCCTCTGAATTCGAGCACGCCGGCTGAATTCAAGCACAGCCTCTGAATTTGAGCATGCCCTCTGAACTCAAGCAAGCCCTCTGAACTCGAGCAAGCCCTTTGAATTCGAACATGCCCTAGTAACTCGAGCACACCCTCTGAATTCAGGCAAGCCCTCTGAATTCAAGCAGGACCTCTGAAACGAGCACACACCTGAACTCGATCATGCCCTCGTAACTCGAACACGCCCTCGGAACTCGAGCATGACCTCTGAATTCGAGCACACCCTCTGAAATGAGCACATCCTCTGAACTCGAGCACGGTCTCTGAAATGAGCATGACCTCGGAACTCGAGCATGACCTCTGAATTCGAGCACGCCCTCTGAGGCGAGCACACCCTCGGAACTCGAACATGCCCAATAAACTCGAGCCCACAATCTGAACTCGAACACACCCTCTGAATTCGAGCAAGCCCTCTGAATTCAAGCTTGACCTCTCAACTCGAGCAAGCCCTCTGAAATCTAGCAAGCCCTCTGAATTCGAGCACACACTCTGAATTCGAACAAGCCCTCTGAATTGGAGCATGCCCTCTGAATTCGAGCATGCCCTCTGAGCTCGAGGAAGCCCTCTGAACTCGAGCAAACCTTTGTAACTCCAGCAAACCCTTGGAACTCGAGCCAGCCCTCTGAACTCAAGCATGCCCTCTGAACTCAAGCAAGCCTTCTGAACTCAAGCATGCCCTCTGAACTCGAGCATGCCCTCTGAACTCGAGTAAGCCCTCGGAACTCAATCAAGTCCTCTGAACTCCAGCACACACTCCGAACTTGAGCATGACCTCTGAATTTGAGCACGCCTTCTGAATTCGAGCAGGCCCCCTGAATTCGATTATGCCCACTAACTTCGAGCAAGACCTTGGAACTTGAGCAAGTCCTTGGAAATCGAGCATGACCTCTGAACTCAAGCAAGCCCTCTGAACTCAAGCAAGCCCTCTGAACTCGAGGAAGCCCTCTTAACTCGAGCATGCTCTCGAACCCGAGCATGACCTTTGAATTCGAGCACGCTCTCTGAATTCAATCAAGCCCTCTGAACTCGAGCAACTCCCTCTGAATTCAAGCAAGCGCTCTGAAATCGAGCATGACATCTGAACTTGAGCACTCCCTCTGAATTCGAGCAAGCCCTCTGAACTCTAGCATGCCCTCTGAACTCCAGCATGCCCTCTGAATTCGAGCATGCCGGCTGAATTCAAGCATGCCCTCTGAATTCGAGCACGCCGGCTGAATTCAAGCACAGCCTCTGAATTTGAGCATGCCCTCTGAACTCAAGCAAGCCCTCTGAACTCGAGCAAGCCCTCTGAATTCGAACATGCCCTAGTAACTCGAGCACACCCTCTGAATTCAGGCAAGCCCTCTGAATTCAAGCAGGACCTCTGAAACGAGCACACCCCTGAACTCGATCATGCCCTCGTAACTCGAACACGCCCTCGGAACTCGAGCATGACCTCTGAATTCGAGCACGCCCTCTGAAATGAGCACATCCTCTGAACTCGAGCACGGTCTCTGAAACGAGCATGACCTCGGAACTCGAGCATGACCTCTGAATTCGAGCACGCCCTCTGAGGCGAGCACACCCTCGGAACTCGAACATGCCCACTAAACTCGAGCCCACAATCTGAACTCGAGCACTCCCTCTGAATTCGAGCAAGACCTCTGAACTCGCACACACCCTCTGAATTCGAGCATGCCCTCGGAACTCGAGCATGACCTCTGAATTCAAGCACGCTCTCTGAATTCGAGCAAGCCCTCTGAACTCGAGCACTCCCTCTGAATTCGAGCAAGCCCTCTGAACTTGAGCACTCCCTCTGAATTCGAGCAAGCCCTCTGAACTCGAGCACACCCTCTGAATTCAAGCATGCCCTCTGAACACGAGCATGACCTCTGAATTCAAGCACGATCTCTGAATTTGAGAAAGCCCTCTGAACTCGAGCACTCCCTCTGAATTCGAGCAAGCCCTCTGAACTCAAGGACTCCCGCTGAATTCGAGCATGCCCTCTGATGCGAGCACACCCTCGGATCTCCAACACACCCTCTGAATTCGAGCAAGCCCTCTGAATTCGAGCATGACCTCTCAACTCGAGCAAGCCCTCTGAAATCTAGCAAGCCCTCTGAATTCGAGCACACACTCTGAATTCGAACAAGCCCTCTGAATTGGAGCATGCCCTCTGAATTCGAGCATGCCCTCTGAGCTCGAGGAAGCCCTCTGAACTCGAGCAAACCTTTGGAACTCAAGCAAACCCTTGGAACTCGAGCCAGCCCTCTGAACTCAAGCAAGCCCTCTGAACCCGAGCAAGCCTTCTGAACTCAAGCATGCCCTCTGAACTCGAGCATGCCCTCTGAACTCGAGTAAGCTCTCGGAACTCAATCAAGTCCTCTGAACTCCAGCACACACTCCGAACTTGAGCATGACCTCTGAACTTGAGCACTCCCTCTGAAATCGAGCAAGCCCTCTGAATTTGAGCAAACCCTCTAAAGTCGAGCAAACCCTCTGAACTTGAGGAAACCCTTGGAACTCGAGAAAACCCTTGGAACTTGAGCAAGCCTTCTGAACTTGAGCAAGCCTTCTGAACTTAAGAAAGCCCTCTGAACTCGAGCACGCCTTCTGAACTCCAGCATGCCCTCTGAATTCAAGCAAGCGCTCTGAAATCGAGCATGACATCTGAACTTGAGCACTCCCTCTGAATTCGAGCAAGCCCTCTGAACTCTAGCATGCCCTCTGAACTCCAGCATGCCCTCTGAATTCGAGCATGCCGGCTGAATTCAAGCATGCCCTCTGAATTCGAGCACGCCGGCTGAATTCAAGCGCAGCCTCTGAATTTGAGCATGCCCTCTGAACTCAAGCAAGCCCTCTGAACTCGAGCAAGCCCTCTGAATTCGAACATGCCCTAGTAACTCGAGCACACCCTCTGAATTCAGGCAAGCCCTCTGAATTCAAGCAGGACCTCTGAAACGAGCACACCCCTGAACTCGATCATGCCCTCGTAACTCGAACACGCCCTCGGAACTCGAGCATGACCTCTGAATTCGAGCACGCCCTCTGAAATGAGCACATCCTCTGAACTCGAGCACGGTCTCTGAAACGAGCATGACCTCGGAACTCGAGCATGACCTCTGAATTCGAGCACGCCCTCTGAGGCGAGCACACCCTCGGAACTCGAACATGCCCACTAAACTCGAGCCCACAATCTGAACTCGAGCACTCCCTCTGAATTCGAGCAAGACCTCTGAACTCGCACACACCCTCTGAATTCGAGCATGCCCTCGGAACTCGAGCATGACCTCTGAATTCAAGCAAGCCCTCTGAACTCGAGCACACCCTCTGAATTTGAGCATGCCCTCGGAACACGAGCATGACCTCTGAATTCAAGCACGATCTCTGAATTTGAGAAAGCCCTCTGAACTTGAGCACTCCCTCTGAAATCGAGCAAGCCCTCTGAATTCGAGCAAACCCTCTAAACTCGAGCAAACCCTCTGAACTCGAGGAAACCCTTGGAACTCGAGAAAACCCTTGGAACTTGAGCAAGCTTTCTGAACTTGAGCAAGCCTTCTGAACTTAAGAAAGCCCTCTGAACTCGAGCACGCCCTCTGAACTCCAGCATGCCCTCTGAATTCAAGCAAGCGCTCTGAAATCGAGAATGACATCTGAACTTGAGCACTCCCTCTGAATTCGAGCAAGCCCTCTGAACTCTAGCATGCCCTCTGAACTCCAGCATGCCCTCTGAATTCGAGCATGCCGGCTGAATTCAAGCATGCCCTCTGAATTCGAGCACGCCGGCTGAATTCAAGCGCAGCCTCTGAATTTGAGCATGCCCTCTGAACTCGAGCAAGCCCTCTGAACTCGAGCAAGCCATCTGAATTCGAACATGCCCTAGTAACTCGAGCACACCCTCTGAATTCAGGCAAGCCATCTGAATTCAAGCAGGACCTCTGAAACGAGCACACCCCTGAACTCGATCATGCCCTCGTAACTCGAACACGCCCTCGGAACTCGAGCATGACCTCTGAATTCGAGCACGCCCTCTGAAATGAGCACATCCTCTGAACTCGAGCACGGTCTCTGAAACGAGCATGACCTCGGAACTCGAGCATGACCTCTGAATTCGAGCACGCCCTCTGAGGCGAGCACACCCTCGGAACTCGAACATGCCCACTAAACTCGAGCCCACAATCTGAACTCGAGCACTCCCTCTGAATTCGAGCAAGACCTCTGAACTCGCACACACCCTCTGAATTCGAGCATGCCCTCGGAACTCGAGCATGATCTCTGAATTCAAGCACGCTCTCTGAATTCGAGCAAGCCCTCTGAACTCGAGCACTCCCTCTGAATTCGAGCAAACCCTCTGAACTTGAGCACTCCCTCTGAATTCGAGCAAGCCCTCTGAACTCGAGCACACCCTCTGAATTTGAGCATGCCCTCGGAACACGAGCATGACCTCTGAATTCAAGCACGATCTCTGAATTTGAGAAAGCCCTCTGAACTCGAGCACTCCCTCTGAATTCGAGCAAGCCCTCTGAACTCAAGCACTCCTGCTGAATTTGAGCATGCCCTCTGAACTCGAGCATGTACTCTGAATTCGAGCAAGCCCTCTGAACCCGAGCAAGCCCCCTGAATTCGAGCAAGCCCTCTGAACTCGAGCACACCCTCTGAATTCAAGCAAGCCCTCTGGATGCAAGCACATCCTCTGAACTCGAGCAAGCCCACTGAAATCAAGCAAGCCCTCTGAACTTGAGCACACTCTCTCAATTCGAGCAAGCCCTCTGAACTCGAGCAAACCCTCTGAAATCAAGCAAGCCCTCTGCACTCGAGCAAGCCCTCTGAACTCAAGCATGCCCTCTGAACTCGAGCATGCCCTCTGAACTCGAGTAAGCTCTCGGAACTCAATCAAGTCCTCTGAACTCCAGCACACACTCCGAACTTGAGCATGACCTCTGAACTTGAGCACTCCCTCTGAAATCGAGCAAGCCCTCTGAATTCGAGCAAACCCTCTAAAGTCGAGCAAACCCTCTGAACTCGAGGAAACCCTTGGAACTCGAGAAAACCCTTGGAACTTGAGCAAGCCTTCTGAACTTGAGCAAGCCTTCTGAACTTAAGAAAGCCCTCTGAACTCGAGCACGCCTTCTGAACTCCAGCATGCCCTCTGAATTCAAGCAAGCGCTCTGAAATCGAGCATGACATCTGAACTTGAGCACTCCCTCTGAATTCGAGCAAGCCCTCTGAACTCTAGCATGCCTTCTGAACTCCAGCATGCCCTCTGAATTCGAGCATGCCGGCTGAATTCAAGCATGCCCTCTGAATTCGAGCATGCCGTCTGAATTCAAGCGCAGCCTCTGAATTTGAGCATGCCCTCTGAACTCAAGCAAGCCCTCTGAACTCGAGCAAGCCCTCTGAATTCGAACATGCCCTAGTAACTCGAGCACACCCTCTGAATTCAGGCAAGCCCTCTGAATTCAAGCAGGACCTCTGAAACGAGCACACCCCTGAACTCGATCATGCCCTCGTAACTCGAACACGCCCTCGGAACTCGAGCATGACCTCTGAATTCGAGCACGCCCTCTGAAATGAGCACATCCTCTGAACTCGAGCACGGTCTCTGAAACGAGCATGACCTCGGAACTCGAGCATGACCTCTGAATTCGAGCACGCCCTCTGAGGCGAGCACACCCTCGGAACTCGAACATGCCCACTAAACTCGAGCCCACAATCTGAACTCGAGCACTCCCTCTGAATTCGAGCAAGACCTCTGAACTCGCACACACCCTCTGAATTCGAGCATGCCCTCGGAACTCGAGCATGACCTCTGAATTCAAGCAAGCCCTCTGAACTCGAGCACACCCTCTGAATTTGAGCATGCCCTCGGAACACGAGCATGACCTCTGAATTCAAGCACGATCTCTGAATTTGAGAAAGCCCTCTGAACTCGAGCACTCCCTCTGAATTCGAGCAAGCCCTCTGAACTCAAGCACTCCCGCTGAATTTGAGCAAGCCCTCTGAACTCGAGCATGTACTCTGAATTCGAGCAAGCCCTCTGAACCCAAGCAAGCCCCCTGAATTCGAGCAAGCCCTCTGAACTCGAGCACACCCTCTGAATTCAAGCAAGCCCTCTGGATGCAAGCACATCCTCTGAACTCGCGCAAGCCCACTGAAATCAAGCAAGCCCTCTGAACTTGAGCACACTCTCTCAATTCGAGCAAGCCCTCTGAACTCGAGCAAACCCTCTGAAATCAAGCAAGCCCTCTGAAATCGAAGAAGCCCTCTGAATTGGAGCACACACTCTGAATTCGAGCAAGCCCTCTGAATTGGAGCATGCCCTCTGAATTCAAGCATGTCCTCTGAGCTTGAGGAAGCCCTCTGAACTCGAGCAAGCCCTCTGAACTCAAGCAAACCTTTGGAACTCAAGCAAACCCTTGGAACTCGAGCCAGCTCTCTGAACTCGAGCAAGTCCTCTGAACTCGAGCATGCCCTCTGAACTTGAGTAAACCCTCGGAACTCAATCAATTCCTCTGAACTCCAGCATACGCAGCGAACTTGAGCATGACCTCTGAATTTGAGCATGCCCTTTGAATTCGATTATGTCCACTACCTTTGAGTAAGACCTTGGAACTTGAGCAAGTCCTTGGAACTCGAGCATGACCTCTGAACTCAAGCAAGCCCACTGAACTCAAGCAAGCCCTCTGAACTAGAGGAAGCCCTCTGAACTCGAGCATGCTCTCGAACCCCAGCATGACATTTGTATTCGAGCATGCTCTCTGAATTCGATCAAGCCTTCTGAACACGAACACTCCCTCTGAATTCGAGCAAGCCCTCTGAACACAAGCATGTACTCTGAATTCGAGCTAGCCCTCTGAACTTGAGCACTCCCTCTGAAATCGAGCAAGCCCTCTGAATTTGAGCAAACCCTCTAAATTCGAGCATACCCTCTGAACTCCAGCAAACCCTTGGAACTCGAGAAAACCCTTGGAACTCGAGCAAGCATTCTGAACTTGAGCAAGCCTTCTGAACTTAAGAAAGCCCTCTGAACTCGAGCACGCCCTCTGAACTCCAGCATGCCCTCTGAATTCGAGCATGTCGGCTGAATTCAAGCACGCCCCCTGAATTCGAGCACGCCGGCTGAATTCAAGTACACCCTCTGAATTCGAGCAAGCCCTCTGAACTCAAGCAAGCCCTCTGAACTCGAGCAAGCCCTCTGAATTCGATAATGCCCTTGTAACTCGAGCGCACCCTCTGAATTCAGGCAAGCCCTCTGAATTCAAGCACGACCTCTGAAACGAGCACATCCCTGAACTCGATCATGCCCTCGTAACTCGAACACGCCCTCGGAACTCGAGCATGACCTCTGAATTCGAGCACGCCCTCTGAAACGAGCACATCCTCTGAACTCGAGCACGCCCTCTGAAATGAGCATGACCTCGGAACTCGAGCATGACCTCTGAATTCGAGCATGCCCTCTGAGGCGAGCACACCCTCGGAACTCGAACATGCCCACTAAACTCGAGTCCACCCTCTGAACTCGAGCACTCCCTCGGAATTTGAGCAAGACCTCTGAACTCGCGCACACCCTCTGAATTCGAGCATGCCCTCGGAACTCGAGCATGACCTCTGAATTCGAGCATGCTCTCTGAATTCGAGCAATCCCTCTGAACTCGAGCACACCTTCTGAATGCGAGCAAGCCCTCTGAACTCGAGCACTCCCTCTGAATTCCAGTAAGCCCTTGGAACTCAATCAAGCCTTCTGAACTCAAGTATGCCCTCTGAACTCGAGCAAGCCCTCTGAACTCGAGCATGCCCTCTGAACTCGAGTAAGCCCTTGGAACTCAACCAAGCCCTCTGAACTCAAGCACACACTTTGAACTCGAGCATGACCTCTGAATTCGAGCACACCCTCTGAACTTGATTATGCCCACTAACTTCGAGCAAGACCTTGGAACTCGAGCAAGTCCTTGGAACTCGAGCATGACCTCTGAACTCAAGCAAGCCATCTGAACTCGAGCAAGCCCTCTGAACTCGAGCATGCCCTCGAACCCGAGCATGACCTTTGAATTCGAGCACGCTCTCTGAATTCGATCAAGCCCTCTCAACTCGAGCACTCCCTCTGAATTCGAGCAAGCCCTCTGAACTTGGGCACACCCTTTGAATTCGAACATGCCCTCGGAACTCGAGAATGACCTCTGAATTCAAGCACGATCTCTGAATTTTAGAAAGCCCTCTGAACTCGAGCACACCCTCTGAATTCAAGCAAGCCCTCTGAACTCGAGCATGTACTCTGAATCCGAGCAAGCTCTCTGAACTCGAGCATGTATTCTGAATTCGAGCTAGCCCTCTGAACTCGAGCACTCCCTCTGAATTCGAGCAAACCCTCTGAACTCGAGCAAACCCTTGGAACTCGAGAAAACCCTTGGAACTCGAGCAAGATTTCTGAACTTGAGCAAGCCTTCTGAACTTAAGAAAGCCCTCTGAACTTGAGCACACCCTCTGAACTCCAGCATGCCCTCTGAATTCGAGCGCGCCAGCTGAATTCAAGCACACCGTCTGAATTCGAGCATGCCCTCTGAACTCGAGCAAGCCCTCTGAACTCGAGCAAGCACTCTGAATTCGATTATGCCCTTGTAACTCGAGCACACCCTCTGAATTCAGGCAAGCCCTCTGAATTCAAGCACGACCTCTGAAACGAGCACAGCCCTGAACTCGATCATGCCCTCGTAACTCGAACACGCCCTCTGAACTCGATCATGCCCTCGTAACTCAAGCACGCCCTCTGAACGCGAGCACGCCCTCTGATACGAGAATGCCCTCGGAACTCGAGCATGACCTCTGAATTCGAGCACGCCCTCTGAAACGAGCACATCCACTGAACTCGAGTACGCCCTCTGAAATGAGCATGACCTCGGAACTCGAGAATGACCTCTGAATTCGAGCACGCCCTCTGAGGCGAGCACACCCTCGGAACTCGAACCTGCCCACTAAATTCGAGCCCACCCTCTGAACTCGAGCACTCCCTCTGAATTCGAGCAAGCCCGCTTAACTCAAGCACTCCCTCTGAATTTGAGCAAGCCCTCTGAACTTGAGCACACCCTCTGAATTCGAGCATGCCCTCGGAACTCGAGCATGACCGCTGAATTCAAGCACGATCTCTGAATTTGAGAAAGCCCTCTGAACTCCAGCACTCCCTCTGAATTCGAGCAAGCCCTCTGAACTCAAGCACTCCCTCTGAATTCGAGCAAGCCCGCTTAACTCGAGCACTCCCTCTGAATTTGAGCAAGCCCTCTGAACTTGAGCACACCCTCTGAATTCGAGCATGCCCTCGGAACTCGAGCATGACCGCTGAATTCAAGCACGATCTCTGAATTTGAGAAAGCCCTCTGAACTCGAGCACTCCCTCTGAATTCGAGCAAGCCCTCTGAACTCGAGCACTCCCTCTGAATTCGAGCAAGCCCTATGAACTCTAGCATGTACTCTGAAATCGAGCAAGCCTACTGAACCCGAGCAAGCCCCCTAAATTCGGGCAAGCCCTCTGAAATCGCGCACACCCTCTGAATTCAAGCAAACCCTCTGAATATGAGCATGTCCTCTGAACTCGAGCAAGCCCTCTGAAATCAAGCAAGCCCTCTGAACTTGAGCACACTCTCTGAATTCGAGCAACCTCCCTGAACTCGAGCAAACCCTCTGAATTTAAGCAAGCCCTCTGAACTCGAGCATGCTTTCTGAATTCGAGCACGCCCTCTGAACTCGAGCACACCCTATGAATTCGAGCATGCACTCGGAACCCGAGCATGACCTCTGAATCCAAGAATGATCTCTGAATTTGAGAAAGCCCTCTGAACTCGAGAACTCCCTCTGAATTCAGCAGGCCCTCTGAACTCAAACACTCCCTCTGAATTCGAGCAAGTCCTCTGAACCTGAGCATGTACTCTGAATTCGAGCTAGCCCTCTGAACCCGAGCATGCCCCCTGAATTCGAGCAAGCCCTCTGAACTTGAGCACACCCTCTGAATTCGAGAAAGCCCTCTGAATTCGAGCACGTCCTCTGAACTCGAGCAAGCCCTCTGAAATCAAGTAAGCCCTCTGAACTCGTGCAAGCCCTCGGAATTCGAGCATGACCTCTCAACTCAAGCAAGCCCTCTGAAATCGAGCAAGCCCTCTGAATTGGAGCACACACTCTGAATTCGAGCAAGCCCTCTGTATTGGAGCATGCCCTCTGAATTCGAGCATGCCCTCTGAGCTCGAGGAAGCCCTCTGAACTCGAGCAAACCTTTGGAACTCAAGCAAACCCTTGGAACTCGAGCCAGCCCTCTGAACTCGAGCAAGCCTTCTGAATTCGAGCACACAGTCTGAATTCGAGCAAGCCCTCTGAATTCGAGCACACAGTCTGAATTCGAGCAAGCCCTCTGAATTGGAGCATGCCCTCTGAATTCGAGCATGCCATCTGAGCTCGAGGAAGCCCTCTGAACTCGAGCAAATCTTTGGAACTCGAGCATGCCCTCTGAACTCGAGCATGCCCTCTGAACTCAAGTAAGCCCTCGCAACTCAAGCAAGCCCTCTGAACCTCAGCACACACTTTGAACTCGAGCATGACCTCTGAATTCGAGCACGCCCTCTGATACAAGCACATCCTCTGAACTCGAGCACGCCCTCTGAAACGAGCATGACCTCGGAACTCGAGCATGACCTCTGAATTCGAGCAGGCCCTCTGAGGCGAGCACACCCTCAGAACTTGAACATGCCCACTAAACTCGAGCCCACCCTCTGAACTCGAGCACTCCCATCTGAACTCGCGCACACCCTCTGAATTCGAGCAAGCCCTCTGAACTCGAGCATGTACTCTGAATTCGAGCTAGCCCTCTGAACTCGAGCACTCCCTCTGAATTCGAGCAAGCCCTCTGAATTCGAGCAAACCCTCTAAACTCGAGCAAGCCCTCTGAACTCGAGCAAACCCTTGGAACTCGAGAAAACCCTTGGAACTCGAGCAAGCCTTCTGAACTTGAGCAAGCCTTCTGAACTTGAGAAAGCCCTCTGAACTCGAGCACGCCCTCTGAAATCGAGCATGACCTCTGAACTCGAGCACTCCCTCTGAATTTGAGCAAGCCCTCTGAACTCGAGCACACCCTCTGAATTCGAGCAAGCCCTCTGAACTCGAGCGCACCCTCTGAATTTGAGCATGCCCTCGGAACTCGAGCAAGCCCTCTGAAATCAATCAAGCCCTCTGAACTCGAGCACACTTTCTGAATTCCGGCGAGCCCTCTGAAGTCGAGCAAGCCCTCAGAACTTGAGCAAGTCCTCTGAATTCGAGAACGCCCTCTGAACTCGAGCAAGCCCTCTGAAATCGAGCAAGCCCTCTGAATTCGAGCACACACTCTGAATTCAAGCAAGCCCTCTGAATTGGAGCATGGACTCTGAATTCGAGCATGCCCTCTGATCTCGAGCAAGCCCTCTGAACTCGAGCAAGCCCTCTGAACTCGAACAAACACTTGGAACTCGAGCAAACCATTGGAACTCGAGCATGACCTCTGAATTCGAGCACGCGCTCTGAATTCGATTATGCCCACTAACTTCGAGCAAGACCTTGGAACTCGAGCAAGTCCTTGGAACTCGAGCATGACCTCTGAACTCAAGCAAGCCCTCTGAAATCAAACAAGCCATCTGAACTCAAGCATGCCCTCTGAACTCGAGCATGCCCTCGAACTCGAGCATGACCTCTGAATTCGAGCAAGCCCTCTGAACTCGTGCACTCCCTCTGAATTCGAGCAAAACCTCTGAACTCGAGCACACCCTCTGAATTCGAGCATGCCCTCGGAACTTGAGCATGACCTCTGAACTGAAGCACGATCTCTGAACTTGAGAAAGCCCTCTGAACTCGAGCACTCCTTCTGAATTCGAGCAGGCCCTCTGAACTCGAGCAATCCCTCTGAATTCGAGCAAGCCCTCTGAATTCGAGCATGTCCTCTGAACTCGAGCACACCCTCTGAAATCAAGCAAGCCCTCTGAACCCGAGCACACTCTCTGAATTCGAGCAAGCCCTCTGATTTCGAGAAAGCCTCTGAACTCAAGCACACTCTCTGAATTCAAGCGAGCCCTTTGAATTCGAGCAAGCCCTCTGAACTCGAGCAAGCCCTCTGCACTCAAGCAAACCCTTGGAACTCGAGCAAACCCTTGGAACTCGAGCAAGCCCTCTGAACTCGAGCAAACCCTCTGATCTCGAGCAAGCCCTCTGAACTCAAGCAAACCCTTGAAACTCGAGCAAACCCTTGGAACTCGACGAAGCCCTCTGAACTCGAGCAAGTCCTCTGAACTCGAGCATGCCTTCTGAACTCAAGCATGCCCTCTGAACTCGAGCATGCCCTCTGAACTCGATTAAGCCCTCAGAACTCAAGCAAGCCCGCTGAACTCCAGCACACGCTCCGAACTCGAGCATGACCTCTGAATGCGAGCATGCCCTCTGAATTTGATTATGCCCACTAACTTCAAGCAAGACCTTGGAACTTGAGCAAGTCCTTGGAACTTGAGCATGACCTCTGAACTCAAGCAAGCCCTCTGAACTCAAGCAAGCCATCTGAACTCAAGCAAGCCCTCTGAACTCGAGCATGCCCTCGAACTCGAGCATGACCTCTGAATTCGAGCACGCACTCTGAATTCGATCAAGCCCTCTGAACTCGAGCACTCCCTCTGAATTCAAGCAAGCCCTCTGAACTCGATAACTCCCTCTGTATTCGAGCAAGCCCTCTGAAATGAGCACACCCTATGAATTCGAGTAATCCCTCTGAACTCAATCACACCCTCTGAATTCGAGCATTCCCTCGGCACTCAGGCATGAACTCTGAATTCAAACACGATCTCTGAATTTTAGAAAGCCCTCTGAACTCGAGCACTCCCTCTTAATTCGAGCAAGCCCTCTGAACACAAGCATGACCTCTGAATTCGAGCACGCTCTCTGAATTCGATGAAGCCCTCTGAACTCGAGCACACCCCCTGAATTCGAGCAAGCCCTCTGAAATCGAGCAAGCCCTCTGAATTTGAGCAAACCCTCTGAACTCGAGCAAGCCCTCTGAACTCCAGCAAACCCTTGGAACTCGAGCAAGCCTTCTGAACTTGTGCATGCCCTCTGAACTCGAGCACGCCCTCTGAACTCCAGCATGCCCTCTGAATTCGAGCACGCCCTCTTAAATCGAGCATGACCTCTGAACTCGAGCACTCCCTCTGAATTCGAGCATGCCCTCAGAACTCGAGCAAGCTCTCTGAAATCAAGCAAGCCCTCTGAACTCGAGCACACTCTCTGAATTCGAGCACGCCCTCTGAACTCAAGCAAGTCCTCTGAAATGTAGCAAGCCCTCTGAATTCGAGCACACACTCTGAATTCGAGCAAGCCCTCTGAATTGGAGCATGCCCTCTGAATTCGAGCATGCCCTCTGAGCTTGAGCAAGCCCTCTGAACTCGAGCAAGCCCTCTGAACCCGGGCAATCCCTTGGAACTCGAGCAAACCCTTGGAACTCGAGCAAGCCCTCTGAACTCAAGCAAACCCTCTGATCTCGAGCAAGCCCTCTGAACTCCAGCAAACCCTTGGAACACGATCAAACCCTTGGAACTCAAGGAAGCCCTCTGAACTCGAGCAAGTCCTCTGAACTCGAGCAAGCCTTCTGAACTCAAGCATGCCCTCTGAACTCGAGCATGCCCTCTGAACTCGAGTAAGCCCTTGGAACTCAAGCAAGCCCGCTGAACTCCAGCACACACTCCGAACTCGAGCATGACCTCTGAATTTGAGCACGCCCTCTGAATTCGATTATGCCCACTAACTTCGAGCAAGACCTTGGAACTCGAGCATGACCTCTGAAATCAAGCAAGCCCTCTGAACTCCAGCAAGCCATCTGAACTCAAGCAAGCCCTCTGAACTCGAGCATGCCCTCGAACTCGAGCATGACCTCTGAATTCGAGCACTCCCTCTGAATTCGAACAGGCCCTCTGAACTCGAGCACTCCCTCTGAATTCGAGCAAGCCCTCTGAACTCGTGCACTCCCTCTGTATTCGTGCTAGCCCTCTGAACTCGAGCATGTACTCTGAATTCGAGCTAGCCCTCTGAAGTCGAGCACTCCCTCTGAATTCGAGAAAGCCCTCTGAATTCAAGCGTGTCCTCTGAACTCGAGCACACCCTCTGAAATCAAGCAAGCCCTCTGAACCCGAGCACATTCTCTGAATTCGAGCGAGCCCTCTGAATTCGAGCAAGCCCTCTGAACTCGAGCACATTCTCTGAATTTGAGCGAGCCCTCTGAATTCGAGCAAGCCCTCTGAACTCGAGCAAGCCCTCTGAAATGGAGCAAGCCCTCTGAATTTGAGCAAACCCTCTGAACTCGAGCAAGCCCTCTGAACTCGAGCAAACCCTTGGAACTCGAGCAAGCCTTCTGAATTGGAGCATGCCCTCTGAATTCGAGCATGCCCTCTGAGCTCGAGCAAGCCCTCTGAACTCGAGCAAGCCCTCTGAACTCGAGCAAACCCTTGGAACTCGAGCAAACCCTTGGAACTCGAGCAAGCCCTCTGAACTCAAGCAAACCCTCTGATCTCGAGCAAGCCCTCTGAACTCAAGCAAACCCTTGGAACTCGAGCAAACCCTTGGAACTCGAGGAAGCCCTCTGAACTCGAGTAAGTCCTCTGAACTCGAGCAAGCCTTCTGAACTCAAGCATGCCCTCTGAACTCGAGCATGCCCTCTGAACTCGATTAAGCCCTCGGAACTCAAGCAAGCCCGCTGAACTCCAGCACACACTCCGAACTCGAGCATGACCTCTGAATTCGAGCACGTCCTCTGAAGTCGATTATGCCCACTAACTTCGAGCAAGACCTTGGAACTCGAGCAAGTCCTTGGAACTCGAGAATGACCTCTGAACTCAAGCAAGCGCTCTGAACTCAAGCAAGCCATCTGAACTCAAGCAAGCCCTCTGAACTCGAGCATGCCCTCGAAGTCGAGCATGAGCTCTGAATTCGAGCATGCCCTCTGAACTCGAGCACTCCCTCTGATTTCGAGCAAGCCCTCTGAACTCGGACACACCCTCTGAATTCGAGCATGCCCTCGGCACTCGAGCATGACCTCTGAATTGATGCACGATCTCTGAATTTGAGAAAGCCCTCTGAACTCGAGCACTCCCTCTGAATTCCAGCAAGCCCTCTGAACTCGAGCATGTACTCTGAATTCGAGCTAGCCATCTGAACTCGAGCACTCCCTCTGAATTCGAGCAAGCCCTCTGAATTCAAGCGTGTCCTCTGAACTCGAGCACACCCTCTGAAATCAAGCAAGCCCTCTGAACCCGAGCACACTCTCTGAATTTGTGCGAGCCCTCTGAATTCGAGCAAGCCCTCGGAACTCAAGCAAGCCCGCTGAACTCCAGCACACACTCTGAACTCTAGCATGACCTCTGAATTCGAGCACGCCCTCTGAATTCGATTATGCCCACTAACTTCGAGCAAGACCTTGGAACTCGAGCAAGTCCTTGGAACTCGAGCATGACCTCTGAACTCAAGCAAGCCCTCTGAACTCAAGCAAGCCATCTGAACTCAAGCAAGCCCTCTGAACTCGAGCACTCCCTCTGAATTTTAGCAATACCTCTGAACTGAAGCACACCCTCTGAATTCGAGCATTCCCTCGGCACTCTAGCATGACCTCTGAATTCAAACACGATCTCTGAATTTTAGAAAGCCCTCTGAACTCGAGCACTCCCTCTTAATTCGAGCAAGCCCTCTGAACTCGAGCAAGCACTCTGAAATCGAGCAAGCCCTCTGAATTTGAGCAAACCCTCTGAACTCAAGCAAGCCCTCTGAACTCGAGCAAACCCTTGGAACTCGAGCAAGCCTTCTGAACTTGAGCACGCCCTCTGAACTCGAGCACGCACTCTGAACTCCAGCATGCCCTCTGAATTCGAGCACGCCCTCTTAAATCGAGCATGACCTCTGAACTCGAGCACTCCCTCTGAATTCGAGCATGCCCTCAGAACTCGAGGAAGCTCTCTGAAATCAAGCAAGCCCTCTGAACTCGAGCACACTCTCTGAATTCGAACTAGCCCTCTGAATATGAGCACGCCCTCTGAACTCAAGCAAGCCCTCTGAACTCAAGCAAGCCCTCTGAACTCGAGCATGCCCTCGAACTCGAGCATGACCTCTGAATTCGAGCACTCCCTCTGAATTCGAACAAGCCCTCTGAACTCGAGCACTCCCTCTGAATTCGAGCATGCCCTCAGAACTCGAGCAAGCTCTCTGAAATCAAGCAAGCCCTCTGAATACGAGCAAGCCTTCGGAACTCGAGCAAGCCCTCTGAATTCGAGCACGCCCTCGGAACTCAAGCAAGCCCTCTGAAATGTAGCAAGCCCTCTGAATTCGAGCACACACTCTGAATTCGAGCAAGCCCTCTGAATTGGAGCATGCCCTCTGAATTCGAGCATGCCCTCTGAGCTCGAGCAAGCCCTCTGAACTCGAGCATGCCCTCTGAACTCGAGTAAGCCCTCGGAACTCAAGCAAGCCCGCTGAACTCCAGCACACACTCTGAACTCGAGCATGACCTCTGAATTCGAGCACGCCCTCTGAATTCGATTAGGCCCACTAACTTCGAGCAAGACCTTGGAACTCGAGCAAGTCCTTGGAACTCGAGCATGACCTCTGAACTCAAGCAAGCCCTCTGAACTCAAGCAAGCCATCTGAACGCAAGCAAGCCCTCTGAACTCGAGCATGCCCTCGAACTCGAGCATGACCTCTGAATTCAAGCAAGCCCTCTGAACTCGAGCACTCCCTCTGAATTCGAGCAAAACCTCTGAACGCGAGCACACACTCTGAATTCGAGCATGCCCTCGGAACTTGAGCATGACCTCTGAATTCAAGCACGATCTCTGAATTTGAGAAAGCCCTCTGAACTCGTGCAGTCCCTCTGTATTCGAGCAAGCCCTCTGAACTCGAGCACTCCCTCTGAATTCGAGCAATCCCTCTGAACTCGAGCACACCCTCTGATTTCGAGCATTCCCTCGGCACTCTAGTATGACCTCTGAATTCAAGCACAATCTCTGAATTTTAGAAAGCCCTCTCAACTCGAGCACTCCCTCTGAATTCGAGCAAGCCCTCTGAACTCAAGCACTCCCTCTGAATTCGAGCAAGCCCTCTGAACACGAGCATGTACTCTGAATTCGAGCTAGCCCTCTGATCTCAAGCACTACCTCTGAATTCGAGCAAGCCCTCTGAATTCGAGCATTCTCTCTGAACTCGATCACACTCTCTGAATTTGAGCGAGCCCTCTGAATTCGAGCAAGCACTCTGAATTCGAGCACGCCCTCTGAACTCGAGCAAGCCCTCTGAAATCGAGCAAGCCCTCTGAATTCGAGCAAACCCTCTGAACTCGAGCAAGCCCTCTGAACTCGAGCAAACCCTTGGAACTCGTGAAAACCCTTGGAACTCGAGCAAGTCCTCTGAACTTGAGCACGCCCTCTGAAATCGAGCATGACCTCTGAACTCGAGCACTCCCTCTGAATTCGAGCAAGCCCTCTGAACTCGAGCGCACCCTCTGAATTTGAGCATGCCCTCGGAACTCGAGCATGACCTCTGAATTCAAGCACCATCTCTGAATTTGAGATAGCACTCTGACCTCGAGCACTCGCTCTGAATTCGAGCAAGCCCTCTGAACTCGAGCGCACCCTCTGAATTTGAGCATGCCCTCGGAACTCGAGCATGACCTCTGAATTCAAGCACCATCTCTGAATTTGAGATAGCACTCTGACCTCGAGCACTCGCTCTGAACTTGAGCACGCCCTCTGAACTCGAGAACGCCCTCTGAACTCCAGCATGCCCTCTGAATTCGAGCACGCCCTCTGAAATCGAGCATGTCCTCTGAACTCGAGCACACCCTCTGAAATCAAGCAAGCCCTCTGAACCCGAGCACACTCTTTGAATTCAAGCACACCCTCTGAATTCGAGCAAGCCCTCTGAACTCGAGCAAGCCTTCTGAACTCAAGCATGCCCTCTGAACTCGAGCACACCCTCGGAACTCGAGAAATCCCTCTGAACTTTACCACGCCCTCTGAATTCAATCACGCCCTCTTAATACAAGCAAGCACTCTGAACTCATGCAAGTCCTTGGAACTCGAGCACGCTCTCTGGACTCGAGCTTGCCCTGTGAACTGGAGCACGCCCTCTGAATTCGAGCAAGCCCTCTGAACTTGAGCATGACCTCTGAACTTGAGCAAACCCTTGAAACTCAAGCAAGGCCTCTGAACGCGAACAAGACCTTGCAACTCGAGCACGCCCTCTGAAATCGAGCAAGCCCTCTGAACTCGAGCACACCCACTGAACTCGAGCACACCCTCTGAAATGAAGTAAGCGCTCTGAACCCGAGCACACTCTCTGATTTCGAGTGAGCCCTTTGAATTCCAGCAAGCCCTCTGAACTCGATCACACTCTCTGAATTCGAGCGAGCCCTCTGAATTCGAGCAAGCACTCTGAATTCGAGCAATCCCTCTGAACTCGAGCAAGCCCTCTGAACTCTAGCAAACCCTTGGAACTCGGGAAAACCCTTGGAACTCGAGCAAGCTCTCTGAACTTGAGCACGCCCTCTGAACTCGAGAACGCCCTCTGAACTCCAGCATGCCCTCTGAATTCGAGCACGCCCTCTGAAATCGAGCATGACCTCTGAACTCGAGCACTCCCTCTGAATTCGAGCAAGCCCTCTGAACTCGAGCGCACCCTCAGAATTTGACCATGCCCTCGGAACTCGAGCATGACCTCTGAATTCAAGCACCATCTCTGAATTTGAGATAGCACTCTGACCTCGAGCACTCGCTCTGAATTCGAGCAAGCCCTCTGAACTCGAGCATGCCCTCTGAATTAGAGCAAGCCCTCTGAACTCAAGCATGTACTCTGAATTCGAGCTAGCCCTCTGAACCCAGGCAAGACACCTCAATTCGAGCAAGAGCTCTGAACTCAAGAATGTACTCTGAATTCGAAATAGCCCTTGGAAATCAGTATGGCCTCTGAATTCGAGCACGCCTCTGAATTCGAGCACGCCCTCTGAAACGAGCACATCCTCTGAACTCGAGCACGCCCACAAAACTCGAGCCCACCCTCTGAACTCGAGCACTCCATCTTAATTCGAGCAAGCCCTCTGAACTCAGGCACACCCTCTGAATTCGAGCATGCCCTCGGATCTCGAACATGACCTCTGAATTCAAGCACTCCCTCTGAATTTGAGCAAGCCCTCTGAACTCGAGCACGCCCTCTGAATTCGAGCAAGCCCTCTGAACTCGAGCACTCACTCTGAATTCGAGCAAAACCTCTGAACTCGAGCGCACCCTCTGAATTCGAGCATGCCCTCGGAACTCGAGCATGACCTCTGAATTGAAGCACGATCTCTGAATTTGAGAAAGTCCTCTGAACTCGAGCACTCCCTCTGAATTCGATCAAGCCCTCTGAATTCGAGCATGTCCTGTGAACTCGACACACCCTCTGAAATCAAGCAAGCCCTCTGAACCCGAGCACACTCTTTGAATTCGAGCGAGCCCTCTGAATTCGAGCAAGCCCTCTGAATTCGAGCATGCCCTCTGAACTCAAGCAAGCCCTCTGAAATCGAGCAAGCCCTCTGAATTCAAGCAAACTCTCTGAACTCGAGCAAGCCCTCTGAACTCGAGCAAACCCTCGGAACTCGAGAAAACCATTGGAACTCGAGCAAAGCCTCTGAACTTGAGCACGCCCTCTGAACTCGAGCACGCCCTCTGAACTCCAGCATGCCCTCTGAAATCGAGCACGCCCTCTGAAATTGAGCATGACCTCTGAACTCGAGCACTCCATCTGAATTCGAGCAAGCCCTCTGAACTCGAGCACTCCCTCTGAATTCGAGCAAGCCCTCTGAACTCAAGCGCACCCTTTCTTTTTGAACATGCCCTCGGAACTCGAGCACACCCTCTGAATTCGAGCACGCCGGCTGAATTAAACCACACCCTCTGAATTCGAGCAAGCCCTTTGAACTCGAGCAAACCTTCTGAACTCAAGCATGCCCTCTGAACTCGAGCACACCCTCGGAACTCGAGCAATCCCTCTGAACTTGACCACGCCCTCTGAATTCAATCACACCCTCTGAATACAAGCAAGAACTCTGAACTCATGCAAGTCCTTGGAACTCGAGCACGCCCTCTGGACTCGAGCTTGCCCTGTGAACTTGAGCACGCCCTCTGAATTCAAGCAAGCCCTCTGAACTTGAGCATGACCTCTGAACTCGAGCGAACCCTTGAAACTCAAGCATGGCCTCTGAATGCGAGCAAGACCTTGGAACTCGAGCACGCCCTCTGAAATTGAGCAAGCCCTCTGAACTCGAGCACACCCTCTGAATTCGAGTATGCCCTCGAAAATCAAGCATGACCTCTGAAATCAAATAAGCCCTCTGAACTCGAGCACACTCTCTGAATTGGAGCAAGCCCTCTGAACTGGAGCAAACACTTGGATCTCGTGAAAACCCTTGGAACTCGAGCAAGACCTCTGAACTTGAGCACGCACTGTGAACTCGAGCAAGCCCTCTGAACTTGAGCAAGCCCTCTGAACTCGAGCATGACCTCTGAACTCGAGCACTCCCTCTGAATTCGAGCAAGCCCTCTGAACTCGAGCACTCCCTCGGAATTCGAGCAAAACCTCTGAACTCGAGGACTCCCTCTGAAATGAGCACATCCTCTGAACTCGAGCACGCCTTCTGAAACGAGCATGCCCTCGGAACTCGAGCATGACCTCTGAAATCGAGCACGCCCTTTGAAACGAGCACATCCTTTGAACTCGAGCACGCCCTCTGAAACGAACACACCCTCAGAACTCGAGCATTCCCACTAAACTCGAGACCACCCTCTGAACTCGAGCACTCCATCTGAATTCGAGCAAGCCCTCTGAACTCGCGCACACCCTCTGAATTCGAGCATGCCCTCGGAACTCGAGCATGACCTCTGAATTTGAGCACTCCCTCTGAATTCGAGCAAGCCCTCTGAACTCGAGCACTCCCTCTGAATTCGAGCAAGCCCTCTGAATTGAGCATGTCCTCTGAACTCGAGCACACCCTTTGAAATCAAGCAAGCCCTCTGAACCCGAGCACACTCTCTGAATTCGAGCGAGCCCTCTGAATTCGAGCAAGCCCTATGAACTCGAGCACACTCTCTGAATTCTAGCGAGCCCTTTGAATTCGAGCAAGCCCTCTGAACTCGAGCAAGCCCTCTGAATTCGAGCAGGCCCTCTGAACTCGAGCAAGCCCTCTGAAATCGAGCAAGCCCTCTGAATTCGAGCAAATCTCTGAACTCGAGCAAGCCCTCTGAACTCAAGCAAACCCTTGGAACTCGAGAAAACCCTTGGAACTCGAGCAAGCCCTCTGAACTTGAGCAAGCTTTCTGAACTCAAGCATGCCCTCTGAACTCCAGCATGCCCTCTGAATTCGAGCACGCCCTCTGAAATCGAGCATGCCCTCTGAACTCGAGCACACCCTCTGAATTCGAGCAAGCCCTCTGAACTTGAGCGCACCCTCTGAATTTGAGCATGTCCTTAGAACTTGAGCATGACCTCTGAATTCAAGCAGTATCTCTGAATTTGAGATAGCTCTCTGACCTCGAGCACTCACTCTGAATTCGAGCAAGCTCTCTGAACTCGAGCAAGCCCTCTGAATTCGAGCAAGCCCTCTGAAATCGAGCATGTACTCTGAATTCGAGCCAGCCCTCTGAACACGGGCAAGCCCCCTCAATTCAGGCAAGCCTTCTGAAGTCAAGCAAGACCTCTGAACTCGAGCACACTCTCTGAATTCGAGCATGCCCTTTGAACTCGAGCAAGCCCTCTGAACTTGAGCACGCACTGTGAACTCGAGCAAGCCCTCTGAACTTGAGCAAGCCCTCTGAACTCGAGCATGACCTCTGAACTCGAGCACTCCCTCTGAATTCGAGCAAGCCCTCTGAACTCGAGCGCACCCTCTGAATTTGAGCATGTCCTCAGAACTTGAGCATGACCTCTGAATTCAAGCAGTATCTCTGAATTTGAGATAGCTCTCTGACCTCGAGCACTCACTCTGAATTCAAGCAAGCCCTCTGAACTCAAGCGCACACTCTCAATTTGAAAATACCTTCGGAACTCGAGCACTCGCTCTGAATTCGAGCTAGCCCTCTGAACTCGAGCAAACTCTCTGAACTCGAGCAAGCCCTCTGAACTCGAGCAAACCCTTGGAACTCGAGAAAACCCTTGGAACTCGAGCAAACCCTCTGAACTTGAGCACGCCCTCTGAACTTGAGCACGCCCTCTGAACTCCAGCATGCCCTCTGAATTCGAGCACGCCCTCTGAACTCGAGCAAGCCTTCTGAACTTGAGCACGCCCTCTGAAATCAAGCATGTCCTCTGATCTCTAGTACACCCTCGGAACTCGAGCAATCCCTCTGAACTTGACCACGCCATCTGAGTTCAAGCACGCCCTCTGAATACAAGCAAGCACTCTGAACTCATGCAAGTCCTTGGAACTCGAGCACGCCCTCTGGACTCGAGCTTGCCCTGTGAACTTGACCACGCCCTCTGAATTCGAGCAAGCCCTCTGAACTTGAGCATGACCTCTGAACTCGAGCGAACCCTTGAAACTCAAGCAAGGCCTCTGAACGCGAGCAAGACCTTGGAACTCAAGCATGCCCTCTGAAATCGAGCAAGCCCTCTGAACTCGAGCACACTCTCTGAATTCAAGCAAGCCCTCAAAACTCGAGCAAACACTTGGATCTCGCGAAAACCCTTGGAACTCGAGCAAGCCCTCTGAACTTGAGCACGCACTGTGAACTCGAGCAAGCCCTCTGAACTTGAGCAAGCCCTCTGAACTCGAGCATGACCTCTGAACTCGAGCACTCCCTCTGAATTCGAGCAAGCCCTCTGAACCCGAGCACTCCCTCGGAATTCGAGCAAAACCTCTGAACTCGAGGACTCCCTCTGAAATGAGCACATCCTCTGAACTCGAGCATGCCCTCTGAAACGAGCATGCCCTCGGAACTCAAGCATGACCTCTGAAATCGAGCACGCCCTTTGAAACGAGCACATCCTCTGAACTCGAGCACGCCCTCTGAAATGAACACACCCTCAGAACTCGAGCATTCCCGCTAAACTCGAGCCCACACTCTGAACTCGAGCACTCCATCTGAATTCGAAGAAGCCCTCTGAACTAGCGCACACCCTCTGAATTCGAGCATGCCCTCTGAACTCGAGCACTCCCTCTGAATTCGAGCAAGCCCTTTGAATTCGAGCAGGCCCTCTGAACTCGAGCAAGCCCTCTGAAATCGAGCAAGCCCTCTGAATTCGAGCAAATCTCTGAACTCGAGCAAACCCTCTGAAATCAAGCAAACCCTTGGAACTTGAGAAAACCCTTGGAACTCGAGCAAGCCCTCTGAACTCGAGCACACTCTCTGAATTCGAGCACGCCCTCTGAAATCGAGCATGACCTCTGAACTTGAGCACTCCCTCTGAATTCGAGCAAGCCCTCTGAACTCGAGCGCACCCTCTGAATTTGAGCATGCCCTCAGAAATTGAGCATGACCTCTGAATTCAAGCAGTATCTCTGAATTTGAGATAGCTCTCTGACCTCGAGCACTCACTCTGAATTCGAGCAAGCCCTCTGAACTCGAGCAAGCCCTCTGAATTCGAGCGAGCCCTCTGAATTCGAGCAGGCCCTCTGAACTCGAGCACACCCTCTGAATTCGAGCAAGCCCTCTGAATCGAGCATGTCCTCTGAACTCGAGCACACCCTCTGAAATCAAGCAAGCCCTCTGAACCCGAGCACACTCTCTGAATTCGAGCGAGCCCTCTGAATTCGAGCAAGCCCTCTGAACTCGAGCAAGCCCTCTGAATTCGAGCAGGCCCTCTGAACTCGAGCAAGCCCTCTGAAATCGAGCAAGCCCTCTGAATTCGAGCAAATCTCTGAACTCGAGCAAGCCCTCTGAACTCAAGCAAACCCTTGGAACTCGAGAAAACCCTTGGAACTCGAGCAAGCCCTCTGAACTTGAGCAAGCTTTCTGAACTCAAGCATGACCTCTGAACTCAAGCAAACCCTCTGAATTCGAGCACGCCGGCTGAATTCAAGCACACCCTCTGAATTCGAGCAAGCTCTCTGAACTCGAGCAAGCCTTCTGAACTCAAGCATGCCCTCTGAACTCGAGCACACCCTCGGAACTCGAGCAATCCCTCTGAACTTGACCACGCCATCTGAATTCAATCACGCCCTCTGAATACAAGCAAGCACTCTGAACTCATGCAAGTCCTTGGAACTCGAGCACGCCCTCTGGACTCGAGCTTGCCCTGTGAACTTGAGCACGCCCTCTGAATTCGAGCAAGCCCTCTGAACTTGAGCATGACCTCTGAACTCGAGCGAACCCTTGAAACTCAAGCAAGGCCTCTGAACGCGAGCAAGACCTTGGAACTCAAGCATGCCCTCTGAAATCGAGCAAGCCCTCTGAACTCGAGCACACCCTCTGAATTCGAGTATGCCCTCGGAAATCAAGCATGACCTCTGAAATCAAGTAAGCCCTCTGAACTCGAGCACACTCTCAGAATTCGAGCAAGCCCTCAAAACTCAAGCAAACACTTGGATCTCGCGAAAACCCTTGGAACTCGAGCAAGCCCTCTGAACTCGAGCATGCCCTCTGAACTCGAGTAAGCCCTCGGAACTCAAGCAAGCCCGCTGAACTCCAGCACACACTCTGAACTCGAGCATGACCTCTGAATTCGAGCACGCCCTCTGAATTCGATTAGGCCCACTAACTTCGAGCAAGACCTTGGAACTCGAGCAAGTCCTTGGAACTCGAGCATGACCTCTGAACTCAAGCAAGCCCTCTGAACTCAAGCAAGCCATCTGAACGCAAGCAAGCCCTCTGAACTCGAGCATGCCCTCGAACTCGAGCATGACCTCTGAATTCAAGCAAGCCCTCTGAACTCGAGCACTCCCTCTGAATTCGAGCAAAACCTCTGAACGCGAGCACACACTCTGAATTCGAGCATGCCCTCGGAACTTGAGCATGACCTCTGAATTCAAGCACGATCTCTGAATTTGAGAAAGCCCTCTGAACTCGTGCAGTCCCTCTGTATTCGAGCAAGCCCTCTGAACTCGAGCACTCCCTCTGAATTCGAGCAATCCCTCTGAACTCGAGCACACCCTCTGATTTCGAGCATTCCCTCGGCACTCTAGTATGACCTCTGAATTCAAGCACAATCTCTGAATTTTAGAAAGCCCTCTCAACTCGAGCACTCCCTCTGAATTCGAGCAAGCCCTCTGAACTCAAGCACTCCCTCTGAATTCGAGCAAGCCCTCTGAACACGAGCATGTACTCTGAATTCGAGCTAGCCCTCTGATCTCAAGCACTACCTCTGAATTCGAGCAAGCCCTCTGAATTCGAGCATTCTCTCTGAACTCGATCACACTCTCTGAATTTGAGCGAGCCCTCTGAATTCGAGCAAGCACTCTGAATTCGAGCACGCCCTCTGAACTCGAGCAAGCCCTCTGAAATCGAGCAAGCCCTCTGAATTCGAGCAAACCCTCTGAACTCGAGCAAGCCCTCTGAACTCGAGCAAACCCTTGGAACTCGTGAAAACCCTTGGAACTCGAGCAAGTCCTCTGAACTTGAGCACGCCCTCTGAAATCGAGCATGACCTCTGAACTCGAGCACTCCCTCTGAATTCGAGCAAGCCCTCTGAACTCGAGCGCACCCTCTGAATTTGAGCATGCCCTCGGAACTCGAGCATGACCTCTGAATTCAAGCACCATCTCTGAATTTGAGATAGCACTCTGACCTCGAGCACTCGCTCTGAATTCGAGCAAGCCCTCTGAACTCGAGCGCACCCTCTGAATTTGAGCATGCCCTCGGAACTCGAGCATGACCTCTGAATTCAAGCACCATCTCTGAATTTGAGATAGCACTCTGACCTCGAGCACTCGCTCTGAACTTGAGCACGCCCTCTGAACTCGAGAACGCCCTCTGAACTCCAGCATGCCCTCTGAATTCGAGCACGCCCTCTGAAATCGAGCATGTCCTCTGAACTCGAGCACACCCTCTGAAATCAAGCAAGCCCTCTGAACCCGAGCACACTCTTTGAATTCAAGCACACCCTCTGAATTCGAGCAAGCCCTCTGAACTCGAGCAAGCCTTCTGAACTCAAGCATGCCCTCTGAACTCGAGCACACCCTCGGAACTCGAGAAATCCCTCTGAACTTTACCACGCCCTCTGAATTCAATCACGCCCTCTTAATACAAGCAAGCACTCTGAACTCATGCAAGTCCTTGGAACTCGAGCACGCTCTCTGGACTCGAGCTTGCCCTGTGAACTGGAGCACGCCCTCTGAATTCGAGCAAGCCCTCTGAACTTGAGCATGACCTCTGAACTTGAGCAAACCCTTGAAACTCAAGCAAGGCCTCTGAACGCGAACAAGACCTTGCAACTCGAGCACGCCCTCTGAAATCGAGCAAGCCCTCTGAACTCGAGCACACCCACTGAACTCGAGCACACCCTCTGAAATGAAGTAAGCGCTCTGAACCCGAGCACACTCTCTGATTTCGAGTGAGCCCTTTGAATTCCAGCAAGCCCTCTGAACTCGATCACACTCTCTGAATTCGAGCGAGCCCTCTGAATTCGAGCAAGCACTCTGAATTCGAGCAATCCCTCTGAACTCGAGCAAGCCCTCTGAACTCTAGCAAACCCTTGGAACTCGGGAAAACCCTTGGAACTCGAGCAAGCTCTCTGAACTTGAGCACGCCCTCTGAACTCGAGAACGCCCTCTGAACTCCAGCATGCCCTCTGAATTCGAGCACGCCCTCTGAAATCGAGCATGACCTCTGAACTCGAGCACTCCCTCTGAATTCGAGCAAGCCCTCTGAACTCGAGCGCACCCTCAGAATTTGACCATGCCCTCGGAACTCGAGCATGACCTCTGAATTCAAGCACCATCTCTGAATTTGAGATAGCACTCTGACCTCGAGCACTCGCTCTGAATTCGAGCAAGCCCTCTGAACTCGAGCATGCCCTCTGAATTAGAGCAAGCCCTCTGAACTCAAGCATGTACTCTGAATTCGAGCTAGCCCTCTGAACCCAGGCAAGACACCTCAATTCGAGCAAGAGCTCTGAACTCAAGAATGTACTCTGAATTCGAAATAGCCCTTGGAAATCAGTATGGCCTCTGAATTCGAGCACGCCTCTGAATTCGAGCACGCCCTCTGAAACGAGCACATCCTCTGAACTCGAGCACGCCCACAAAACTCGAGCCCACCCTCTGAACTCGAGCACTCCATCTTAATTCGAGCAAGCCCTCTGAACTCAGGCACACCCTCTGAATTCGAGCATGCCCTCGGATCTCGAACATGACCTCTGAATTCAAGCACTCCCTCTGAATTTGAGCAAGCCCTCTGAACTCGAGCACGCCCTCTGAATTCGAGCAAGCCCTCTGAACTCGAGCACTCACTCTGAATTCGAGCAAAACCTCTGAACTCGAGCGCACCCTCTGAATTCGAGCATGCCCTCGGAACTCGAGCATGACCTCTGAATTGAAGCACGATCTCTGAATTTGAGAAAGTCCTCTGAACTCGAGCACTCCCTCTGAATTCGATCAAGCCCTCTGAATTCGAGCATGTCCTGTGAACTCGACACACCCTCTGAAATCAAGCAAGCCCTCTGAACCCGAGCACACTCTTTGAATTCGAGCGAGCCCTCTGAATTCGAGCAAGCCCTCTGAATTCGAGCATGCCCTCTGAACTCAAGCAAGCCCTCTGAAATCGAGCAAGCCCTCTGAATTCAAGCAAACTCTCTGAACTCGAGCAAGCCCTCTGAACTCGAGCAAACCCTCGGAACTCGAGAAAACCATTGGAACTCGAGCAAAGCCTCTGAACTTGAGCACGCCCTCTGAACTCGAGCACGCCCTCTGAACTCCAGCATGCCCTCTGAAATCGAGCACGCCCTCTGAAATTGAGCATGACCTCTGAACTCGAGCACTCCATCTGAATTCGAGCAAGCCCTCTGAACTCGAGCACTCCCTCTGAATTCGAGCAAGCCCTCTGAACTCAAGCGCACCCTTTCTTTTTGAACATGCCCTCGGAACTCGAGCACACCCTCTGAATTCGAGCACGCCGGCTGAATTAAACCACACCCTCTGAATTCGAGCAAGCCCTTTGAACTCGAGCAAACCTTCTGAACTCAAGCATGCCCTCTGAACTCGAGCACACCCTCGGAACTCGAGCAATCCCTCTGAACTTGACCACGCCCTCTGAATTCAATCACACCCTCTGAATACAAGCAAGAACTCTGAACTCATGCAAGTCCTTGGAACTCGAGCACGCCCTCTGGACTCGAGCTTGCCCTGTGAACTTGAGCACGCCCTCTGAATTCAAGCAAGCCCTCTGAACTTGAGCATGACCTCTGAACTCGAGCGAACCCTTGAAACTCAAGCATGGCCTCTGAATGCGAGCAAGACCTTGGAACTCGAGCACGCCCTCTGAAATTGAGCAAGCCCTCTGAACTCGAGCACACCCTCTGAATTCGAGTATGCCCTCGAAAATCAAGCATGACCTCTGAAATCAAATAAGCCCTCTGAACTCGAGCACACTCTCTGAATTGGAGCAAGCCCTCTGAACTGGAGCAAACACTTGGATCTCGTGAAAACCCTTGGAACTCGAGCAAGACCTCTGAACTTGAGCACGCACTGTGAACTCGAGCAAGCCCTCTGAACTTGAGAAAGCCCTCTGAACTCGAGCATGACCTCTGAACTCGAGCACTCCCTCTGAATTCGAGCAAGCCCTCTGAACTCGAGCACTCCCTCGGAATTCGAGCAAAACCTCTGAACTCGAGGACTCCCTCTGAAATGAGCACATCCTCTGAACTCGAGCACGCCTTCTGAAACGAGCATGCCCTCGGAACTCGAGCATGACCTCTGAAATCGAGCACGCCCTTTGAAATGAGCACATCCTTTGAACTCGAGCACGCCCTCTGAAACGAACACACCCTCAGAACTCGAGCATTCCCACTAAACTCGAGACCACCCTCTGAACTCGAGCACTCCATCTGAATTCGAGCAAGCCCTCTGAACTCGCGCACACCCTCTGAATTCGAGCATGCCCTCGGAACTCGAGCATGACCTCTGAATTTGAGCACTCCCTCTGAATTCGAGCAAGCCCTCTGAACTCGAGCACTCCCTCTGAATTCGAGCAAGCCCTCTGAATTGAGCATGTCCTCTGAACTCGAGCACACCCTTTGAAATCAAGCAAGCCCTCTGAACCCGAGCACACTCTCTGAATTCGAGCGAGCCCTCTGAATTCGAGCAAGCCCTATGAACTCGAGCACACTCTCTGAATTCTAGCGAGCCCTTTGAATTCGAGCAAGCCCTCTGAACTCGAGCAAGCCCTCTGAATTCGAGCAGGCCCTCTGAACTCGAGCAAGCCCTCTGAAATCGAGCAAGCCCTCTGAATTCGAGCAAATCTCTGAACTCGAGCAAGCCCTCTGAACTCAAGCAAACCCTTGGAACTTGAGAAAACCCTTGGAACTCGAGCAAGCCCTCTGAACTTGAGCAAGCTTTCTGAACTCAAGCATGCCCTCTGAACTCCAGCATGCCCTCTGAATTCGAGCACGCCCTCTGAAATCGAGCATGCCCTCTGAACTCGAGCACACCCTCTGAATTCGAGCAAGCCCTCTGAACTTGAGCGCACCCTCTGAATTTGAGCATGTCCTTAGAACTTGAGCATGACCTCTGAATTCAAGCAGTATCTCTGAATTTGAGATAGCTCTCTGACCTCGAGCACTCACTCTGAATTCGAGCAAGCTCTCTGAACTCGAGCAAGCCCTCTGAATTCGAGCAAGCCCTCTGAAATCGAGCATGTACTCTGAATTCGAGCCAGCCCTCTGAACACGGGCAAGCCCCCTCAATTCGAGCAAGCCTTCTGAAGTCAAGCAAGACCTCTGAACTCGAGCACACTCTCTGAATTCGAGCATGCCCTTTGAACTCGAGCAAGCCCTCTGAACTTGAGCACGCACTGTGAACTCGAGCAAGCCCTCTGAACTTGTGCAAGCCCTCTGAACTCGAGCATGACCTCTGAACTCGAGCACTCCCTCTGAATTCGAGCAAGCCCTCTGAACTCGAGCGCACCCTCTGAATTTGAGCATGTCCTCAGAACTTGAGCATGACCTCTGAATTCAAGCAGTATCTCTGAATTTGAGATAGCTCTCTGACCTCGAGCACTCACTCTGAATTCAAGCAAGCCCTCTGAACTCAAGCGCACACTCTCAATTTGAAAATACCTTCGGAACTCGAGCACTCGCTCTGAATTCGAGCTAGCCCTCTGAACTCGAGCAAACTCTCTGAACTCGAGCAAGCCCTCTGAACTCGAGCAAACCCTTGGAACTCGAGAAAACCCTTGGAACTCGAGCAAACCCTCTGAACTTGAGCACGCCCTCTGAACTTGAGCACGCCCTCTGAACTCCAGCATGCCCTCTGAATTCGAGCACGCCCTCTGAACTCGAGCAAGCCTTCTGAACTTGAGCACGCCCTCTGAACTCAAGCATGTCCTCTGATCTCTAGTACACCCTCGGAACTCGAGCAATCCCTCTGAACTTGACCACGCCATCTGAGTTCAAGCACGCCCTCTGAATACAAGCAAGCACTCTGAACTCATGCAAGTCCTTGGAACTCGAGCACGCCCTCTGGACTCGAGCTTGCCCTGTGAACTTGAGCACGCCCTCTGAATTCGAGCAAGCCCTCTGAACTTGAGCATGACCTCTGAACTCGAGCGAACCCTTGAAACTCAAGCAAGGCCTCTGAACGCGAGCAAGACCTTGGAACTCAAGCATGCCCTCTGAAATCGAGCAAGCCCTCTGAACTCGAGCACACCCTCTGAATTCGAGTATGCCCTCGGAAATCAAGCATGACCTCTGAAATCAAGTAAGCCCACTGAACTCGAGCACACTCTCTGAATTCAAGCAAGCCCTCAAAACTCGAGCAAACACTTGGATCTCGCGAAAACCCTTGGAACTCGAGCAAGCCCTCTGAACTTGAGCACGCACTGTGAACTCGAGCAAGCCCTCTGAACTTGAGCAAGCCCTCTGAACTCGAGCATGACCTCTGAACTCGAGCACTCCCTCTGAATTCGAGCAAGCCCTCTGAACCCGAGCACTCCCTCGGAATTCGAGCAAAACCTCTGAACTCGAGGACTCCCTCTGAAATGAGCACATCCTCTGAACTCGAGCATGCCCTCTGAAACGAGCATGCCCTCGGAACTCAAGCATGACCTCTGAAATCGAGCACGCCCTTTGAAACGAGCACATCCTCTGAACTCGAGCACGCCCTCTGAAATGAACACACCCTCAGAACTCGAGCATTCCCGCTAAACTCGAGCCCACACTCTGAACTCGAGCACTCCATCTGAATTCGAAGAAGCCCTCTGAACTAGCGCACACCCTCTGAATTCGAGCATGCCCTCTGAACTCGAGCACTCCCTCTGAATTCGAGCAAGCCCTTTGAATTCGAGCAGGCCCTCTGAACTCGAGCAAGCCCTCTGAAATCGAGCAAGCCCTCTGAATTCGAGCAAATCTCTGAACTCGAGCAAACCCTCTGAAATCAAGCAAACCCTTGGAACTTGAGAAAACCCTTGGAACTCGAGCAAGCCCTCTGAACTTGAGCAAGCTTTCTGAACTCAAGCATGCCCTCTGAACTCCAGCATGCCCTCTGAATTCGAGCACGCCCTCTGAAATCGAGCATGCCCTCTGAACTCGAGCACACCCTCTGAATTCGAGCAAGCCCTCTGAACTTGAGCGCACCCTCTGAATTTGAGCATGTCCTTAGAACTTGAGCATGACCTCTGAATTCAAGCAGTATCTCTGAATTTGAGATAGCTCTCTGACCTCGAGCACTCACTCTGAATTCGAGCAAGCTCTCTGAACTCGAGCAAGCCCTCTGAATTCGAGCAAGCCCTCTGAAATCGAGCATGTACTCTGAATTCGAGCCAGCCCTCTGAACACGGGCAAGCCCCCTCAATTCGAGCAAGCCTTCTGAAGTCAAGCAAGACCTCTGAACTCGAGCACACTCTCTGAATTCGAGCATGCCCTTTGAACTCGAGCAAGCCCTCTGAACTTGAGCACGCACTGTGAACTCGAGCAAGCCCTCTGAACTTGTGCAAGCCCTCTGAACTCGAGCATGACCTCTGAACTCGAGCACTCCCTCTGAATTCGAGCAAGCCCTCTGAACTCGAGCGCACCCTCTGAATTTGAGCATGTCCTCAGAACTTGAGCATGACCTCTGAATTCAAGCAGTATCTCTGAATTTGAGATAGCTCTCTGACCTCGAGCACTCACTCTGAATTCAAGCAAGCCCTCTGAACTCAAGCGCACACTCTCAATTTGAAAATACCTTCGGAACTCGAGCACTCGCTCTGAATTCGAGCTAGCCCTCTGAACTCGAGCAAACTCTCTGAACTCGAGCAAGCCCTCTGAACTCGAGCAAACCCTTGGAACTCGAGAAAACCCTTGGAACTCGAGCAAACCCTCTGAACTTGAGCACGCCCTCTGAACTTGAGCACGCCCTCTGAACTCCAGCATGCCCTCTGAATTCGAGCACGCCCTCTGAACTCGAGCAAGCCTTCTGAACTTGAGCACGCCCTCTGAACTCAAGCATGTCCTCTGATCTCTAGTACACCCTCGGAACTCGAGCAATCCCTCTGAACTTGACCACGCCATCTGAGTTCAAGCACGCCCTCTGAATACAAGCAAGCACTCTGAACTCATGCAAGTCCTTGGAACTCGAGCACGCCCTCTGGACTCGAGCTTGCCCTGTGAACTTGAGCACGCCCTCTGAATTCGAGCAAGCCCTCTGAACTTGAGCATGACCTCTGAACTCGAGCGAACCCTTGAAACTCAAGCAAGGCCTCTGAACGCGAGCAAGACCTTGGAACTCAAGCATGCCCTCTGAAATCGAGCAAGCCCTCTGAACTCGAGCACACCCTCTGAATTCGAGTATGCCCTCGGAAATCAAGCATGACCTCTGAAATCAAGTAAGCCCACTGAACTCGAGCACACTCTCTGAATTCAAGCAAGCCCTCAAAACTCGAGCAAACACTTGGATCTCGCGAAAACCCTTGGAACTCGAGCAAGCCCTCTGAACTTGAGCACGCACTGTGAACTCGAGCAAGCCCTCTGAACTTGAGCAAGCCCTCTGAACTCGAGCATGACCTCTGAACTCGAGCACTCCCTCTGAATTCGAGCAAGCCCTCTGAACCCGAGCACTCCCTCGGAATTCGAGCAAAACCTCTGAACTCGAGGACTCCCTCTGAAATGAGCACATCCTCTGAACTCGAGCATGCCCTCTGAAACGAGCATGCCCTCGGAACTCAAGCATGACCTCTGAAATCGAGCACGCCCTTTGAAACGAGCACATCCTCTGAACTCGAGCACGCCCTCTGAAATGAACACACCCTCAGAACTCGAGCATTCCCGCTAAACTCGAGCCCACACTCTGAACTCGAGCACTCCATCTGAATTCGAAGAAGCCCTCTGAACTAGCGCACACCCTCTGAATTCGAGCATGCCCTCTGAACTCGAGCACTCCCTCTGAATTCGAGCAAGCCCTTTGAATTCGAGCAGGCCCTCTGAACTCGAGCAAGCCCTCTGAAATCGAGCAAGCCCTCTGAATTCGAGCAAATCTCTGAACTCGAGCAAACCCTCTGAAATCAAGCAAACCCTTGGAACTTGAGAAAACCCTTGGAACTCGAGCAAGCCCTCTGAACTCGAGCACACTCTCTGAATTCGAGCACGCCCTCTGAAATCGAGCATGACCTCTGAACTTGAGCACTCCCTCTGAATTCGAGCAAGCCCTCTGAACTCGAGCGCACCCTCTGAATTTGAGCATGCCCTCAGAAATTGAGCATGACCTCTGAATTCAAGCAGTATCTCTGAATTTGAGATAGCTCTCTGACCTCGAGCACTCACTCTGAATTCGAGCAAGCCCTCTGAACTCGAGCAAGCCCTCTGAATTCGAGCGAGCCCTCTGAATTCGAGCAGGCCCTCTGAACTCGAGCACACCCTCTGAATTCGAGCAAGCCCTCTGAATCGAGCATGTCCTCTGAACTCGAGCACACCCTCTGAAATCAAGCAAGCCCTCTGAACCCGAGCACACTCTCTGAATTCGAGCGAGCCCTCTGAATTCGAGCAAGCCCTCTGAACTCGAGCAAGCCCTCTGAATTCGAGCAGGCCCTCTGAACTCGAGCAAGCCCTCTGAAATCGAGCAAGCCCTCTGAATTCGAGCAAATCTCTGAACTCGAGCAAGCCCTCTGAACTCAAGCAAACCCTTGGAACTCGAGAAAACCCTTGGAACTCGAGCAAGCCCTCTGAACTTGAGCAAGCTTTCTGAACTCAAGCATGACCTCTGAACTCAAGCAAACCCTCTGAATTCGAGCACGCCGGCTGAATTCAAGCACACCCTCTGAATTCGAGCAAGCTCTCTGAACTCGAGCAAGCCTTCTGAACTCAAGCATGCCCTCTGAACTCGAGCACACCCTCGGAACTCGAGCAATCCCTCTGAAATTGACCACGCCATCTGAATTCAATCACACCCTCTGAATACAAGCAAGCACTCTGAACTCATGCAAGTCCTTGGAACTCGAGCACGCCCTCTGGACTCGAGCTTGCCCTGTGAACTTGAGCACGCCCTCTGAATTCGAGCAAGCCCTCTGAACTTGAGCATGACCTCTGAACTCGAGCGAACCCTTGAAACTCAAGCAAGGCCTCTGAACGCGAGCAAGACCTTGGAACTCAAGCATGCCCTCTGAAATCGAGCAAGCCCTCTGAACTCGAGCACACCCTCTGAATTCGAGTATGCCCTCGGAAATCAAGCATGACCTCTGAAATCAAGTAAGCCCTCTGAACTCGAGCACACTCTCAGAATTCGAGCAAGCCCTCAAAACTCAAGCAAACACTTGGATCTCGCGAAAACCCTTGGAACTCGAGCAAGCCCTCTGAACTTGCGCACGCACTGTGAACTCGAGCAAGCCCTCTGAACTTGAGCAAGCCCTCTGAACTCGAGCATGACCTCTGAACTCGAGCACTCCCTCTGAATTCGAGCAAGCCCTCTGAACTCGAGCACTCCCTCGGAATTCGAGCAAAACCTCTGAACTCGAGGACTCCCTCTGAAATGAGCACATCCTCTGAACTTGAGCACGCCCTCTGAAACGAGCATGCCCTCGGAACTCAAGCATGACCTCTGAAATCGAGCACGCCCTTTGAAACGAGCACATCCTCTGAACTCGAGCACGCCCTCTGAAATGAACACACCCTCAGAACTTGAGCATTCCCGCTAAACTCGAGCCCACACTCTGAACTCGACTACTCCATCTGAATTCAAAGAAGCCCTCTGAACTAGCGCACACCTTCTGAATTCGAGCTTGCCCTCGGAACTCGAGCATGACCTCTGAATTTGAGCACTCCCTCTGAATTCGAGCAAGCCCTCTGAACTCGAGCACTCCCTCTGAATTCGAGCAAGCCCTTTGAATTTGAGCAGGCCCTCTGAACTCGAGCAAGCCCTCTGAAATCGAGCAAGCCCTCTGAATTCGAGCAAATCTCTGAACTCGAGCAAACCCTCTGAACTCAAGCAAACCCTTGGAACTTGAGAAAACCCTTGGAACTCGAGCAAGCCCTCTGAACTCGAGCACACTCTCTGAATTCGAGCACGCCCTCTGAAATCGAGCATGATCTCTGAACTTGAGCACTCCCTCTGAATTCGAGCAAGCCCTCTGAACTCGAGCGCACCCTCTGAATTTGAGCATGTCCTCAGAACTTGAGCATGACCTCTGAATTCAAGCAGTATCTCTGAATTTGAGATAGCTCTCTGACCTCGAGCACTCACTCTGAATTCGAGCAAGCCCTCTGAACTCGAGCAAGCCCTCTGAATTCGAGCAAGCCCTCTGAAATCGAGCATGTACTCTGAATTCGAGCTAGCCCTCTGAACACGGGCAAGCCCCCTCAATTCGAGCAAGCCTTCTGAAGTCAAGCAATCCCTCTGAACTTGAGCATGCCCTCAGAAATCAAGCATGACCTCTGAACTCAAGCACGCCCTCTGAATTCGAGCACGCCGGCTGAATTCAAGCACACCCTCTGAATTCGAGCAAACCCTCTGAACTCGAGCAAGCCTTCTGAACTCAAGCAAGCCCTCTGAACTCGAGCACACCCTCGGAACTCGAGCAATCCCTCTGAACTTGACCACGCCCTCTGAATTCAATCACACCCTCTGAATACAAGCAAGCCCTCTGAACTCATGCAAGTCCTTGGAACTCGAGCACGCCCTCTGGACTTGAGCTTGCCCTGTGAACTTGAGCACGCCCTCTGAATTAGAGCAAGCCCTCTGAACTTGAGCATGACCTCTGTACTCGAGCAAACCCTTGAAACTCAAGCATGGCCTCTGAATGCGAGCAAGACCTTGGAACTCGAGCACGCCCTCTGAAATCGAGCAAGCCCTCTGAACTCGAGCACACCCTCTGAATTCGAGCATGCCCTTGGAAATCAAGCATGACCTCTGACCTCAAGCACGCCCTCTGAATTCGATCACGCCGGCTGAATTCAAGCACACCCTCTGAATTCGAGCATGCCCTCTGAACCCGAGCAAGCCCTCTGAACTCGAGCAAGCCCTCTGAACTCGAGCAAGCCAACTGAATTCGAGCAAGCCATCTGAACTCAAGCAAGCCCACTGAATTCGAGCAAGCCCTTGGAAATCAGTATGGCCTTTGAATTCGAGCACGCCTCTGAATTCGAGCACATACTCTGAACTCGAGCACGCCCTCTGAAACGAGCCCATCCTCTGAACTCGAGCACTCCATCTAAATTCGAGCAAGCCCTCTGAACTCGAGCACACCCTCTGAATTCGAGCAAGCCCTCTGAAATCAAGCACACCCTCTGAATTCGAGCTAGCCCTCTGAACTCGAGCACACCGTTTGAATTCGAGGAAGCCCTCTGAACTCGAGCAAGCCCTCTGAATTTGAGCACGCCCTCTGAACTCGAGCACACCCTCTGAATTCGAGCATGCCCTCGGAACTCGAGCATGACCTCTGAATTCAAGCGCGATCTCTGAATTTGAGATAGCACTCTGACCTCGAGCACTCACTCTGAATTCGAGCACACACTCTGAACTCGAGCACGCCCTCTGACACGAGCACACACTCGGAACTCGAGCATGCCCACTAAACTCGAGCCCATCCTCTGAACTCGAGCACTCCATCTAAATTCGAGCAAGCGCTCTGAACTCGCGCATACCCTCTGAATTCGAGCAAGCCCTCTGAAATCACGCACACCCTCTGAATTCGAGCTAGCCCTCTGAACTCGAGCACACCCTTTGAATTCGAGGAAGCCCTCTGAACTCGAGCAAGCCCTCTGAATTCGAGCACGCCCTCTGAACTCGAGCACACCCTCTGAATTCGAGCGGGCCCTCAGAAATCTAACATGACCTCTGAATTCAAGCACGATCTCTGAATTTGAGATAGCACTCTGACCTCGAGCACTCACTCTGAATTCGAGCAAGCCCTCTGAACTCGAGCATGCCCTCTGAATTCGAGCAAGCCCTCTGAACTCAAGCATTTACTCTGAATTCGAGCTAGCCCTCTGAACCCGGGCAAGCCCCCTCAATTTGAGCAAGCCCTCTGAACTCAAGCATGTACTCTGAATTCGAGCTAGCCCTTGGAAATCAGTATGGGCTCTGAATTCGAGCACGCCTCTGAATTCGAGCACGCACTCTGAACTCGAGCACGCCCTCTGAAACGAGCACACCATCAGAACTCGAGCATGCCCACTAAACTCGAGCCCACCCTCTGAACCCGAGCACTCCATCTGAATTCGAGCAAGCACTCTGAACTCGCGCACACCCTCTGAATTCGAGCATGCCCTCGGAACTCGAGCATGACCTCTGAATTCGAGCACGCCCTTTGAAATGAGCACATCCTCTGAACTCGAGCAAGCCCTCTGAACTCGAGCAGTCCCTCTGAATTCGAGCAAGCCCTCTGAACTCGAGCACTCCCTCTGAAATGAGCACATCCTCTGAACTCGAGCACGCCCTCTGAAACGAGCATGCCCTCTGAACTCGAGCATGCCCTCTGAAACGAACACACCTTCAGAACTCGAGCGTTCCCACTAAACTCGAGCCCACCCTATGAACTCGAGCACTCCATCTGAATTCGAGCAAGCCCTCTGAACTCGCGCACACCCTCTGAATTTAAGCAAGCCCTCTGAATTCAAGCGTGTCCTCTGAACTCGAGCACACCCTCTGAAATTGTGCGAGCCCTCTGAATTCGAGCAAGCCCTCTGAACTCGAGCAAGCCCTCTGAAATCGAGCAAGCCCTCTGAATTTGAGCAAACCCTCTGAACTCGAGCAAGCCCTCTGAACTCGAGCAAACCCTTGGAACTCGAGCAAGCCTTCTGAATTGGAGCATGCCCTCTGAATTCGAGCATGCCCTCTGAGCTCGAGCAAGCCCTCTGAACTCGAGCAAGCCCTCTGAACTCGAGCAAACCCTTGGAACTCGAGCAAACCCTTGGAACTCGAGCAAGCCCTCTGAACTCAAGCAAACCCTCTGATCTCGAGCAAGCCCTCTGAACTCAAGCAAACCCTTGGAACTCGAGCAAACCCTTGGAACTCGAGGAAGCCCTCTGAACTCGAGCAAGTCCTCTGAACTCGAGCAAGCCTTCTGAACTCAAGCATGCCCTCTGAACTCGAGCATGCCCTCTGAACTCGATTAAGCCCTCGGAACTCAAGCAAGCCCGCTGAACTCCAGCACACACTCCGAACTCAAGCATGACCTCTGAATTCGAGCACGCCCTCTGAATTCAATTATGCCCACTAACTTCGAGCAAGACCTTGGAACTCAATCAAGTCCTTGGAACTCGAGCAAGCCCACTGAAATCGAGCAAGCCCTCTGAATTTGAACAAACCCTCTGAACTCGAGCAAGCCCTCTGTACTCCAGCAAACCCTTGGAACTCGAGCAAGCCTTCTGAACTTGTGCATGCCCTCTGAACTCGAGCACGCCCTCTGAACTCCAGCATGCCCTCTGAATTCGAGCACGCCCTCTTAAATCGAGCATGACCTCTGAACTCGAGCACTCCCTCTGAATTCGAGCATGCCCTCAGAACTCGAGCAAGCTCTCTGAAATCAAGAAAGCCCTCTGAACTCGAGCACACTCTCTGAATTCGAGCACGCCCTCTGAACTCAAGCAAGTCCTCTGAAATGTAGCAAGCCCTCTGAATTCGAGCACACACTCTGAATTCGAGCAAGCCCTCTGAATTGGAGCATGCCCTCTGAATTCGAGCATGCCCTCTGAGCTTGAGCAAGCCCTCTGAACTCGAGCAAGCCCTCTGAACTCGAGCAATCCCTTGGAACTCGAGCAAACCCTTGGAACTCGAGCAAGCCCTCTGAACTCAAGCAAACCCTCTGATCTCGAGCAAGCCCTCTGAACTCCAGCAAACCCTTGGAACACGATCAAACCCTTGGAACTCAAGGAAGCCCTCTGAACTCGAGCAAGTCCTCTGAACTCGAGCAAGCCTTCTGAACTCAAGAATGCCCTCTGAACTCGAGCATGCCCTCTGAACTCGAGTAAGCCCTCGGAAATCAAGCAAGCCCACTGAACTCCAGCACACACTCCGAACTCGAGCATGACCTCTGAATTTGAGCACGCCCTCTGAATTCGATTATGCCCACTAACTTCGAGCAAGACCTTGGAACTCGAGCATGACCTCTGAAATCAAGCAAGCCCTCAGAACTCCAGCAAGCCATCTGAACTCAAGCAAGCCCTCTGAACTCGAGCATGCCCTCGAACTCGAGCATGACCTCTGAATTCGAGCACTCCCTCTGAATTCGAACAGGCCCTCTGAACTCGAGCACTCCCTCTGAATTCGAGCAAGCCCTCTGAACTCGTGCACTCCCTTTGTATTCGTGCTAGCCCTCTGAACTCAAGCATGTACTCTGAATTCGAGCTAGCCCTCTGAACTCGAGCACTCCCTCTGAATTCGAGCAAGCCCTCTGAATTCAAGCGTGTCCTCTGAACTCGAGCACACCCTCTGAAATCAAGCAAGCCCTCTGAACCTGAGCACATTCTCTGAATTCGAGCGAGCCCTCTGAATTCGAGCAAGCCCTCTGAACTCGAGCACATTCTCTGAATTTGTGCGAGCCCTCTGAATTCGAGCAAGCCCTCTGAACTCGAGCAAGCCAGCTGAAATCGAGCAAGCCCTCTGAATTTGAGCAAACCCTCTGAACTCGAGCAAGCCCTCTGAACTCGAGCAAACCCTTGGAACTCGAGCAAGCCTTCTGAATTGGAGCATGCCCTCTGAATTCGAGCATGCCCTCTGAGCTCGAGCAAGCCCTCTGAACTCGAGCCAACCCTTGGAACTCGAGCAAACCCTTGGAACTCGAGCAAGCCCTCTGAACTCGAGCAAACCCTCTGATCTTGAGCAAGCCCTCTGAACTCAAGCAAACCATTGGAACTCGAGCAAACCCTCTGAACTCGAGGAAGCCCTCTGAACTCGAGCAAGTCCTCTGAACTCGAGCAAGCCTTCTGAACTCAATCATGCCCTCTGAACTCGAGCATGCCCTCTGAACTCGATTAAGCCCTCGGAACTCAAGCAAGCCAGCTGAACTCCAGCACACACTCCGAACTCGAGCATGACTTCTGAATTCGAGCACGCCCTCTGAATTCGATTATGCCCACTAACTTCGAGCAAGACCTTGGAACTCGAGCAAGTCCTTGGAACTCGAGCATGACCTCTGAACTCAAGCAAGCCCTCTGAACTGAAGCAAGCCCTCTGAACTCAAGCAAGCCCTCTGAACTCAAGCAAGCCTGACTGAACTCGAGCAAGCCTTCTGAACTCAAACATGCCCTCTGAACTCGAGCATGCCCTCTGAACTCGAGTAAGCCCTCGGAACTCAAGCAAGCCCTCTGAACTCCAGCACACACTCCAAACTCGAACATGACCTCTGAATTCGAGCACGCCCTCTGAATTCGATTATGCCCACTAACTTCGAGCAAGACCTTGGAACTCGAGCAAGTCCTTGGAACTCGAGCATGACCTCTGAACTCAAGCAAGCCCTCTGAACTCAAGCAAGCCATCTGAACTCAAGCAAGCCCTCTGAACTCGAGCACTCCCTCTGAATTTTAGCAATACCTCTGAACTGAAGCACACCCTCTGAATTCGAGCATTCCCTCGGCACTCTAGCATGACTTCTGAATTCAAACATGATCTCTGAATTTTAGAAAGCCCTCTGAACTCGAGCACTCCCTCTTAATTCGAGCAAGCCCTCTGAACTCGAGCAAGCACTCTGAAATCGAGCAAGCCCTCTGAATTTGAGCAAACCCTCTGAACTCAAGCAAGCCCTCTGAACTCGAGCAAACCCTTGGAACTCGAGCAAGCCTTCTGAACTTGAGCACGCCCTCTGAACTCGAGCACGCACTCTGAACTCCAGCATGCCCTCTGAATTCGAGCACGCCCTCTTAAATCGAGCATGACCTCTGAACTCGAGCACTCCCTCTGAATTCGAGCATGCCCTCAGAACTCGAGCAAGCTCTCTGAAATCAAGCAAGCCCTCTGAACTCGAGCACACTCTCTGAATTCGAACTAGCCCTCTGAATATGAGCACGCCCTCTGAACTCAAGCAAGCCCTCTGAACTCAAGCAAGCCCTCTGAACTCGAGCATGCCCTCGAACTCGAGCATGACCTCTGAATTCGAGCACTCCCTCTGAATTCGAACAAGCCCTCTGAACTCGAGCACTCCCTCTGAATTCGAGCATGCCCTCAGAACTCGAGCAAGCTCTCTGAAATCAAGCAAGCCCTCTGAATACGAGCAAGCCTTCGGAACTCGAGCAAGCCCTCTGAATTCGAGCACGCCCTCGGAACTCAAGCAAGCCCTCTGAAATGTAGCAAGCCCTCTGAATTCGAGCACACACTCTGAATTCGAGCAAGCCCTCTGAATTGGAGCATGCCCTCTGAATTCGAGCATGCCCTCTGAGCTCGAGCAAGCCCTCTGAACTCGAGCATGCCCTCTGAACTCGAGTAAGCCCTCGGAACTCAAGCAAGCCCGCTGAACTCCAGCACACACTCTGAACTCGAGCATGACCTCTGAATTCGAGCACGCCCTCTGAATTCGATGAGGCCCACTAACTTCGAGCAAGACCTTGGAACTCGAGCAAGTCCTTGGAACTCGAGCATGACCTCTGAACTCAAGCAAGCCCTCTGAACTCAAGCAAGCCATCTGAACGCAAGCAAGCCCTCTGAACTCGAGCATGCCCTCGAACTCGAGCATGACCTCTGAATTCAAGCAAGCCCTCTGAACTCGAGCACTCCCTCTGAATTCGAGCAAAACCTCTGAACGCGAGCACACACTCTGAATTCGAGCATGCCCTCGGAACTTGAGCATGACCTCTGAATTCAAGCACGATCTCTGAATTTGAGAAAGCCCTCTGAACTCGTGCAGTCCCTCTGTATTCGAGCAAGCCCTCTGAACTCGAGCACTCCCTCTGAATTCGAGCAATCCCTCTGAACTCGAGCACACCCTCTGATTTCGAGCATTCCCTCGGCACTCTAGTATGACCTCTGAATTCAAGCACGATCTCTGAATTTTAGAAAGCCCTCTCAACTCGAGCACTCCCTCTGAATTCGAGCAAGCCCTCTGAACTCAAGCACTCCCTCTGAATTCGAGCAAGCCCTCTGAACACGAGCATGTACTCTGAATTCGAGCTAGCCCTCTGATCTCAAGCACTACCTCTGAATTCGAGCAAGCCCTCTGAATTCGAGCATTCCCTCTGAACTCGATCACACTCTCTGAATTTGAGCGAGCCCTCTGAATTCGAGCAAGCACTCTGAATTCGAGCATGCCCTCTGAACTCGAGCAAGCCCTCTGAAATCGAGCAAGCCCTCTGAATTCGAGCAAACCCTCTGAACTCGAGCAAGCCCTCTGAACTCGAGCAAACCCTTGGAACTCGTGAAAACCCTTGGAACTCGAGCAAGCCCTCTGAACTTGAGCACGCCCTCTGAAATCGAGCATGACCTCTGAACTCGAGCACTCCCTCTGAATTCGAGCAAGCCCTCTGAACTCGAGCGCACCCTCTGAATTTGAGCATGCCCTCGGAACTCAAGCATGACCTCTGAATTCAAGCACCAACTCTGAATTTGAGATAGCACTCTGACCTCGAGCACTCGCTCTGAATTCGAGCAAGCCCTCTGAACTCGAGCATGCCCTCTGAATTCGAGCTAGCCCTCTGAACCCGGGCAAGCCACCTCAATTCGAGCAAGACCTCTGAACTCAAGAATGTACTCTGAATTCGAGCTAGCCCTTGGAAATCAGTATGGCCTCTGAATTCGAGCACACCTCTGAATTCGAGCACGCCCTCTGAAACAAGAACATCCTCTGAACTCGAGCACACACTCTGAAACGAGCATGCCCTCGGAACTCGAGCATGACCCCTGAATTCGAGCACGCCCTCTGAAACGAGCACATCCTCTGAACTCGAGCACGCCCTCTGAAACGAGCACACCCTCAGAACTCGAGCATGCCCACAAAACTCGAGCCCACCCTCTGAACTCAAGCACTCCATCTGAATTTGAGCAAGCCCTCTGAACTCACGCACACCCTCTGAATTCGAGCATGCCCTCGGAACTCGAACATGACCTCTGAATTCAAGCACTCCCTCTGAATTCGAGCAAGCCCTCTGAACTCGAGCACTCCCTCTGAATTCGAGCAAGCCCTATGAACTTGAGCACTCCCTCTGAATTGGAGCAAAACCTCTGAACTCGAACACACCCTCTGAATTCGAGCATGCCCTCGGAACTCGAGCATGACCTCTGAATTCAAGCACGATCTCGGAATTTGAGAAAGCCCTCTGAACTCGAGCACTCCCTCTGAATTTGAGCAGGCCCTCTGAACTCGAGCACTCCCTCTGAATTCGAGCAAGCCCTCTGAATTTGAGCATGTCCTCTGAACTCGAGCACACCCTCTGAAATCAAGCAAGACCTCTGAACCCGAGCACACTCTTTGAATTCAAGCACACCCTCTGAATTCGAGCAAGCCCTCTGAACTCGAGCAAGCCTTCTGAACTCAAGCATGCCCTCTGAACTCGAGCACACCCTCGGAACTCGAGAAATCCCTCTGAACTTTACCACGCCCTCTGAATTCATTCACGCCCTCTTAATACAAGCAAGCACTCTGAACTCATGCAAGTCCTTGGAACTCGAGCACGCTCTCTGGACTCGAGCTTGCCCTGTGAACGTGAGCACGCCCTCTGAATTCGAACAAGCCCTCTGAACTTGAGCATGACCTCTGAACTTGAGCAAACCCTTGAAACTCAAGCAAGGCCTCTGAACGCGAACAAGACCTTGCAACTCGAGCACGCCCTCTGAAATCGAGCAAGCCCTCTGAACTCGAGCACACCCACTGAACTCGAGCACACCCTCTGAAATGAAGCAAGCGCTCTGAACCCGAGCACACTCTCTGAATTCGAGCGAGCCCTCTGAATTTGAGCAAGCACTCTGAATTCGAGCAATCCCTCTGAACTCGAGCAAGCCCTCTGAACTCGAGCAAACCCTTGGAACTCGGGAAAACCCTTGGAACTCGAGCAAGCTCTCTGAACTTGAGCACGCCCTCTGAACTCGAGAACGCCCTCTGAACTCCAGCATGCCCTCTGAATTCGAGCACGCCCTCTGAAATCGAGCATGACCTCTGAACTCGAGCACTCCCTCTGAAATTGAGCAAGCCCTCTGAACTTGAGCGCACCCTCAGAATTTGAGAATGCCCTCGGAACTCGAGCATGACCTCTGAATTCAAGCACCATCTCTGAATTTGGGATAGCACTCTGACCTCGAGCACTCCCTCTGAATTCGAGCAAGCCCTCTGAACTCGAGCACTCCCTCTGAATTCGAGCAAGCCCTCTGAACTCGAGCACTCACTCTGAATTCGAGCAAAACCTCTGAACTCGAGCGCACCCTCTGAATTCGAGCATGCCCTCGGAACTCGAGCATGACCTCTGAATTGAAGCACGATCTCTGAATTTGAGAAAGCCCTCTGAACTCGAGCACTCCCTCTGAATTTGAGAAGGCCCTCTGAACTCGAGCACTCCCTCTGAATTCGATCAAGCCCTCTGAATTCGAGCATGTCCTGTGAACTCGACACACCCTCTGAAATCAAGCAAGCCCTCTGAACCCGAGCACACTCTTTGAATTCGAGCGAGCCCTCTGAATTCGAGCAAGCCCTTTGAATTCGAGCACACCCTCTGAACTCGAGCAAGCCCTCTGAACTCGAGCAAACCCTCGGATCTCGAGAAAACCCTTGGAACTCGAGCAAACCCTCTGAACTTGAGCACGCCCTCTGAACTCGAGCACACCCTCTGAACTCCAGCATGCCCTCTGAAATCGAGCACGCCCTCTGAAATTGAGCATGACCTCTGAACTCGAGAACTCCATCTGAATTCGAGCATGACCTCTGAACTCGAGAACTCCATCTGAATTCGAGCAAGCCCTCTGAACTCGAGCACACACTCTGAATTCGAGCACGCCGGCTGAATTCAAACACACCCTCTGAATTCGAGCAAGCCCTTTGAACTCGAGCAAGCCTTCTGAACTCAAGCATGCCCTCTGAACTCAAGCAAACCCTTGGAACTCGAGCAAACCCTTGGAACTCGAGCAAGCCCTCTGAACTCGAGCAAACCCTCTGATCTCGAGCAAGCCCTCTGAACTCAAGCAAACCCTTGGAACTCGAGCAAACCCTTGGAACTCGAGGAAGCCCTCTGAACTCGAGTAAGTCCTCTGAACTCGAGCAAGCCTTCTGAACTCAAGCATGCCCTCTGAATTCGAGCACGCCCTCTGAACTCGAGCAAGCCTTCTGAACTTGAGCACGCCCTCTGAACTCAAGCATGCCCTCTGAACTCTAGCACGCCCTCGGAACTCGAGCAATCCCTCTGAAAATGAGCATGCCCTTGGAAATCAAGCATGACCTCTGAACTCAAGCAAACCCTCTGAATTCGAGCACGCCGGCTGAATTCAAGCACACCCTCTGAATTCGAGCAAACCCTCTGAACTCGAGCAAGCCTTCTGAACTCAAGCATGCCCTCTGAACTCGAGCACACCCTCGGAACTCGAGCAATCCCTCTGAACTTGACCACGCCATCTGAATTCAATCACGCCCTCTGAATACAAGCAAGCACTCTGAACTCATGCAAGTCCTTGGAACTCGAGCACGCCCTCTGGACTCGAGCTTGCCCTGTGAACTTGAGCACGCCCTCTGAATTCGAGCAAGCCCTCTGAACTTGAGCATGACCTCTGAACTCAAGCGAACCCTTGAAACTCAAGCAAGGCCTCTGAACGCGAGCAAGACATTGGAACTCGAGCACGCCCTCTGAAATAGAGCAAGCCCTCTGAACTCGAGCACTCCCTCGGAATTCGAGCAAAACCTCTGAACTCGAGGACTCCCTCTGAAATGAGCACATCCTCTGAACTCGAGCACGCCCTCTGAAACGAGCATGCCCTCGGAACTCGAGCATGACCTCTGAAATTGAGCACGCCCTTTGAAACGAGCACATCCTCTGAACTCGAGCACGCCCTCTGAAACGAACACACCCTCAGAACTCGAGCATTCCCACTAAACTCGAGCCCACCCTCTGAACTCGAGCACTCCATCTGAATTCGAGCAAGCCCTCTGAACTCGCGCACACCCTCTGAATTCGAGCATGCCCTCGGAACTCGAGCATGACCTCTGAATTTGAGCACTCCCTCTGAATTCGAGCAGGCCCTCTGAACTCGAGCACTCCCTCTGAATTCGAGCAAGCCCTCTGAATCGAGCATGTCCTCTGAACTCGAGCACACCCTCTAAAATCAAGCAAGCCCTCTGAACCCGAGCACACTCTCTGAATTCGAGCGAGCCCTCTGAATTCGAGCAAGCCCTATGAACTCGAGCACACTCTCTGAATTCTAGCGAGCCCTTTGAATTCGAGCAAGCCCTCTGAACTTGAGCAAGCCCTCTGAATTCGAGCAGGCCCTCTGAACTCGAGCAAGCCCTCTGAAATCGAGCAAGCCCTCTGAATTCGAGCAAATCTCTGAACTCGAGCAAGCCCTCTGAACTCAAGCAAACCCTTGGAACTCGAGAAAACCCTTGGAACTCGAGCAAGCCCTCTGAACTTGAGCAAGCTTTCTGAACTCAAGCATGCCCTCTGAACTCCAGCATGCCCTCTGAATTCGAGCACACCCTCTGAAATCGAGCATGACCTCTGAACTCGAGCACTCCCTCTGAATTCGATCAAGCCCTCTGAACTCGAGCGCACCCTCTGAATTTGAGCATGTCCTCAGAACTTGAGCATGACCTCTGAATTCAAGCAGTATCTCTGAATTTGAGATAGCTCTCTGACCTCGAGCACTCACTCTGAATTCGAGCAAGCCCTCTGAACTCGAGCAAGCCCTCTGAATTCAAGCAAGCCCTCTGAAATCGAGCATGTACTCTGAATTCGAGCCAGCCCTCTGAACACAGGCAAGCCCCCTCAATTCGAGCAAGCCTTCTGAAGTCAAGCAAGACCTCTGAACTCGAGCACACTCTCTGAATTCGAGCAAGACCTCTGAATACGAGCAGGCCCTCTGAACTTGAGCAAGCCCTCTGAATTCGAGCATGCCCTTTGAACTCGAGCAAGCCCTCTGAACTTGAGCACGCACTGTGAACTCGAGCAAGCCCTCTGAACTCGAGCATGCCCTCTGAACTCGAGCATGACCACTGAACTCGAGCACTCCCTCTGAATTCGAGCAAGCCCTCTGAAATCGAGCGCACCCTCTGAATTTGAGCATGTCCTCAGAACTTGAGCATGACCTCTGAATTCAAGCAGTATCTCTGAATTTGAGATAGCTCTCTGACCTCGAGCACTCACTCTGAATTCGAGCTAGCCCTCTGAACTCGAGCAAACTCTCTGAACTCGAGCAAGTCCTCTGAACTCGAGCAAACCCTTGGAACTCGAGCAAACCCTTGGAACTCGAGGAAGCCCTCTGAACTCGAGTAAGTCCTCTGAACTCGAGCAAGCCTTCTGAACTCAAGCATGCCCTCTGAATTCGAGCACGCCCTCTGAACTCGAGCAAGCCTTCTGAACTTGAGCACGCCCTCTGAACTCAAGCATGCCCTCTGAACTCTAGCACGCCCTCGGAACTCGAGCAATCCCTCTGAAAATGAGCATGCCCTTGGAAATCAAGCATGACCTCTGAACTCAAGCAAACCCTCTGAATTCGAGCACGCCGGCTGAATTCAAGCACACCCTCTGAATTCGAGCAAACCCTCTGAACTCGAGCAAGCCTTCTGAACTCAAGCATGCCCTCTGAACTCGAGCACACCCTCGGAACTCGAGCAATCCCTCTGAACTTGACCACGCCATCTGAATTCAATCACGCCCTCTGAATACAAGCAAGCACTCTGAACTCATGCAAGTCCTTGGAACTCGAGCACGCCCTCTGGACTCGAGCTTGCCCTGTGAACTTGAGCACGCCCTCTGAATTCGAGCAAGCCCTCTGAACTTGAGCATGACCTCTGAACTCAAGCGAACCCTTGAAACTCAAGCAAGGCCTCTGAACGCGAGCAAGACATTGGAACTCGAGCACGCCCTCTGAAATTGAGCAAGCCCTCTGAACTCGAGCACTCCCTCGGAATTCGAGCAAAACCTCTGAACTCGAGGACTCCCTCTGAAATGAGCACATCCTCTGAACTCGAGCACGCCCTCTGAAACGAGCATGCCCTCGGAACTCGAGCATGACCTCTGAAATTGAGCACGCCCTTTGAAACGAGCACATCCTCTGAACTCGAGCACGCCCTCTGAAACGAACACACCCTCAGAACTCGAGCATTCCCACTAAACTCGAGCCCACCCTCTGAACTCGAGCACTCCATCTGAATTCGAGCAAGCCCTCTGAACTCGCGCACACCCTCTGAATTCGAGCATGCCCTCGGAACTCGAGCATGACCTCTGAATTTGAGCACTCCCTCTGAATTCGAGCAGGCCCTCTGAACTCGAGCACTCCCTCTGAATTCGAGCAAGCCCTCTGAATCGAGCATGTCCTCTGAACTCGAGCACACCCTCTGAAATCAAGCAAGCCCTCTGAACCCGAGCACACTCTCTGAATTCGAGCAAGCCCTCTGAATTCGAGCAAGCCCTATGAACTCGAGCACACTCTCTGAATTCTAGCGAGCCCTTTGAATTCGAGCAAGCCCTCTGAACTTGAGCAAGCCCTCTGAATTCGAGCAGGCCCTCTGAACTCGAGCAAGCCCTCTGAAATCGAGCAAGCCCTCTGAATTCGAGCAAATCTCTGAACTCGAGCAAGCCCTCTGAACTCAAGCAAACCCTTGGAACTCGAGAAAACCCTTGGAACTCGAGCAAGCCCTCTGAACTTGAGCAAGCTTTCTGAACTCAAGCATGCCCTCTGAACTCCAGCATGCCCTCTGAATTCGAGCACACCCTCTGAAATCGAGCATGACCTCTGAACTCGAGCACTCCCTCTGAATTCGAGCAAGCCCTCTGAACTCGAGCGCACCCTCTGAATTTGAGCATGTCCTCAGAACTTGAGCATGACCTCTGAATTCAAGCAGTATCTCTGAATTTGAGATAGCTCTCTGACCTCGAGCACTCACTCTGAATTCAAGCAAGCCCTCTGAAATCGAGCATGTACTCTGAATTCGAGCCAGCCCTCTGAACACAGGCAAGCCCCCTCAATTCGAGCAAGCCTTCTGAAGTCAAGCAAGACCTCTGAACTCGAGCACACTCTCTGAATTCGAGCAAGACCTCTGAATACGAGCAGGCCCTCTGAACTTGAGCAAGCCCTCTGAATTCGAGCATGCCCTTTGAACTCGAGCAAGCCCTCTGAACTTGAGCACGCACTGTGAACTCGAGCAAGCCCTCTGAACTCGAGCATGCCCTCTGAACTCGAGCATGACCACTGAACTCGAGCACTCCCTCTGAATTCGAGCAAGCCCTCTGAACTCGAGCGCACCCTCTGAATTTGAGCATGTCCTCAGAACTTGAGCATGACCTCTGAATTCAAGCAGTATCTCTGAATTTGAGATAGCTCTCTGACCTCGAGCACTCACTCTGAATTCGAGCTAGCCCTCTGAACTCGAGCAAACTCTCTGAACTCGAGCAAGTCCTCTGAACTCGAGCAAACCCTTGGAACTCGAGAAAACCCTTGGAACTCGAGCAAACCCTCTGAACTTGAGCACGCCCTCTGAACTCGAGCACGCCCTCTGAACTCCAGCATGCCCTCTGAATTCGAGCACGCCCTCTGAACTCGAGCAAGCCTTCTGAACTTGAGCACGCCCTCTGAACTCAAGCATGCCCTCTGAACTCTAGCACGCCCTCGGAACTCGAGCAATCCCTCTGAAAATGAGCATGCCCTTGGAAATCAAGCATGACCTCTGAACTCAAGCAAACCCTCTGAATTCGAGCACGCCGGCTGAATTCAAGCACACCCTCTGAATTCGAGCAAGCCCTCTGAACTCGAGCAAGCCTTCTGAACTCAAGCATGCCCTCTGAAATCGAGCACACCCTCGGAACTCGAGCAATCCCTCTGAACTTGACCACGCCATCTGAATTCAATCACGCCCTCTGAATACAAGCAAGCACTCTGAACTCATGCAAGTCCTTGGAACTCGAGCACGCCCTCTGGACTCGAGCTTGCCCTGTGAACTTGAGCACGCCCTCTGAATTCGAGCAAGCCCTCTGAACTTGAGCATGACCTCTGAACTCGAGCGAACCCTTGAAACTCAAGCAAGGCCTCTGAACGCGAGCAAGACCTTGGAACTCAAGCATACCCTCTGAAATCGAGCAAGCCCTCTGAACTCGAGCACACCCTCTGAATTCGAGTATGCCCTCGGAAATCAAGCATGACCTCTGAAATCAAGTAAGCCCTCTGAACTCGAGCACACTCTCTGAATTCGAGCAAGCCCTCAAAACTCGAGCAAACACTTGGATCTCGCGAAAACCCTTGGAACTCGAGCAAGCCCTCTGAACTTGAGCACGCACTGTGAACTCGAGCAAGCCCTCTGAAATTGAGCAAGCCCTCTGAACTCGAGCATGACCTCTGAACTCGAGCACTCCCTCTGAATTCGAGCAAGCCCTCTGAACTCGCGCACACCCTCTGAATTCGAGCATGCCCTCGGAACTCGAGCATGACCTCTGAATTTGAGCACTCCCTCTGAATTCGAGCAGGCCCTCTGAACTCGAGCACTCCCTCTGAATTCGAGCAAGCCCTCTGAATCGAGCATGTCCTCTGAACTCGAGCACACCCTCTGAAATCAAGCAAGCCCTCTGAACCCGAGCACACTCTCTGAATTCGAGCTAGCCCTCTGAATTCGAGCAAGCCCTATGAACTCGAGCACACTCTCTGAATTCGAGCTAGCCCTTTGAATTCGAGCAAGCCCTCTGAACTTGAGCAAGCCCTCTGAATTCGAGCAGGCCCTCTGAACTCGAGCAAGCCCTCTGAAATCGAGCAAGCCCTCTGAATTCGAGCAAATCTCTGAACTCGAGCAAGCCCTCTGAACTCAAGCAAACCCTTGGAACTCGAGAAAACCCTTGGAACTCGAGCAAGCCCTCTGAACTTGAGCAAGCTTTCTGAACTCAAGCATGCCCTCTGAACTCCAGCATGCCCTCTGAATTCGAGCACACCCTCTGAAATCGAGCATGACCTCTGAACTCGAGCACTCCCTCTGAATTCGAGCAAGCCCTCTGAACTCGAGCGCACCCTCTGAATTTGAGCATGTCCTCAGAACTTGAGCATGACCTCTGAATTCAAGCAGTATCTCTGAATTTGAGATAGCTCTCTGACCTCGAGCACTCACTCTGAATTCGAGCAAGCCCTCTGAACTCGAGCAAGCCCTCTGAATTCAAGCAAGCCCTCTGAAATCGAGCATGTACTCTGAATTCGAGCCAGCCCTCTGAACACGGGCAAGCCCCCTCAATTCGAGCAAGCCTTCTGAAGTCAAGCAAGACCTCTGAACTCGAGCACACTCTCTGAATTCGAGCAAGACCTCTGAATACGAGCAGGCCCTCTGAACTTGAGCAAGCCCTCTGAATTCGAGCATGCCCTTTGAACTCGAGCAAGCCCTCTGAACTTGAGCACGCACTGTGAACTCGAGCAAGCCCTCTGAACTCGAGCATGCCCTCTGAACTCGAGCATGACCACTGAACTCGAGCACTCCCTCTGAATTCGAGCAAGCCCTCTGAACTCGAGCGCACCCTCTGAATTTGAGCATGTCCTCAGAACTTGAGCATGACCTCTGAATTCAAGCAGTATCTCTGAATTTGAGATAGCTCTCTGACCTCGAGCACTCACTCTGAATTCGAGCTAGCCCTCTGAACTCGAGCAAACTCTCTGAACTCGAGCAAGTCCTCTGAACTCGAGCAAACCCTTGGAACTCGAGAAAACCCTTGGAACTCGAGCAAACCCTCTGAACTTGAGCACGCCCTCTGAACTCGAGCACGCCCTCTGAACTCCAGCATGCCCTCTGAATTCGAGCACGCCCTCTGAACTCGAGCAAGCCTTCTGAACTTGAGCACGCCCTCTGAACTCAAGCATGCCCTCTGAACTCTAGCACGCCCTCGGAACTCGAGCAATCCCTCTGAAAATGAGCATGCCCTTGGAAATCAAGCATGACCTCTGAACTCAAGCAAACCCTCTGAATTCGAGCACGCCGGCTGAATTCAAGCACACCCTCTGAATTCGAGCAAGCCCTCTGAACTCGAGCAAGCCTTCTGAACTCAAGCATGCCCTCTGAACTCGAGCACACCCTCGGAACTCGAGCAATCCCTCTGAACTTGACCACGCCATCTGAATTCAATCACGCCCTCTGAATACAAGCAAGCACTCTGAACTCATGCAAGTCCTTGGAACTCGAGCACGCCCTCTGGACTCGAGCTTGCCCTGTGAACTTGAGCACGCCCTCTGAATTCGAGCAAGCCCTCTGAACTTGAGCATGACCTCTGAACTCGAGCGAACCCTTGAAACTCAAGCAAGGCCTCTGAACGCGAGCAAGACCTTGGAACTCAAGCATACCCTCTGAAATCGAGCAAGCCCTCTGAACTCGAGCACACCCTCTGAATTCGAGTATGCCCTCGGAAATCAAGCATGACCTCTGAAATCAAGTAAGCCCTCTGAACTCGAGCACACTCTCTGAATTCGAGCAAGCCCTCAAAACTCGAGCAAACACTTGGATCTCGCGAAAACCCTTGGAACTCAAGCAAGCCCTCTGAACTTGAGCACGCACTGTGAACTCGAGCAAGCCCTCTGAAATTGAGCAAGCCCTCTGAACTCGAGCATGACCTCTGAACTCGAGCACTCCCTCTGAATTCGAGCAAGCCCTCTGAACTCGCGCACACCCTCTGAATTCGAGCATGCCCTCGGAACTCGAGCATGACCTCTGAATTTGAGCACTCCCTCTGAATTCGAGCAGGCCCTCTGAACTCGAGCACTCCCTCTGAATTCGAGCAAGCCCTCTGAATCGAGCATGTCCTCTGAACTCGAGCACACCCTCTGAAATCAAGCAAGCCCTCTGAACCCGAGCACACTCTCTGAATTCGAGCGAGCCCTCTGAATTCGAGCAAGCCCTATGAACTCGAGCACACTCTCTGAATTCTAGCGAGCCCTTTGAATTCGAGCAAGCCCTCTGAACTTGAGCAAGCCCTCTGAATTCGAGCAGGCCCTCTGAACTCGAGCAAGCCCTCTGAAATCGAGCAAGCCCTCTGAATTCGAGCAAATCTCTGAACTCGAGCAAGCCCTCTGAACTCAAGCAAACCCTTGGAACTCGAGAAAACCCTTGGAACTCGAGCAAGCCCTCTGAACTTGAGCAAGCTTTCTGAACTCAAGCATGCCCTCTGAACTCCAGCATGCCCTCTGAATTCGAGCACACCCTCTGAAATCGAGCATGACCTCTGAACTCGAGCACTCCCTCTGAATTCGAGCAAGCCCTCTGAACTCGAGCGCACCCTCTGAATTTGAGCATGTCCTCAGAACTTGAGCATGACCTCTGAATTCAAGCAGTATCTCTGAATTTGAGATAGCTCTCTGACCTCGAGCACTCACTCTGAATTCGAGCAAGCCCTCTGAACTCGAGCAAGCCCTCTGAATTCAAGCAAGCCCTCTGAAATCGAGCATGTACTCTGAATTCGAGCCAGCCCTCTGAACACGGGCAAGCCCCCTCAATTCGAGCAAGCCTTCTGAAGTCAAGCAAGACCTCTGAACTCGAGCACACTCTCTGAATTCGAGCAAGACCTCTGAATACGAGCAGGCCCTCTGAACTTGAGCAAGCCCTCTGAATTCGAGCATGCCCTTTGAACTCGAGCAAGCCCTCTGAACTTGAGCACGCACTGTGAACTCGAGCAAGCCCTCTGAACTCGAGCATGCCCTCTGAACTCGAGCATGACCACTGAACTCGAGCACTCCCTCTGAATTCGAGCAAGCCCTCTGAACTCGAGCGCACCCTCTGAATTTGAGCATGTCCTCAGAACTTGAGCATGACCTCTGAATTCAAGCAGTATCTCTGAATTTGAGATAGCTCTCTGACCTCGAGCACTCACTCTGAATTCGAGCTAGCCCTCTGAACTCGAGCAAACTCTCTGAACTCGAGCAAGTCCTCTGAACTCGAGCAAACCCTTGGAACTCGAGAAAACCCTTGGAACTCGAGCAAACCCTCTGAACTTGAGCACGCCCTCTGAACTCGAGCACGCCCTCTGAACTCCAGCATGCCCTCTGAATTCGAGCACGCCCTCTGAACTCGAGCAAGCCTTCTGAACTTGAGCACGCCCTCTGAACTCAAGCATGCCCTCTGAACTCTAGCACGCCCTCGGAACTCGAGCAATCCCTCTGAAAATGAGCATGCCCTTGGAAATCAAGCATGACCTCTGAACTCAAGCAAACCCTCTGAATTCGAGCACGCCGGCTGAATTCAAGCACACCCTCTGAATTCGAGCAAGCCCTCTGAACTCGAGCAAGCCTTCTGAACTCAAGCATGCCCTCTGAACTCGAGCACACCCTCGGAACTCGAGCAATCCCTCTGAACTTGACCACGCCATCTGAATTCAATCACGCCCTCTGAATACAAGCAAGCACTCTGAACTCATGCAAGTCCTTGGAACTCGAGCACGCCCTCTGGACTCGAGCTTGCCCTGTGAACTTGAGCACGCCCTCTGAATTCGAGCAAGCCCTCTGAACTTGAGCATGACCTCTGAACTCGAGCGAACCCTTGAAACTCAAGCAAGGCCTCTGAACGCGAGCAAGACCTTGGAACTCAAGCATACCCTCTGAAATCGAGCAAGCCCTCTGAACTCGAGCACACCCTCTGAATTCGAGTATGCCCTCGGAAATCAAGCATGACCTCTGAAATCAAGTAAGCCCTCTGAACTCGAGCACACTCTCTGAATTCGAGCAAGCCCTCAAAACTCGAGCAAACACTTGGATCTCGCGAAAACCCTTGGAACTCGAGCAAGCCCTCTGAACTTGAGCACGCACTGTGAACTCGAGCAAGCCCTCTGAAATTGAGCAAGCCCTCTGAACTCGAGCATGACCTCTGAACTCGAGCACTCCCTCTGAATTCGAGCAAGCCCTCTGAACTTGAGCACTCCCTCGGAATTCGAGCAAAACCTCTGAACTCGAGGACTCCCTCTGAAATGAGCACATCCTCTGAACTCGAGCACGCCCTCTGAAACGAGCATGCCCTCGGAACTCAAGCATGACCTCTGAAATCGAGCACGCCCTTTGAAACGAGCACATCCTCTGAACTCGAGCACGACCTCTGAAATGAACACACCCTCAGAACTCGAGCATTCCCGCTAAACTCGAGCCCACACTCTGAACTCGAGCACTCCATCTGAATTCGAAAAAGCCCTCTGAACTAGCGCACACCCTCTGAATTCGAGCAAGCCCTCTGAACTCGAGCACTCCCTCTGAATTCGAGCAAGCCCTTTGAATTCGAGCAGGCCCTCTGAACTCGAGCAAGCCCTCTGAAATCGAGCAAGCCCTCTGAATTCGAGCAAATCTCTGAACTCGAGCAAACCCTCTGAACTCAAGCAAACCCTTGGAACTTGAGAAAACCCTTGGAACTCGTGCAAGCCCTCTGAACGCGAGCACACTCTCTGAATTCGAGCACGCCCTCTGAAATCGAGCATGACCTCTGAACTTGAGCACTCCCTCTGAATTCGAGCAAGCCCTCTGAACTCGAGCACACCCTCTGAATTCGAGCATGCCCTCGGAACTCGAGCATGACCTCTGAATTGAAGCACGATCTCTGAATTTGAGAAAGCCCTCTGAACTCGAGCACTCCCTCTGAATTTGAGAAGGCCTTCTGAACTCGAGCACACCCTCTGAATTCGATCAAGCCCTCTGAATTCGAGCATGTCCTGTGAACTCGACACACCCTTTGAAATAAAGCAAGCCCTCTGAACCCGAGCACACTCTTTGAATTCGAGCGAGCACTCTGAATTCGAGCAAGCCCTCTGAATTCGAGCACGCACTCTGAACTCTAGCAAGCCCTCTGAACTCGAGCAAACCCTCGGAACTCGAGAAAACCCTTGGAACTCGAGCAAACCGTCTGAACTTGAGCACGCCCTCTGAACTCGAGCACGCCCTCTGTACTCCAGCATGCCCTCTGAAATCGAGCGCGCCCTCTGAAATTGAGCATGACCTCTGAACTCGAGCACTCCATCTGAATTCGAGCGAGCCCTCTGAACTCGGGCACTCCCTCTGAATTCGAGCAAGCCCTCTGAACTCAAGCGCACCCTCTCAATTTGAACATGCCCTCGGAACTAGAGCACACACTCTGAATTCGAGCACGCCGGCTGAATTCAAGCACACCCTCTGAATTCGAACAAGCCCTTTGAACTCGAGCAAGCCTTCTGAACTCAAGCATGCCCTCTGAACTCGAGCACACCCTCGGAACTCGAGCAATCCCTCTGAACTTGACCACGCCCTCTGAATTTAATCACGCCCTCTGAATACAAGCAAGAACTCTGAACTCATGCAAGTCCTTGGAACTCGAGCACGCCCTCTGGACTCGAGCTGGCCCTGTGAACTTGAGCATGCCCTCTGAATTCGAGCAAGCCCTCTGAACTTGAGCATGACCTCTGAACTCGAGCGAACCCTTGAAACTCAAGCAAGGCCTCTGAACGCGAGCAAGACATTGGAACTCGAGCACGCCCTCTGAAATTGAGCAAGCCCTCTGAACTCGAGCACTCCCTCGGAATTCGAGCAAAACCTCTGAACTCGAGGACTCCCTCTGAAATGAGCACATCCTCTGAACTCGAGCACGCCCTCTGAAACGAACACACCCTCAGAACTCGAGCATTCCCACTAAACTCGAGCCCACCCTCTGAACTCGAGCACTCCATCTGAATTCGAGCAAGCCCTCTGAATCGAGCATGTCCACTGAACTCGAGCACACCCTCTGAAATCAAGCAAGCCCTCTGAACCCGAGCACACTCTCTGATTTCGAGCGAGCCCTCTGAATTCGAGCAAGCCCTATGAACTCGAGCACACTCTCTGAATTCGAGCGAGCCCTCTGAATTCGAGCAAGCCCTATGAACTCGAGCACACTCTCTGAATTCTAGCGAGCTCTTTGAATTCGAGCAAGCCCTCTGAACTCGAGAAAGCCCTCTGAATTCGAGCAGGCCCTCTGAACTCGAGCAAGCCCTCTGAAATCGAGCAAGCCCTCTGAATTCGAGCAAATCTCTGAACTCGAGCAAGCCCTCTGAACTCAAGCAAACCCTTGGAACTCGAGAAAACCCTTGGAACTCGAGCAAGCCCTCTGAACTTGAGAAAGCTTTCTGAACTCAAGCATGCCCTCTGAACTCCAGCATGCCCTCTGAATTCGAGCAGGCCCTCGGAACTCGAGCATGACCTCTGAATTTGAGCACTCCCTCTGAATTCGAGCAAGCCCTCTGAACTCGAGCACTCCCTCTGAATTCGAGCAAGCCCTCTGAATCGAGCATGTCCTCTGAACTCGAGCACACCCTCTGAAATCAAGCAAGCCCTCTGAACCCGAGCACACTCTCTGAATTCGAGCGAGCCCTCTGAATTCGAGCAAGCCCTATGAACTCGAGCACACTCTCTGAATTCTAGCGAGCCCTTTGAATTCGAGCAAGCCCTCTGAACTCGAGCAAGCCCTCTGAATTCGAGCAGGCCCTCTGAACTCGAGCAAGCCCTCTGAAATCGAGCAAGCCCTCTGAATTCGAGCAAATCTCTGAACTCGAGCAAGCCCTCTGAACTCAAGCAAACCCTTGGAACTCGAGAAAACCCTTGGAACTCGAGCAAGCCCTCTGAACTTGAGCAAGCTTTCTGAACTCAAGCATGCCCTCTGAACTCCAGCATGCCCTCTGAATTCGAGCACGCCCTCTGAAATCGAGCATGACCTCTGAACTCGAGCACACCCTCTGAATTCGAGCAAGCCCTCTGAACTCGAGCGCACCCTCTGAATTTGAGCATGTCCTCAGAACTTGAGCATGACCTCTGAATTCAAGCAGTATCTCTGAATTTGAGATAGCTCTCTGACCTCGAGCACTCACTCTGAATTCGAGCAAGCTCTCTGAACTCGAGCAAGCCCTCTGAATTCAAGCAAGCCCTCTGAAATCGAGCATGTACTCTGAATTCGAGCCAGCCCTCTGAACACGGGCAAGCCCCCTCAATTCGAGCAAGCCTTCTGAAGTCAAGCAAGACCTCTGAACTCGAGCACACTCTCTGAATTCGAGCAAGCCCTCTGAATACGAGCAAGCCCTCTGAACTTGAGCAAGCCCTCTGAATTCGAGCATGCCCTTTGAACTCGAGCATGCCCTCTGAATTCGAGCATGCCTGCTGAACTCGAGCATGACCTCTGAACTCGAGCACTTCCTCTGAATTCGAGCAAGCCCTCTGAACTCGAGAGCACCCTCTGAATTTGAGCATGTCCTCAGAACTTGAGCATGACCTCTGAATTCAAGCAGTATCTCTGAATTTGAGATAGCTCTCTGATCTCGAGCACTCACTCTGAATTCGAGCAAGCCCTCTGAACTCAAGCGCACCCTCTCAATTTGAACATACGTTCGGAACTCGAGCACTCGCTCTGAATTCGAGCTAGCCCTCTGAACTCGAGCAAACTCTCTGATCTCGAGCAAGCCCTCTGAACTCGAGCAAACCCTTGGAACTCGAGAAAACCCTTGGAACTCGAGCAAACCCTCTGAACTTGAGCACGCCCTCTGAACTCAAGCATGCCCTCTGAACTCTAGCACGCCCTCGGAACTCGAGCAATCCCTCTGAAAATGAGCATGCCCTCGGAAATCAAGCATGACCTCTGAACTCAAGCAAACCCTCTGAATTCGAGCACGCCGGCTGAATTCAAGCACACCCTCTGAATTCGAGCAATCCCTCTGAACTCGAGCAAGCCTTCTGAACTCAAGCATGCCCTCTGAACTCGAGCACACCCTCGGAACTCGAGCAATCCCTCTGAACTTGACCACGCCATCTGAATTCAATCACGCCCTCTGAATACAAGCCACCACTCTGAACTCATGCAAGTCCTTGGAACTCGAGCACGCCCTCTGGACTCGAGCTTGCCCTGTGAACTTGAGCACGCCCTCTGAATTCGAGCAAGCCCTCTGAACTTGAGCATGACCTCTGAACTCGAGCGAACCCTTGAAACTCAAGCAAGGCCTCTGAACGCGAGCAAGACCTTGGAACTCAAGCATGCCCTCTGAAATCGAGCAAGCCCTCTGAACTCGAGCACACCCTCTGAATTCGAGTATGCCCTCGGAAATCAAGCATGACCTCTGAAATCAAGTAAGCCCACTGAACTCGAGCACACTCTCTGAATTCGAGCAAGCCCTCAAAACTCGAGCAAACACTTGGATCTCGCGAAAACCCTTGGAACTCGAGCAAGCCCTCTGAACTTGAGCATGCACTGTGAACTCGAGCAAGCCCTCTGAACTTGAGCAAGCCCTCTGAACTCGAGCATGACCTCTGAACTCGAGCACTCCCTCTGAATTCGAGCAAGCCCTCTGAACTCGAGCACTCCCTCGGAATTCGAGCAAAACCTCTGAACTCGAGGACTCCCTCTGAAATGAGCACATCCTCTGAACTCGAGCATGCCCTCTGAAATGAGCATGCCCTCGGAACTCAAGCATGACCTCTGAAATCGAGCACGCCCTTTGAAACGAGCACATCCTCTGAACTCGAGCACGCCCTCTGAAATGAACACACCCTCAGAACTCGAGCATTCCCGCTAAACCCGAGCCCACACTCTGAACTCGAGCACTCCATCTGAATTCGAAGAAGCCCTCTGAACTAGCGCACACCCTCTGATTTCGAGCATGCCCTCGGAACTCGAGCATGACCTCTGAATTTGAGCACTCCCTCTGAATTCGAGCAAGCTCTCTGAACTCGAGCACTCCCTCTGAACTCGAGCAAGCCCTCTGAAATCGAGCAAGCCCTCTGAATTCGAGCAAATCTCTGAACTCGAGCAAACCCTCTGACCTCAAGCAAACCCTTGGAACGTGAGAAAACCCTTGGAACTCGAGCAAGCCCTCTGAACTCGAGCACACTCTCTGAATTCGAGCACGCCCTCTGAAATCGAGCATGACCTCTGAACTCGAGCACTCCCTCTGAATTCGAGCAAGCCCTCTGAACTCGAGCGCACCCTCTCAATTTGAGCATGCCCTCAGAACTTGAGCATGACCTCTGAATTCAAGCAGTATCTCTGAATTTGAGATAGCTCTCTGACCTCGAGCACTCACTCTGAATTCGAGCAAGCCCTCTGAACTCGAGCAAGCCCTCTGAATTCGAGCGAGCCCTCTGAAATCGAGCATGTACTCTGAATTCGAGCTAGCCCTCTGAACACGGGCAAACCCCCTCAATTCGAGCAAGCCTTCTGAAGTCAAGCAAGACCTCTGAACTCGAGCACACTCTCTGAATTTGAGCAAGCCCTCTGAATACGAGCAGGCCCTCTGAACTTGAGCAAGCCCTATGAATTCGAGCATGCCCTTTGAACTCGAGCAAGACCTCTGAACTCGAGCAAACCCTTGGAACTCGAGCAAAACCTTGGATCTCGAGCCAGCCCTCTGAACTCGAGAAAGCCTTCTGAACTCAAGCATGCACTCTGAATTCGAGAAAGCCCTCTGAACTCAAGCGCACCCTCTCAATTTGAGCATACCTTCGGAACTCGAGCACGCGCTCTGAATTCGAGCAAGCCCTCTGAGCTCGAGCATGCACCTCTGAACTCGAGCAAGCCTTCTGAACTTGAGCACTCACTCTGAATTCGAGCAAGCCCTCTGAACTCGAGCAAGCCCTCTGAATTCGAGCGAGCCCTCTGAAATCGAGCATGTACTCTGAATTCGAGCTAGCCCTCTGAACACGGGCAAACCCCCTCAATTAGAGCAAGCCTTCTGAAGTCAAGCAAGACCTCTGAACTCGAGCACACTCTCTGAATTCGAGAAAGCCCTCTGAATACGAGCAGGCCCTCTGAACTTGAGCAAGCCCTCTGAATTCGAGCATGCCCTTTGAACTCGAGCAAGACCTCTGAACTCGAGCAAACCCTTGGAACTCGAGCAAAACCTTGGATCTCGAGCCAGCCCTCTGAACTCGAGAAAGCCTTCTGAACTCAAGCATGCACTCTGAATTCAAGAAAGCCCTCTGAACTCAAGCGCACCCTCTCAATTTGAGCATACCTTCGGAACTTGAGCACGCGCTCTGAATTCGAGAAGCCCTCTGAGCTCGAGCATGCACCTCTGAACTCGAGCAAGCCTTCTGAACTTGAGCACACCCTCTGAACTCAAGCATGCCCTCTGAACGCGAGCAAGCCCTCGGAACTCGAGCAATCCCTCTGAACTTGAGCATGCCCTCAGAAATCAAGCATGACCTCTGAACTCAAGCACGCCCTCTGAATTCGAGCACGCCGGCTGAATTCAAGCACACCCTCTGAATTCGAGCAAACCCTCTGAACTCGAGCAAGCCTTCTGAACTCAAGCAAGCCCTCTGAACTCGAGCACACCCTCGGAACTCGAGCAATCCCTCTGAACTTGACCACGCCCTCTGAATTCAATCACACCCTCTGAATACAAGCAAGCCCTCTGAACTCATGCAAGTCCTTGGAACTCGAGCACGCCCTCTGGACTTGAGCTTGCCCTGTGAACTTGAGCACGCCCTCTGAATTAGAGCAAGCCCTCTGAACTTGAGCATGACCTCTGAACTCGAGCAAACCCTTGAAACTCAAGCATGGCCTCTGAATGCGAGCAAGACCTTGGAACTCGAGCACGCCCTCTGAAATCGAGCAAGCCCTCTGAACTCGAGCACACCCTCTGAATTCGAGCATGCCCTTGGAAATCAAGCATGACCTCTGACCTCAAGCACGCCCTCTGAATTCGATCACGCCGGCTGAATTCAAGCACACCCTCTGAATTCGAGCATGCCCTCTGAACCCGAGCAAGCCCTCTGAACTCGAGCAAGCCCTCTGAACTCGAGCAAGCCCTCTGAACTCGCGCATACCCTCTGAATTCGAGCAAGCCCTCTGAAATCACGCACACCCTCTGAATTCGAGCTAGCCCTCTGAACTCGAGCACACCCTTTGAATTCGAGGAAGCCCTCTGAACTCGAGCAAGCCCTCCGAATTCGAGCACGCCCTCTGAACTCGAGCACACACTCTGAATTCGAGCGGGCCCTCGGAAATCTAACATGACCTCTGAATTCAAGCACGATCTCTGAATTTGAGATAGCGCTCTGACCTCGAGCACTCACTCTGAATTCGAGCAAGCCCTCTGAACTCGAGCATGCCCTCTGAATTCGAGCAAGCCCTCTGAACTCAAGCATTTTCTCTGAATTCGAGCTAGCCCTCTGAACCCGGGCAAGCCCCCTCAATTTGAGCAAGCCCTCTGAACTCAAGCATGTACTCTGAATTCGAGCTAGCCCTTGGAAATCAGTATGGGCTCTGAATTCGAGCCCGCCTCTGAATTCGAGCACGCACTCTGAACTCGAGCACGCCCTCTGAAACGAGCACACCATCAGAACTCGAGCATGACCACTAAACTCGAGCCCACCCTCTGAACCCGAGCACTCCATCAGAATTCGAGCAAGCACTCTGAACTCGCGCACACCCTCTGAATTCGAGCATGCCCTCGGAACTCGAGCATGACCTCTGAATTCGAGCACGCCCTTTGAAATGAGCACATCCTCTGAACTCGAGCAAGCCCTCTGAACTCGAGCAGTCCCTCTGAATTCGAGCAAGCCCTCTGAACTCGAGCACTCCCTCTGAAATGAGCACATCCTCTGAACTCGAGCACGCCCTCTGAAACCAGCATGCCCTCGGAACTCGAGAATGACCTCTGAAATCGAGAACGCCCTCTGAATTCGAGCAAGCCCTCTGAACTCAAGCGCACCCTCTGAATTTGAGCATGCCCTCAGAACTTGAGCATGACCTCTGAATTCAAGCAGTATCTCTGAATTTGAGATAGCTCTCTGACCTCGAGCACTCACTCTGAATTCGAGCAAGCCCTCTGAACTCGAGCAAGCCCTCTGAATTCGAGCAAGCCCTCTGAACTCAAGCATGTACTCTGAATTCGAGCTAGCCCTCTGAACACGGGCAAGCCTCCTCAATTCGAGCAAGCCTTCTGAAGTCAAGCAAGACCTCTGAACTCGAGCACACTCTCTGAATTCGATCGAGCCTTTGAATTCGAGCAAGCCCTCTGAACTCGATCAAGCCCTCTGAATTCGAGCAGGCCCTCTGAACTCGAGCAAGCCCTCTGAAATCGAGCAAGCCCTCTGAATTCGAGCAAATCTCTGAACTCGAGCAAGCCCTCTGAACACAAGCAAACACTTGGAACTCGAGAAAACCCTTGGAACTCGAGCAAGCCCTCTGAACTTGAGCAAGCTTTCTGAACTCAAGCATGCCCTCTGAACTCCAGCATGCCCTCTGAATTCGAGCACGCCCTCTGAAATTGAGCATGACCTCTGAACTCGAGCACTCCCTCTGAATTCAAGCAAGCCCTCTGAACTCGAGCGCACCCTCTGAATTTGAGCATGCCCTCAGAACTTGAGCATGACCTCTGAATTCAAGCAGTATCTCTGAATTTGAGATAGCTCTCTGACCTCGAGCACTCACTCTGAATTCGAGCAAGCTCTCTGAACTCGAGCCTGCCCTCTGAATTCGAGCAAGCCCTCTGAACTCGAGCATGTACTCTGAATTCGAGCTAGCCCTCTGAACACGGGCAAGGCCCCTCAATTCGAGCAAGCCTTCTGAAGTCAAGCAAGACCTCTGAACTCGAGCACACTCTCTGAATTCGAGCCAGCCCTTTGAATTCGAGCAAGCCCTCTGAACTCGAGCAAGCCCTTTGAATTCGATCAGGCCCTCTGAACTCGAGCAAGCCCTCTGAATTCGATCAGGCCCTCTGAACTCGAGCAAGCCCTCTGAAATCGAGCAAGCCCTCTGAATTCGAGCAAATCTCTGAACTCGAGCAAGCCCTCTGAACTCAAGCAAACCCTTGGAACTCGAGAAAACCCTTGGAACTCGAGCAAGCCCTCTGAACTTGAGCAAGCTTTCTGAACTCAAGCATGCCCTCTGAACTCCAGCATGCCCTCTGAATTGGAGCATGCCCTCTGAAATCGAGCATGACCTCTGAACTCGAGCACTCCCTCTGAATTCGAGCAAGCCCTCTGAACTCGAGCGCACCCTCTGAATTTGAGCATGCCCTCAGAACTTGAGCATGACCTCTGAATTCAAGCAGTATCTCTGAATTTGAGATAGCTCTCTGACCTCGAGCACTCACTCTGAATTCGAGCAAGCTCTCTGAACTCGAGCATGCCCTCTGAATTCGAGCAAGCCCTCTGAACTCGAGCATGTACTCTGAATTCGAGCTAGCCCTCTGAACACGAGCAAGGCCCCTCAATTCGAGCAAGCCTTCTGAAGTCAAGCAAGACCTCTGAACTCGAGCACACTCTCTGAATTCGAGCGAGCCCTTTGAATTCGAGCAAGCCCTCTGAACTCGAGCAAGCCCTTTGAATTCGATCAGGCCCTCTGAACTCGAGCAAGCCCTCTGAATTCGATCAGGCCTTCTGAACTCGAGCAAGCCCTCTGAAATCGAGCAAGCCCTCTGAATTCGAGCAAATCTCTGAACTCGAGCAAGCCCTCTGAACTCAAGCAAACCCTTGGAACTCGAGAAAACCCTTGGAACTCGAGCAAGCCCTCTGAACTTGAGCAAGCTTTCTGAACTCAAGCATGCCCTCTGAACTCCAGCATACCCTCTGAATTGGAGCATGCCCTCTGAAATCGAGCATGACCTCTGAACTCGAGCACTCCCTCTGAATTCGAGCAAGCCCTCTGAACTCGAGCGCACCCTCTGAATTTGAGCATGCCCTCAGAACTTGAGCATGACCTCTGAATTCAAGCAGTATCTCTGAATTTGAGATAGCTCTCTGACCTCGAGCACTCACTCTGAATTCGAGCAAGCTCTCTGAACTCGAGCATGCCCTCTGAATTCGAGCAAGCCCTCTGAACTCGAGCATGTACTCTGAATTCGAGCTAGCCCTCTGAACACGAGCAAGGCCCCTCAATTCGAGCAAGCCTTCTGAAGTCAAGCAAGACCTCTGAACTCGAGCACACTCTCTGAATTCGAGCGAGCCCTTTGAATTCGAGCAAGCCCTCTGAACTCGAGCAAGCCCTCTGAATTCGATCAGGCCCCCTGAACTCGAGCAAGCACTCTGAAATTGAGCAAGCCCTCTGAATTCGAACAAATCTCTGAACTCGAGGAAGCCCTCTGAACACAAGCAAACCCTTGGAACTCGAGAAAACCCTTGGAATTCGAGCAAGCCCTCTGAACTTGAGCAAGCTTTCTGAACTCAAGCATGCCCTCTGAATTCCAGCATGCCCTCTGAATTCGAGCACGCCCTCTGAAATCGAGCATGAACTCTGAACTCGAGCACTCCCTCTGAATTTGAGCAAGCCCTCTGAACTCTAGCGCACCCTCTGCATTTGAGCATGCCCTCAGAACTTGAGCATGACATCTGAATTCAAGCAGTATCTCTGAATTTGAGATAGCTCTCTGACCTCGAGCACTCACTCTGAATTTGAGCAAGCTCTCTGAACTCGAGCATGTACTCTGAATTCGAGCTAGCCCTCTGAACAAGGGCAAGACCCCTCAATTCGAGCAAGCCTTCTGAAGTCAAGCAAGACCTCTGAACTCGAGCACACTCTCTGAATTCGAGCAAGCCCTCTGAATATGAGCAGGCCCTCTGAACTTGAGCAAGCCCTCTGAAACGAGCACACCCTCAGAACTCGAGCATGCCCACTAAACTTGAGCCCACCCTCTGAACTCGAGCACTCCATCTGAATTCGAGCAAGCCCTCTGAACTCGCGCTCACCCTCTGAATTCGAGCATGCCGTCAGAACTCGAGCATGACCTCTGAATTCGAGCAAGCCCTTTGAAATGAGCACATCCTCTGAACTCGAGCAAGCCCTCTGAACTCGAGCACGCCCTCTGAATTCGAGCAAGCCCTCTGAACTCGAGAACTCCCTCTGAAATGAGCACATCCTCTGAACTCGAGCACGCCCTCTGAAACGAGCATGCCCTCGGAACTCGAGCATGACCTCTGAAATCGAGCACGCCCTTTGAAACGAGCACATCCTCTGAACTCGAGCATGCCCTCTGAAACGAACACACCCTCAGAACTCGAGCACTCCCACTAAACTCGAGCCCACCCTCTGATCTCGAGCACTCCATCTGAATTCGAGCAAGCCCTCTGAACTCGCGCACACCCTCTGAATTCGAGCATGCCCTCGGAACGCGAGCATGACCTCTGAATTTGAGCACTCCCACTGAACTCGAGCAAGCCCTCTGAACTCGAGCACTCCCTCTGAATTCGAGCAAGCCCTCTGCACTCGAGCACTCCTTCTGAATTCGAGCAAAACCTCTGAACTCGAGCACACCCTCTGAATTCGAGCATGCCCTCGGAACTCGAGCATGATCTCTGAATTCAAGCATGATCTCTGAATTTGGGAAAGCCCTCTGAACTCGAGCACTCCCTCTGAATTCGAGCAGGCCCTCTGAACTCGAGCAAGCACTCTGAACTCGAGCACACTCTCTGAATTCGAGCGAGCCCTTTGAATTCGAGCAAGCCCTCTGAACTCGAGCAAGCCCTCTGAATTCGAGCAGGCCCTCTGAACTCGAGCAAGCCCTCTGAAATCGAGCAAGCCCTCTGAATTCGAGCAAATCTCTGAACTCGAGCAAGCCCTCTGAACTCAAGCAAACCCTTGGAACTCGAGAAAACCTTTGGATCTCGAGCAAGCCCTCTGAAATTGAGCAAGCTTTCTGAACTCAAGCATGCCCTCTGAACTCCAGCATGCCCTCTGAATTTGAGCACGCCCTCTGAAATCGAGCATGACCTCTGAATTCGAGCACGCCAGTTGAAACGAGCACATCCTCTGAACTCGAGCACGCCCTCTGAAACGAACACAACCTCAGAACTCCAGCATTCCCACTAAACTCGAGCCCACCCTCTGATCTCGAGCACTCCATCTAAATTCGAGCAAGCCCTCTGAACTCGCCCACACCCTCTGAATTCGAGCATGCCCTCAGTACGCGAGCATGACCTCTGAATTTGAGCTCTCCCTCTGAATTCGAGCAAGCCCTCTGAACTCGAGCACACCCTCTGAATTCGAGCAAGCCCTCTGCACTCGAGCACTCCTTCTGAATTCGAGCAAAACCTCTGAACTCGAGCACACCCTCTGAATTCGAGCATGCCCTCGGAACTCGAGCATGATCTCTGAATTCAAGCATGATCTCTGAATTTGAGAAAGCCCTCTGACCTCGAGCACTAACTCTGAATTCGAGCAGGCCCTCTGAACTCGAGCACACCCTATGAAATCAAGCAAGCCCTCTGAACCCGAGCACACTCTCTGAATTCGAGCGTGCCCACTGAATTCGAGCAAGACCTCTGAGCTCGAGCACACTCTCTGAATTCGATCGAGACCTTTGAATTCGAGCAAGCCCTCTGAGCTTGAGCAAGCCCTCTGAATTCGAGCAGGCCCTCTGAACTCGAGCAAGCCCTCTGAAATCGAGCAAGCCCTCTGAATTCGAGCAAATCTCTGAACTCGAGCAAGCCCTCTGAACTCAAGCAAACCCTTGGAACTCGAGAAAACCCTTGGAACTCAAGCATGCCCTCTGAACTCCAGCATGCCATCTGAATTCAAGCACGCCCTCTGAAATCGAGCATGATCTCTGAATTCGAGCACGCCCTTTGAAACGAGCACATCCTCTGAACTCGAGCACGCCCTCTGAAACGAACACAACCTCAGAACTCCAGCATTCCCACTAAACTCGAGCCCACCCTCTGATCTCGAGCACTCCATCTGAATTCGAGCAAGCCCTCTGAACTCGCCCACACCCTCTGAATTCGAGCATGCCCTCAGTACGCGAGCATGACCTCTGAATTTGAGCACTCCCTCTGAATTCGAGCAAGCCCTCTGAACTCGAGCACACCCTCTGAATTCGAGCAAGCCCTCTGCACTCGAGCACTCCTTCTGAATTCGAGCAAAACCTCTGAACTCGAGCACACCCTCTGAATTCGAGCATGCCCTCGGAACTCGAGCATGATCTCTGAATTCAAGCATGATCTCTGAATTTGAGAAAGCCCTCTGACCTCGAGCACTAACTCTGAATTCGAGCAGGCCCTCTGAACTCGAGCACACCCTATGAAATCAAGCAAGCCCTCTGAACCCGAGCACACTCTCTGAATTCGAGCGTGCCCACTGAATTCGAGCAAGACCTCTGAGCTCGAGCACACACTCTGAATTCGATCGAGACCTTTGAATTCGAGCAAGCCCTCTGAGCTTGAGCAAGCCCTCTGAATTCGAGCAGGCCCTCTGAACTCGAGCAAGCCTTCTGAAATCGAGCAAGCCCTCTGAATTCGAGCAAATCTCTGAACTCGAGCAAGCCCTCTGAACTCAAGCAAACCCTTGGAACTCGAGAAAACCCTTGGAACTCAAGCATGCCCTCTGAACTCCAGCATGCCATCTGAATTCAAGCACGCCCTCTGAAATCGAGCATGATCTCTGAATTCGAGCACGCCCTTTGAAATGAGCACATCCTCTGAACTCGAGCAAGCACTCTGAACTCGAGAACTCCCTCTGAATTCGAGCAAGCCCTCTGAACTCGAGAACTCCTTCTGAAATGAGCACATCCTCTGAACACGAGCACGCCCTCTGAAACGAGCATGCCCTCGGAACTCGAGCATGACCTCTGAAATCGAGCACGCCCTTTGAAAGGAGTACATCCTCTGAACTCGAGCACGCCCTCTGAAACGAACACACACTCAGACCTCGAGCATTCCCACTAAACCCGAGCCCACCCTCTGAACTCGAGCACTCCATCTGAATTCGAGGAAGCCCTCTTAACTCGCGCACACCCTCTGAAATGAGCACGCCCTCAGAACTCGAGCATGCCCACTAAACTCGAGCACTCCCTCTGAATTCAAGCAAGCCCTCTGAACTCGAGCACTCCCTCTGAATTCGAGCAAGCCCTCTGCACTCGAGCACTCCTTCTGAATTCGAGCAAAACCTCTGAACTCGAGCACACCCTCTGAATTCGAGCATGCCCTCGGAACTCGAGCATGATCTCTGAATTCAAGCATGATCTCTGAATTTGAGAAAGCCCTCTGAACTCGAGCACTCCCTCTGAATTTGAGCAGGCCTTCTGAACTCGAGCACTCCCTCTGAATTCCAGCAAGCCCTCTGAATCGAGCATGTCCTCTGAACTCGAGCACACCCTCTGAAATCAAGCAAGCCCTCTGAACCCGAGCACACTTTCTGAATTTGAGCGAGCCCTCTGAATTCGAGCAAGCCCTCTGAACTCGAGCACACTCTCTGAATTCGAGCGAGCCCTTTGAATTTGAGCAAGCCCTCTGAACTCGAGCAAGCCCTCTGAATTCGAGCAGGCCCTCTGAACTCGAGCAAGCCCTCTGAAATTGTGCAAGCCCTCTGAATTCGAGCAAATCTCTGAACTCGAGCAAGCCCTCTGAACTCAAGCAAACCCTTGGAACTCGAGAAAACCCTTGGAACTCGAGCAATCCCTCTGAACTTGAGCAAGCTTTCTGAACTCAAGCATGCCCTCTGAACTCCAGCATGCCCTCTGAATTCCAGCACGCCCTCTGAAATCGAGCATGACCTCTGAACTCGAGCACTCCCTCTGAATTCAAGCAAGCCCTCTGAACTCGAGTGCACCCTCTGAATTTGAGCATGCCCTCAGAACTTGAGCATGACCTCTGAATTCAAGCAGTATCTCTGAATTTGAGATAGCTCTCTGACCTCGAGCACTCACTCTGAATTCGAGCAAGCTCTCTGAACTCGAGCATGCCCTCTGAATTCGAGAAAGCCCTCTGAACTCGAGCATGTACTCTGAATTCGAGCTAACCCTCTGAACAAGGGCAAGCCCCCTCAATTCGAGCAAGTCTTCTGAAGTCAAGCAAAACCTCTGAACTCGAGCACACCCTCTGAATTCGAGCATGCCCTCGGAACTCGAGCATGATCTCTGAATTCAAGCATGAGCTCTGAATTTGAGAAAGCCCTCTGAACTCGAGCACTCCCTCTGAATTCGAGCAGCCCCTCTGGACTCGAGGACTCCCTTTGAATTCGAGCAAGCCCTCTAAATCGAGCATGTCCTCTGAACTCGAGCACACCCTCTGAAATCAAGCAAGCCCTCTGAACCCGAGCACACTCTCTGAATTCGAGCGAGCCCTCTGAATTCGAGCAAGCCCTCTGAACTCAAGCACACTCTCTGAATTTGAGCGAGCCCTTTGAATTCGAGCAAGCCCTCTGAATTTGAGCAGGCCCTCTGAACTCGAGCAAGCCCTCTGAATTTGAGGAGGCCGTCTGAACTCAAGCAAGCCCTCTGATATCGAGCAAGCCCTCTGAATTCGAGCATGCCCTCTGAAATCGAGCATGACCTCTGAACTCGAGCACTCCCTCTGAATTTGAGCAAGCCCTCTGAACTCGAGCGCACCCTCTGAATTTGAGCATGTCCTCAGATCTTGAGCATGACCTCTGAATTCAAGCAGTATCTCTGAATTTGAGATAGCTCTCTGACCTCGAGCACTCACTCTGAATTCGAGCAAGCCCTCTGAACTCGAGCACACTCTCTGAATTCGAACAAGCCCTCTGAATATGAGCAGGCCCTCTGAACTTGAGCAAGCCCTCTGAATTCAGCATGCCCTTTGAACTCGAGCAAGCCCTCTGAACTCGAGCAAGCCTTCTGAACTTGAGCACGCTTTCTGAACTCAAACATGCCCTCTGAACTCAAGTATGCCCTCGGAACTCGAGCAATCCCTCTGAACTTGAGCATGCCCTCGGAAATCAAGCATGACCTCTGAACTGAAGCACAGCCTCTGAATTCGAGCACGCCGGCTGAATTCAAGCACACTCTCTGAATTCGAGCAAGCCCTCTGAACTTGAGAAAGCCTTCTGAACTCAAGCAAGCCCTCTGAACTCAAGCAAACCCTTGGACTTCGAGGAAACCCTTGGAACTCGAGTAAGCCCTCTGAACTTGAGCAATCTTTCTGAACTCAAGCATGCCCTCTGAACTCCAGCATGCCCTCTGAATTCGAGCACGCCCTCTGAAATCGAGCATGACCTCTGAACTCGAGCACTCCCTCTGAATTTGAGCATGCCCTCAGAACTTGAGCATGACCTCTGAATTCAAGCAGTATCTCTGAATTTGAGATAGCTCTCTGAACTCGAGCATTCACTCTGAATTCGAGAAAGCCCTCTGAACTCGAGCAAGCCCTCTGAATTTGAGCAAGCCCTCTGAACTCGAGCATGTACTCTGAATTCGAGCTAGCCCTCTGAACACGGGCAAGCCCCCTCAATTCGAGCAAGCCTTCTGAAGTCAAGCAAGACCTCTGAACTCGAGCACACTCTCTGAATTCGAGCGAGCCCATTGATTTCGAGCAAGCCCTCTGAACTTGAGCAAGCCCTCTGAATTCGAGCAGGCCCTCTGAACTCGAGCAAGCCCTCTGAAATCGAGCAAGCCCTCTGAATTTGAGCAAATCTCTGAACTCGAGCAAGCCCTCTGAATTCAAGCAAACCCTTGGAACTCGAGAAAACCCTTGGAACTCGAGCAAGGCCTCTGAACTTGAGCAAGCTTTCTGAACTCAAGCATGCCCTCTGAACTCCAGCATGCCCTCTGAATTCGAGCACGCCCTCTGAAATCGAGCATGACCTCTGAACTCGAGCATTCCCTCTGAATTCGAGCAAGCCCTCTGAACTCGAGCGCACCCTCTGAATTTGAGCATGTCCTCAGAACTTGAGCATGACATCTGAATTAAAGCAGTATCTCTGAATTTGAGATAGCTCTCTGACCTCGGGCACTCACTCTGAATTCGAGCAAGCCCTCTGAACACGGGCAAGCCCTCTCAATTCGAGCAAGACTTCTGAAGTCAAGCAACCCCTCTGAACTCAAGCAAACCCTTGGAACTCGAGAAAACCCTTGGAACTCGAGCAAGCCCTCTGAACTTGAGCAAGATGTCTGAACTCAAGCATGCCCTCTGAACTCCAGCATGCCCTCTGAATTCGAGCATGCCCTCTGAAATCGAGCATGACCTCTGAACTCGAGCAAGCCCTCTGAGTTCGAGCAGGCCCTCTGAACTCGAGCAAGCCCTCTGAAATCGAGCAAGCCCTCTGAATTTGAGCAAATCTCTGAACTCGAGCAAGCCCTCTGAATTCAAGCAAACCCTTGGAACCCGAGAAAACCCTTGGAACTCGAGCAAGGCCTCTGAACTTGAGCAAGCTTTCTGAACTCAAGCATGCCCTCTGAACTCCAGCATGCCCTCTGAATTCGAGCACGCCCTCTGAAATCGAGCATGACCTCTGAACTCGAGCATTCCCTCTGAATTCGAGCAAGCCCTCTGAACTCGAGCGCACCCTCTGAATTTGAGCATGCCCTCAGAACTTGAGCATGACCTCTGAATTCAAGCAGTATCTCTGAATTTGAGATAGCTCTCTGACCTCGAGCACTCACTCTGAATTCGAGCAAGCCCTCTGAACTCGAGCAAGCCCTCTGAAAACGAGCAAGCCCTCTGAAATCGAGCATGTACTCTGCATTCAAGCAAGCCCTCTGAACCCGAGCACTCCCTCTGAATTCGAGCAAAACCTCTGAACTCGAGCACACCCTCTGAATTCGAGCATGCCCTCGGAACTCGAGCATGACCTTTGAATTCAAGCATGATCAATGAATTTGAGAAAGCCCTCTGAACTCGAGCACTCCCTCTGAATTCGAGCAGGCCCTCTGAACTCGAGCACTCCCTCTGAATTCGAGCAAGCCCTCTGAATCGAGCATGTCCACTGAACTCGAGCAGGCCCTCTGAAATCGAGCAAGCCCTCTGAATTCGAGCAAATCTCTGAACTCGAGCAAGCCCTCTGAACTCAAGCAAACCCTTGGAACTCGAGAAAACCCTTGGAACTCGAGCAAGCCCTCTGAACCTGAGCAAGCTTTCTGAACTCAAGCATGCCCTCTGAACTCCAGCATGCCCTCTGAATTCGAGCACGCCCTCTGAAATCAAGCATGACCTCTGAACTCGAGCACTCCCTCTGAATTCGTGCAAGCCCTCTGAACTCGAGCGCACCCTCTGAATTTGAGCATGCCCTCAGAACTTGAGCATGACCTCTGAATTCAAGCAGTATGTCTGAATTTGGGAAAGCTCTCTGACCTCGAGCACTCACTCTGAATTCGAGCAAGCTCTCTGAACTCGAGCATGCCCTCTGAAATCGAGCAAGCCCTCTGAATTCGAGCAAATCTCTGAACTCGAGCAGGCCCTCTGAACTCAAGCAAACACTTGGAACTCCAGAAAACCCTTGGAACTCGAGCAAGCCCTCTGAACTTGAGCAAACTTTCTGAACTCAAGCATGCCCTCTGAACTTCAGCATGCCCTCTGAAATCGAGCACGCCCTCTGAAATCGAGCATGACCTCTGAACTCGAGCACTCCCTCTGAATTCGAGCAAGCCCTCTGAACTCGAGTGCACTCTCTGAATTTGAGCATGCCCTCAGAACTTGAGCATGACCTCTGAATTCAAGCAGTATCTCTGAATTTGAGATAGCTCTCTGACCTCGAGCACTCACTCTGAATTCGAGCAAGCCCTCTGAACTCGAGCATGCCCTCTGAATTCGAGCAAGCCCTCTGAACAAGGGCAAGCCCCCTCAATTCGAGCAAGCCTTCTGAAGTCAAGCAAGACCTCTGAACTCGAGCACACTCTCTGAATTCGAGCAAGCCCTCTGAATATGAGCAGGCCCTCTGAACTTGAGCAAGCCCTCTGAATTCGAGCATGCCCTTTGAACTCGAGCAAGCCCTCTGAACTGGAGCAAGCCTTCTGAACTTGAGCACGCCTTCTGAACTCAAGCATGCCCTCGGAACTCGAGCACGCCCTTGTAACTCAAGCAATCCCTCTGAACTGGAGCATGCCCTCGGAAATCAAGCATGACCTCTGAACTCAAGCACAGCCTCTGACTTCGAGCACGCCGGCTGAATTCAAGCACAACCTCTGAATTCGAGCAAGCCCTTTGAACTCGAGAAAGCCTTCTGAACTGAAGCATGCCCTCTGAACTCGAGCACACCCTCTGAATTCGCGCAAGCCCTCTGAACTCGAGAAAGCCTTCTGAACTCAAGCAAGCCCTCTGAACTCAAGCAAACCCTTGGACTTTGAGAAAACCCTTGGAACTCGAGCAAGCCCTCTAACTTGAGCAAGCTTTCTGAACTCAATCATGCCCTCTGAACTCCAGCATGCCCTCTGAATTCGAGCACGCCCTCTGAAATCGAGCATGACCTCTGAACTCGAGCACTCCCTCTGAATTCGAGCAAGCCCTCTGAACTCGAGCGCACCCTCTGAATTTGAGCATGTCCTCAGAACTTGAGCATGACATCTGAATTAAAGCAGTATCTCTGAATTTGAGATAGCTCTCTGACCTCGGGCACTCACTCTGAATTCGAGCAAGCCCTCTGAACACGGGCAAGCCCTCTCAATTCGAGCAAGACTTCTGAAGTCAAGCAACCCCTCTGAACTCAAGCAAACCCTTGGAACTCGAGAAAACCCTTGGAACTCGAGCAAGCCCTCTGAACTTGAGCAAGATGTCTGAACTCAAGCATGCCCTCTGAACTCCAGCATGCCCTCTGAATTCGAGCACGCCCTCTGAAATCGAGCATGACCTCTGAACTCGAGCACTCCCTCTGAATTCGAGCAAGCCCTCTGAACTCGAGCGCACCCTCTGAATTTGAGCATGCCCTCAGAACTTGAGCATGACCTCTGAATTCAAGCAGTATGTCTGAACTTGAGATAGCTCTCTGACCTCGAGCACTCACTCTGAATTTGAGCTAGCTCTCTGAACTCGAGCATGCCCTCTGAATTCGAGCAAGCCCTCTGAACTCGAGCATGTACTCTGAATTCGAGCTAGCCCTCTGAACAAGGGCAAGCCCTCTCAATTCGAGCAAGCCTTCTGAAGTCAAGCAAGACCTCTGAACTCGAGCACACTCTCTGAATTCGAGCAAGCCCTCTGAATACGAGCAGGCCCTCTGAACTTGAGCAAGCCCTCTGAAACAAGCACACCCTCAGAACTCGAGCATGCCCACTAAACTCGAGCCCACCCTCTGAACTCGAGCACTCCATCTGAATTCGAGCAAGCCCTCAGAACTCGAGCATGACCTCTGAATTCGAGCACGCCCTTTGAAATGAGCACATCCTCTGAACTCGAGCAAGCCCTCTGAACTCAAGAACTCCCTCTGAAATGTGCACATCCTCTGAACTCGAGCACGCCCTCTGAAACGAGCATGCCCTCGGAACTCGAACATGACCTCTGAAATTGAGCACGCCCTTTGAAACGAGCACATCCTCTGAACTCGAGCATGCCCTCTGAAACGAACACACACTCAGAACTCGAGCATTCCCACTAAACTCGAGCACACCCTCTGAACTCGAGCGCTCCATCTGAATTCGAGCAAGCCCTCTGAACTCGGGCACACCCTCTGAATTCGAGCATGCCCTCGGAACTCGAGCATGACCTCTGAATTTGAGCACTCCCTCTGAATTCGAGCAAGCCCTCTGAACTCGAGCACTCCCTCTGAATTCGAGCAATCCCTCTGCACTCGAGCACTCCTTCTGAATTTGAGCAAAGCCTCTGAACTCGAGCACACCCTCTGAATTCGAGCATGCCCTCGGAACTCGAGCATGATCTCTGAATTCAAGCATGATCTCTGAATTTGAGAAAGCCCTCTGAACTCGAGCACTCCCTCTGAATTCGAGCAGGCCCTCTGAATTCGAGCACTACCTCTGAATTCGAGCAAGCCCTCTGAATCGAGCATGTCCTCTGAACTCGAGCACACCCTCTGAAATCAAGCAAGCCCTCTGAACCCGAGCACACTCTCTGAATTCAAGCGAGCCCTCTGAATTTGAGCGAGCCCTTTGAATTCGAGCAAGCCCTCTGAACTCGAGCAAGCCCTCTGAATTCGAGCAGGCCCTCTGAACGCAAGCAAGCCCTCTGAAATCGAGCAAGCCCTCTGAATTCGAGCAAATCTCTGAACTCGAGCAAGCCCTCTGAACTCAAGCAAACACTTGGAACTCGAGAAAACCCTTGGAACTCGAGCAAGCCCTCTGAACTTGAGCAAGCTTTCTGAACTCAAGCATGCCCTCTGAACTCAAGCATGCCCTCTGAATTCGAGCATGCCCGCTGAAATCGAGCATGACCTCTGAACTCGAGCACGCCCTCTGAATTCGAGCAAGCCCTCTAAACTCGAGTGCACCCTTTGAATTTGAGCATGCCCTCAGAACTTGAGCATGACCTCTGAATTCAAGCAGTATCTCTGAATTTGAGATAGCTCTCTGACCTCGAGCACTCACTCTGAATTCGAGCAAGCCCTCTGAACTCAAGCATGCCCTCTGAATTCGAGCAAGCCCTCTGAACTCGAGCATGTACTCTGAATTCGAGCTAGCCCTCTGAACAAGGGCAAGCCCCCTCAATTCGAGCAAGTCTTCTGAAGTCAAGCAAGACCTCTGAACTCGAGCACACTCTCTGAATTCCAGCAAGCCCTCTGAATATGAGCAGGCCCTCAGAACTTGAGCAAGCCCTCTGAATTCGAGCATGCCCTTTGAACGCGAGCAAGCCCTCTGAACTCGAGCAAGCCTTCTGAACTTGAGCACGCCTTCTGAACTCAAGCATGCCCTCTGAACTCGAGTACGCCCTCGGAACTCGAGCAATCCCTCTGAACTTGAGCATGCCCTCGGAAATCAAGCATGACCTCTGAACTCAAGCACAGCCTCTGAATTCGAGCACGCCGGCTGAATTCAAGCACACCCTCTGAAATCGAACAAGCCCTCTGAACTCGAGAAAGCCTTCTGAACTCAAGCAAGCCCTCTGAACTCAAGCAAACCCTTGGACTTCGAGAAAACCCTTGGAACTCGAGCAAGCCCTCTGAACTTGAGCAAGCTTTCTGAACTCAAGCATGCCCTCTGAACTCCAAAATGCCCTCTGAATTCGAACACGCCCTCTGAAATCGAGCATGACCTCTGAACTCGAGCACTCCCTCTGAATTCGAGCAAGCCCTCTGAACTCGAGCGCACCCTCTGAATTTGAGCATGCCCTCAGAACAAGAGCATGACCTCTGAATTCAATCAGTATGTCTGAATTTGAGATAGCTCTCTGACCTCGAGCACTCACTCTGAATTCGAGCAAGCCCTCTGAACTCGAGCAAGCCCTCTGAATTCGAGCAAGCCCTCTGAACTCGAGCATGTACTCTGAATTCGAGCTAGCCCTCTGAACACGGGAAAGCCCCCTCAATTCGAGCAAGCCTTCTGAAGTCAAGCAAGACCTCTGAACTCGACCACACTCTCTGAATTCGAGCAAGCCCTCTGAATATGAGCAGGCCCTCTGAACTTGAGCAAGCCCTCTGAATTCGAGCATGCCCTTTGAACGCGAGCAAGCCCTCTGAACTCGAGCAAGCCTTCTGAACTTGAGCACGCCTTCTGAACTCAAGCATGCCATCTGAACTCGAGTACGCCCTCGGAACTCGAGCAATCCCTCTGAACTTGAGCATGCCCTCGGAAATCAAGCATGACCTCTGAACTCAAGCACAGCCTCTGAATTCGAGCACGCCGGCTGAATTCAAGCACACCCTCTGAATTCAAACAAGCCCTCTGAACTCGAGAAAGCCTTCTGAACTCAAGCAAGCCCTCTGAACTCAAGCAAACCCTTGGACTTCGAGAAAACCCTTGGAACTCGAGCAAGCCCTCTGAACTTGAGCAAGCTTTCTGAACTCAAGCATGCCCTCTGAACTCCAAAATGCCCTCTGAATTCGAACACGCCCTCTGAAATCGAGCATGACCTCTGAACTCGAGCACTCCCTCTGAATTCGAGCAAGCCCTCTGAACTCGAGCGCACCCTCTGAATTTGAGCATGCCCTCAGAACAAGAGCATGACCTCTGAATTCAATCAGTATGTCTGAATCTGAGATAGCTCTTTGACCTCGAGCACTCACTCTGAATTCGAGCAAGCCCTCTGAACTCGAGCAAGCCCTCTGAATTCGAGCAAGCCCTCTGAACTCGAGCATGTACTCTGAATTCGAGCTAGCCCTCTGAACACGGGCAAGCCCCCTCAATTCGAGCAAGCCTTCTGAAGTCAAGCAAGACCTCTGAACTCGAGCACACTCTCTGAATTCGAGCGAGCCCTTTGAATTTGAGCAAGCCCTCTGAACTCGAGCAAGCCCTCTGAATTCGAGCAGGCCCTCTGAACTCGAGCAAGCCCTCTGAAATCGAGCAAGCCCTCTGAATTCGAGCAAATTTCTGAACTCGAGCAAGCCCTCTGATCTCAAGCCAACCCTTGGAACTCGAGAAAACACTTGGAACTCGAGCAAGCCCTCTGAACTTGAGCAAGCTTTCTGAACTCAAGCATGCCCTCTGAACTCCAGCATGCCCTCTGAATTCGAGCACGCCCTCTGAAATCGAGCATGACCTCTGAACTCGAGCACTCCCTCTGAATTCGAGCAAGCCCTCTGAACTCGAGTGCACCCTCTGAATTTGAGCATGCCCTCAGAACTTGAGCATGACCTCTGAATTCAAGCAGTATCTCTGAATTTGAGATAGCTCTCTGACCTCGAGCACTCACTCTGAATTCGAGCAAGCCCTCTGAACTCGAGCATGCCCTCTGAATTTGAGCAAGCCCTCTGAACTCGAGCATGTACTCTGAATTCGAGCTAGCCCTCTGAACAAGGGCAAGCCCCCTCAATTCGAGCAAGCCTTCTGAAGTCAAGCAAGACCTCTGAACTCGAGCACACTCTCTGAATTCGAGCAAGCCCTCTGAATACGAGCAGGCCATCTGAACTTGAGCAAGCCCTCTGAAACGCGCACACCCTCAGAACTCGAGCATGCCCATTAAACTCGAGCCCACCCTCTGAACTCGAGCACTCCATCTGAATTCGAGCAAGCCCTCTGAACTCGAGCACGCCCTTTGAAATGAGCACATCCTCTGAACTCGAGCAAGCCGTCTGAACTCGAGCACTCCCTCTGAATTCGAGCAAGCCCTCTGAACTCGAGTGCACCCTCTGAATTTGAGCATGCCCTCAGAACTTGAGCATGACCTCTGAATTCAAACAGTATCTCTGAATTTGAGATAGCTCTCTGACCTCGAGCACTCTTCTGAATTCGAGCAAGCCCTCTGAACTCGAGCATGCCCTCTGAATTCGAGCAAGCCCTCTGAACTCGAGCATGTACTCTGAATTCGAGCTAGCCCTCTGAACAAGGGCAAGCCCCCTCAATTCGAGCAAGCCTTCTGAAGTCAAGCAAGACCTCTGAATGCGAGCACACTCTCTGAATTCGAGCAAGCCCTCTGAATACGAGCAGGCCCTCTGAACTTGAGCAAGCCCTCTGAAACGAGGACACCCTCAGAACTCGAGCATGCAAACTAAACTCGAGCCCACCCTCTGAACTCGAGCACTCCATATGAATTCGAGCAAGCCCTCTGAACTTGCGCACACCCTCTGAATTCGAGCATGCCCTCTGAATTCGAGCACGCTCTTTGAAATGAGCACATCCTCTGAACTCGAGCAAGGCCTCTGAACTCGAGCACTCCCTCTGAATTCGAGCAAGCCCTCTGAACTCGAGCACTCCCTCTGATTTCGAGCAAGTCCTCTGCACTCGAGCTCTCCTTCTGAATTCGAGCAAAACCTCTGAACTCGAGCACACCCTCTGAATTCTAGCATGCCCTCGGAACTCGAGCATGATCTCTGAATTCAAGCATGATCTCTGAATTTGAGAAAGCCCTCTGAACTCGAGCACTCCCTCTGAATTCGAGCAAGCCCTCTGAACTCAAGCAAACCCTTGGACTTCGAGAAAGCCCTTGGAACTCGAGGAAGCCCTCTGAACTTGAGCAAGCTTTCTGAACTCAAGCATGCCCTCTGAACTCAAGCATGCCCTCTGAATTCGAGCACGCCCTCTGAAATCGAGCATGACCTCTGAACTTGAGCACTCCCTCTGAATTCGAGCAAGCCCTCTGAACTCGAGCGCACCCTCTGAATTTGAGCATGCCCTCAGAACTTTAGCATGACCTCTGAATTCAAGCAGTATCTCTGAATTTGAGATAGCTCTCTGACCTCGAGCACTCACTCTGAATTCGAGCAAGCCCTCTGAACTCGAGCAAGCCCTCTGAATTCGAGCAAGCCCTCTGAACTCGAGCATGTACCCTGATTTCGAGCCACCCCTCTGAACACGGGCAAGTCCCCTCAATTCGAGCAAGCCTTCTGAAGTCAAGCAAGACCTCTGAACTCGAGCACACTATCTGAATTCGAGCAAGCCCTCTGAATACGAGCAGGCCCTCTGAACTTGAGCAAGCCCTCTGAAACGAGCACACCCTCAGAACTCGAGCATGCCCACTAAACTCGAGCCCACCCTCTGAACTCGAGAACTCCAACTGAATTCGAGCAAGCCCTCTAAACTCGCGCACACCCTCTGAATTCGAGCATGCCCTCGGAACTCGAGCATGACCTCTGAAATCGAGCACGCCCTTTGAAACGAGCACATCCTCTGAACTCGAGCATGCCCTCTGAAATCGAGCATGACCTCTGAACTCGAGCACTCCCTCTGAATTCGAGCAAGCCCTCTGAACTCGAGTGCACCCTCTGAATTTGTGCATGCCCTCAGAACTTGAGCATGACCTCTGAATTCAAGCAGTATCTCTGAATTTGAGAAAGCTCTCTGACCTCGAGCACTCTTCTGAATTCGAGCAAGCCCTCTGAACTCGAGCATGCCCTCTGAATTCGAGCAAGACCTCTGAACTCGAGCATGTACTCTGAATTCGAGCTAGCCCTCTGAACAAGGGCAAGCCCCCTCAATTCGAGCAAGCCTTCTGAAGTCAAGCAAGACCTCTGAACTCGAGCACACTCTCTGAATTCGAGCAAGCCCTCTGAATACGAGCAGGCCCTCTGAACTTGAGCAAGCCCTCTGAAACGAGGACACCCTCAGAACTCGAGCATGCAAACTAAACTTGAGCCCACCCTCTGAACTCGAGCACTCCATCTGAATTCGAGCAAGACCTCTGAATACGAGCAGGCCCTCTGAACTTGAGCAAGCCCTCTGAAACGAGCACACCCTCAGAACTCGAGCAAGCCCACTAAACTCGAGCCCACCCTCTGAACTCGAGAACTCCAACTGAATTCGAGCAAGCCCTCTGAACTCGCGCACACCCTCTGAATTCGAGCATGCCCTCAGAACTCGAGCATGACCTCTGAATTTGAGCACGCCCTTTGAAATGAGCGCGTCCTCTGAACTCGAGCACTCCCTCTGAACTCGAGCACTTCCTCTGAATTCGAGCAAGCCCTCTGAACTCGACCACTCCCTCTGAAAGGAGCACATCCTCTGAACTCGAGCACGCCCTCTGAAACGAGCATGCCCTCGGAACTCGAGCATGACCTCTGAAATCGAGCACGCCCTTTGAAACGAGCACATCCTCTGAACTCGAGCATGCCCTCTGAAATCGAGCATGACCTCTGAACTCGAGCACTCCCTCTGAATTTGAGCAAGCCCTCTGAACTCGAGTGCACCCTCTGAATTTGTGCATGCCCTCAGAACTTGAGCATGACCTCTGAATTCAAGCAGTATCTCTGAATTTGAGAAAGCTCTCTGACCTCGAGCACTTTTCTGAATTCGAGCAAGCCCTCTGAACTCGAGCATGCCCTCTGAATTCGAGCAAGCCCTCTGAACTCGAGCATGTACTCTGAATTCGAGCTAGCCCTCTGAACAAGGGCAAGCCCCCTCAATTCGAGCAAGCCTTCTGAAGTCAAGCAAGACCTCTGAACTCGAGCACACTCTCTGAATTCGAGCAAGCCCTCTGAATACGAGCAGGCCCTCTGAACTTGAGCAAGCCCTCTGAAACGAAGACACCCTCAGAACTCGAGCATGCAAACTAAACTTGAGCCCACCCTCTGAACTCGAGCACTCCATCTGAATTCGAGCAAGCCCTCTGAACTCGCGCACACCCTCTGAATTCGAGCAAGCCCTCTGAACTCGAGCACTCCCTCTGAAATGAGAACATCCTTTGAACTCGAGCACGCCCTCTGAAACGAGCTTGCCCTCGGAACTCGAGCATGACCTCTGAAATCGAGCACGCCCTTTGAAACGAGCACACCCTCAGAACTCGAGCATTCACATTAAACTCGAGCCCACCCTATGAACTCGAGCACTCCATCTGAATTCGAGCAAGGCCTCTGAACTCGCGCACAGCCTCTGAATTCGAGCATGCCCTCAGAACTCGAGCATGACTTCTGAATTTGAACACTCCCTCTGAATTCGAGCAAGCCCTCTGCACTCGAGCACACCCTCTGAATTCGAGCAAGCCCTCTGAACTCGAGCGCACCCTCTGAATTTGAGCATGCCCTCAGAACTTGAGCATGACCTCTGAATTCAAGCAGTATCTCTGAATTTGAGAAAGCTCTCTGACCTCGAGCACTCTTCTGAATTCGAGCAAGCCCTCTGAACTCGAGCATGCCCTCTGAATTCGAGCAAGCCCTCTGAACTCGAGCATGTACTCTGAATTCGAGCTAGCCCTCTGAACAAGGGCAAGCCCCCTCAATTCGCCCTCAATTCGAGCAAGCCTTCTGAAGTCAAGCAAGACCTCTGAACTCGAGCACACTCTCTGAATTCGAGCAAGCCCTCTGAATACGAGCAGGCCCTCTGAACTTGAGCAAGCCCTCTGAAACGAGGACACCCTCAGAACTCGAGCATGTAAACTAAACTTGAGCCCACCCTCTGAACTCGAGCACTCCATCTGAATTCGAGCAAGCCCTCTGAACTCGCGCACACCCTCTGAATTCGAGCAAAACCTCTGAACTCGAGCACTCACTCTGAATTCGAGCAAGCCCTCTGAACTCGAGCACTCCCTCTGAATTCGAGCAAGCCCTCTGCACTCGAGCACACCCTCTGAATTCGAGCAAGCCCTCTGAACTCGAGTGCACCCTCTGAATTTGAGCATGCCCTCAGAACTTGAGCATGACCTCTGAATTCAAGCAGTATCTCTGAATTTGAGATAGCTCTCTGACCTCGAGCACTCTTCTGAATTCGAGCAAGCCCTCTGAACTCGAGCATGCCCTCTGAATTCGAGCAAGACCTCTGAACTCGAGCATGTACTCTGAATTCGAGCTAGCACTCTGAACAAGGGCAAGCCCCCTCAATTCGAGCAAGCCTTCTGAAATCAAGCAAGACCTCTAAACTTGAGCACACTCTCTGAATTCGAGCAAGCCCTCTGAATACGAGCAGGCCCTCTGAACTTGAGCAAGCCCTCTGAAACGAGGACACCCTCAGAACTCGAGCATGCAAACTAAACTCGAGTCCACCCTCTGAACTCGAGCACTCCATCTGAATTCGAGCAAGCCCTATGAACTCGCGCACACCCTCTGAATTCAAGCATGCCCTCTGAATACGAGCACGCCCTTTGAAATGAGCACATCCTCTGAACTCGAGCAAGCCCTCTGAACTCGAGCACTCGCTCTGAATTCAAGCAAGCCCTCTGAACTCGAGCACTCCCTCTGAAATGAGCACATCCTCTGAACTCGCGCACACCCTCTGAATTCAAGCATGCCCTCAGAACTCGAGCATGACCTCTGAATTTGAGCACTCCCTCTGAATTCGAGCAAGCCCTCTGAACTCGAGCACTCCCTCTGAATTCGAGCAAGCCCTCTGCACTCGAGCACTCCTTCTGAATTCGAGCAAAACCTCTGAACTCGAGCACACCCTCTGAATTCGAGCATGCCCTCGGAACTCGAGCATGATCTCTGAATTCAAGCATGATCTCTGAATTTGAGAAAGCCCTCTGAACTCGAGCATGTACTCTGAATTCGAGCTAGCCCTCTGAACACGGGCAAGCCCCCTCAATTCGAGCAAGCCTTCTGAAGTCAAGCAAGACCTCTGAACTCGAGCACACTCTCTGAATTCGAGCGTTCCCTTTGAATTTGAGCAAGCCCTCTGAACTCGAGCAAGCCCTCTGAATTCGAGCAGGCCCTCTGAACTCGAGCAAGCCCTCTGAAATCGAGCAAGCCCTCTGAATTCGAGCAAATTTCTGAACTCGAGCAAGCCCTCTGATCTCAAGCCAACCCTTGGAACTCGAGAAAACACTTGGAACTCGAGCAAGCCCTCTGAACTTGAGCAAGCTTTCTGAACTCAAGCATGCCCTCTGAACTCCAGCATGCCCTCTGAATTCGAGCACGCCCTCTGAAATCGAGCATGACCTCTGAACTCGAGCACTCCCTCTGAATTCGAGCAAGCCCTCTGAACTCGAGTGCACCCTCTGAATTTGAGCATGCCCTCAGAACTTGAGCATGACCTCTGAATTCAAGCAGTATCTCTGAATTTGAGATAGCTCTCTGACCTCGAGCACTCACTCTGAATTCGAGCAAGCCCTCTGAACTCGAGCATGCCCTCTGAATTTGAGCAAGCCCTCTGAACTCGAGCATGTACTCTGAATTCGAGCTAGCCCTCTGAACAAGGGCAAGCCCCCTCAATTCGAGCAAGCCTTCTGAAGTCAAGCAAGACCTCTGAACTCGAGCACACTCTCTGAATTCGAGCAAGCCCTCTGAATACGAGCAGGCCATCTGAACTTGAGCAAGCCCTCTGAAACGCGCACACCCTCAGAACTCGAGCATGCCCATTAAACTCGAGCCCACCCTCTGAACTCGAGCACTCCATCTGAATTCGAGCAAGCCCTCTGAACTCGAGCACGCCCTTTGAAATGAGCACATCCTCTGAACTCGAGCAAGCCGTCTGAACTCGAGCACTCCCTCTGAATTCGAGCAAGCCCTCTGAACTTGAGTGCACCCTCTGAATTTGAGCATGCCCTCAGAACTTGAGCATGACCTCTGAATTCAAACAGTATCTCTGAATTTGAGATAGCTCTCTGACCTCGAGCACTCTTCTGAATTCGAGCAAGCCCTCTGAACTCGAGCATGCCCTCTGAATTCGAGCAAGCCCTCTGAACTCGAGCATGTACTCTGAATTCGAGCTAGCCCTCTGAACAAGGGCAAGCCCCCTCAATTCGAGCAAGCCTTCTGAAGTCAAGCAAGACCTCTGAATGCGAGCACACTCTCTGAATTCGAGCAAGCCCTCTGAATACGAGCAGGCCCTCTGAACTTGAGCAAGCCCTCTGAAACGAGGACACCCTCAGAACTCGAGCATGCAAACTAAACTCGAGCCCACCCTCTGAACTCGAGCACTCCATCTGAATTCGAGCAAGCCCTCTGAACTTGCGCACACCCTCTGAATTCGAGCATGCCCTCTGAATTCGAGCACGCTCTTTGAAATGAGCACATCCTCTGAACTCGAGCAAGGCCTCTGAACTCGAGCACTCCCTCTGAATTCGAGCAAGCCCTCTGAACTCGAGCACTCCCTCTGATTTCGAGCAAGTCCTCTGCACTCGAGCACTCCTTCTGAATTCGAGCAAAACCTCTGAACTCGAGCACACCCTCTGAATTCTAGCATGCCCTCGGAACTCGAGCATGATCTCTGAATTCAAGCATTATCTCTGAATTTGAGAAAGCCCTCTGAACTCGAGCACTCCCTCTGAATTCGAGCAAGCCCTCTGAACTCAAGCAAACCCTTGGACTTCGAGAAAGCCCTTGGAACTCGAGGAAGCCCTCTGAACTTGAGCAAGCTTTCTGAACTCAAGCATGCCCTCTGAACTCAAGCACGCCCTCTGAATTCGAGCACGCCCTCTGAAATCGAGCATGACCTCTGAACTTGAGCACTCCCTCTGAATTCGAGCAAGCCCTCTGAACTCGAGCGCACCCTCTGAATTTGAGCATGCTCTCAGAACTTTAGCATGACCTCTGAATTCAAGCAGTATCTCTGAATTTGAGATAGCTCTCTGACCTCGAGCACTCACTCTGAATTCAAGCAAGCCCTCTGAAATCGAGCAAGCCCTCTGAATTCGAGCAAGCCCTCTGAACTCGAGCATGTACTCTGATTTCGAGCCACCCCTCTGAACACGGGCAAGTCCCCTCAATTCGAGCAAGCCTTCTGAAGTCAAGCAAGACCTCTGAACTCGAGCACACTATCTGAATTCGAGCAAGCCCTCTGAATACGAGCAGGCCCTCTGAACTTGAGCAAGCCCTCTGAAACGAGCACACCCTCAGAACTCGAGCATGCCCACTAAACTCGAGCCCACCCTCTGAACTCGAGAACTCCAACTGAATTCGAGCAAGCCCTCTGAACTCGCGCACACCCTCTGAATTCGAGCATGCCCTCGGAAATCGAGCATGACCTCTGAATTTGAGCACGCCCTTTGAAATGAGCGCATCCTCTGAACTCGAGCACTCCCTCTGAACTCGAGCACTCCCTCTGAATTCGAGCAAGCCCTCTGAACTCGACCACTCCCTCTGAAAGGAGCACATCCTCTGAACTCGAGCACGCCCTCTGAAACGAGCATGCCCTCGGAACTCGAGCATTACCTCTGAAATCGAGCACGCCCTTTGAAACGAGCACATCCTCTGAACTCGAGCATGCCCTCTGAAATCGAGCATGACCTCTGAACTCGAGCACTCCCTCTGAATTCGAGCAAGCCCTCTGAACTCGAGTGCACCCTCTGAATTTGTGCATGCCCTCAGAACTTGAGCATGACCTCTGAATTCAAGCAGTATCTCTGAATTTGAGAAAGCTCTCTGACCTCGAGCACTCTTCTGAATTCGAGCAAGCCCTCTGAACTCGAGCATGCCCTCTGAATTCGAGCAAGCCCTCTGAACTCGAGCATGTACTCTGAATTCGAGCTAGCCCTCTGAACAAGGGCAAGCCCCCTCAATTCGAGCAAGCCTTCTGAAGTCAAGCAAGACCTCTGAACTCGAGCACACTCTCTGAATTTGAGCAAGCCCTCTGAATACGAGCAGGCCCTCTGAACTTGAGCAAGCCCTCTGAAACGAGGACACCCTCAGAACTCGAGCATGCAAACTAAACTTGAGCCCACCCTCTGAACTCGAGCACTCCATCTGAATTCGAGCAAGCCCTCTGAACTCGCGCACACCCTCTGAATTCGAGCATGCCCTCTGAATTCGAGCACGCCCTTTGAAATGAGCACATCCTTTGAACTCGAGCCCACCCTCTGAACTCGAGCACTCCCTCTGAATTCGAGCAAGCCCTCTGAACTCGAGCACTCCCTCTGAAATGAGAACATCCTCTGAACTCGAGCACGCCCTCTGAAACGAGCTTGCCCTCGGAACTCGAGCATGACCTCTGAAATCGAGCACGCCCTTTGAAACGAGCACACCCTCAGAACTCGAGCATTCACATTAATCTCGAGCCCACCCTCTGAACTCGAGCACTCCATCTGAATTCGAGCAAGGCCTCTGAACTCGCGCACAACCTCTGAATTCGAGCATGCCCTCAGAACTCGAGCATGACTTCTGAATTTGAACACACCCTCTGAATTCGAGCAAGCCCTCTGCACTCGAGCACACCCTCTGAATTCGAGCACCCCTCTGAACTCGAGCGCACCCTCTGAATTTGAGCATGCCCTCAGAACTTGAGCATGACCTCTGAATTCAAGCAGTATCTCTGAATTTGAGAAAGCTCTCTGACCTCGAGCACTCTTCTGAATTCGAGCAAGCCCTCTGAACTCGAGCATGCCCTCTGAATTTGAGCAAGCCCTCTGAACTCGAGCATGTACTCTGAATTCGAGCTAGCCCTCTGAACATGGGCAAGCCCCCTCAATTCGAGCAAGCCTTCTGAAGTCAAGCAAGACCTCTGAACTCGAGCACACTCTCTGAATTCGAGCAAGCCCTCTGAATACGAGCAGGCCCTCTGAACTTGAGCAAGCCCTCTGAAACGAGGACACCCTCAGAACTCGAGCATGCAAACTAAACTTGAGCCCACCCTCTGAACTCGAGCACTCCATCTGAATTCGAGCAAGCCCTCTGAATTCGCGCACACCCTCTGAATTCGAGCATGCCCTCTGAATTCGAGCACGCCCTTTGAAATGAGCACATCCTTTGAACTCGAGCAAGCCCTCTGAACTCGAGCACTCCCTCTGAATTCGAGCAAGCCCTCTGAACTCGAGCACTCCCTCTGAAATGAGAACATCCTCTGAACTCGAGCACGCCCTCTGAAACGAGCTTGCCCTCGGAACTCGAGCATGACCTCTGAAATCGAGCACGCCCTTTGAAACGAGCACACCCTCAGAACTCGAGCATTCACATTAAACTCGAGCCCACCCTCTGAACTCGAGCACTCCATCTGAATTCGAGCAAGGCCTCTGAACTCGCGCACAACCTCTGAATTCGAGCATGCCCTCAGAACTCGAGCATGACTTCTGAATTTGAACACTCCCTCTGAATTCGAGCAAGCCCTCTGAACTCGAGCACTCCCTCTAAATTCGAGCAAGCCCTCTGCACTCGAGCACTCCTTCTGAATTCGAGCAAAACCTCTGACTCGAGCACTCCCTCTGAATTCGAGCAAGCCCTCTGCACTCGAGCACACCCTCTGAATTCGAGCAAGCCCTCTGAACTCGAGCGCACCCTCTGAATTTGAGCATGCCCTCAGAACTTGAGCATGACCTCTGAATTCAAGCAGTATCTCTGAATTTGAGATAGCTCTCTGACCTCGAGCACTCTTCTGAATTCGAGCAAGCCCTCTGAACTCGAGCATGCCCTCTGAATTCGAGCAAGACCTCTGAACTCGAGCATGTACTCTGAATTTGAGCTAGCCCTCTGAACAAGGGCAAGCCCCCTCAATTCGAGCAAGCCTTCTGAAATCAAGCAAGACCTCTAAACTTGAGCACACTCCCTGAATTCGAGCAAGCCCTCTGAATACGAGCAGGCCCTCTGAACTTGAGCAAGCCCTCTGAAACGAGGACACCCTCAGAACTCGAGCATGCAAACTAAACTCGAGTCCACCCTCTGAACTCGAGCACTCCATCTGAGTTCGAGCAAGCCCTATGACCTCGCGCACACCCTCTGAATTCAAGCATGCCCTCTGAATTCGAGCACGCCCTTTGAAATGAGCACATCCTCTGAACTTGAGCAAGCCCTCTGAACTCGAGCACTCGCTCTGAATTCAAGCAAGCCCTCTGAACTCGAGCACTCCCTCTGAAATGAGCACATCCTCTGAACTCGCGCACACCCTCTGAATTCAAGCATGTCCTCAGAACTCGAGCATGCCCACTAAACTCGAGCACTCCCTCTGAATTCGAGCAAGCCCTCTGAACTCGAGCACTCCCTCTGAATTCGAGCAAGCCCTCTGCACTCGAGCACTCCTTCTGAATTCGAGCAAAACCTCTGAACTCGAGCACACCCTCTGAATTCGAGCATGCCCTCGGAACTCGAGCATGATCTCTGAATTCAAGCATGATCTCTGAATTTGAGAAAGCCCTCTGAACTCGAGCACTCCCTCTGAATTCGAGCAGGCCCTCTGAACTCGAGCACTCCCACTGAATTCGAGCAAGCCCTCTGAATCGAGCATGACCTCTGAACTCGAGCACACCCTCTGAATCAAGCAAGCCCTCTGAACCCGAGCACACTCTTTGAATTCGAGCGAGCCCTCTGAATTCGAGCAAGCCCTCTGAACTCAAGCACACTCTCTGAATTCGAGCGAGCCCTTTGAATTCGAGCAAGCCCTCTGAACTCGAGCAAGCCCTTGGAACTCGAGAAAACCCTCGGAACTCGAGCAAGCACTCTGAACTTGAGCAGCTTTCTGAACTCAAGCATGCCCTCTGAACTCCAGCATGCCCTCTGAATTCGAGCACGCCCTTTGAAATGAGCACATCCTCTGAACTCGAGCACTCGCTCTGAATTCGAGCAAGCCCTCTGAACTCGAGCACTCCCACTGAAATGAGCACATCCTCTGAACTCGAGCACGCCCTCTAAAACGAGCATGCCCTCGGAACCCGAGCATCACCTCTGAAATCGAGCACGCCCTTTGAAACGAGCACACCCTCAGAACTCGAGCATTCGCGTTAAACTCGAGCCCACACTCTGAACTCGAGCACTCCATCTGAATTCGAGCAAGGCCTCTGAACTCGCGCACACCCTCTGAATTCGAGCATGCCCTCAGAACTCGAGCATGACCTCTGAATTTGAGCACTCCCTCTGAATTCGAGCAAGCCCTCTGAACCCGAGCACTCCCTCTGAATTCGAGCAAGCCCTCTGCACTCGAGCACTCCTTCTGAATTCGAGCAAAACCTCTGAACTCGAGCACACCCTCTGAATTCGAGCATGCCCTCGGAACTCGAGCATGATCTCTGAATTCAAGCATGATCTCTGAATTTGAGAAAGCCCTCTGAACTCGAGCACTCCCTCTGAATTCGAGCAGGCACTCTGAACTCGTGCACTCCCTCTGAATTCGAGCAAGCCCTCTGAATCGAGCATGTCCTCTGAACTCGAGCACACCCTCTGAAATCAAGCAAGCCCTCTGAACTCGAGCACACTCTCTGAATTCGAGCGAGCCCTTTGAATTCGAGCAAGCCCTCTGAACTCGAGCAAGCCCTCTGAATTCGAGCATGCCCTCTGAACTCGAGCAAGCCCTCTGAAATCGAGCAAGCCCTCTGAATTCGAGCAAATCTCTGAACTCGAGCAAGCCCTCTGAACTCAAGCAAACCCTTGGAACTCGGGAAAACCCTTGGAACTCGAGCAAGCCCTCTGAACTTGAGCAACCTTTCTGAACTCAAGCATGCCCTCTGAACTCCAGCATGCCCTCTGAATTCGAGCACACCCTCTGAAATCGAGCATGACCTCTGAACTCGAGCACTCCCTCTGAATTCGAGCAAGCCCTCTGAACTCGAGTGCACCCTCTGAATTTGAGCATGCCCTCAGAACTTGAGCATGACCTCTGAATTCAAGCAGTATCTCTGAATTTGAGATAGCTCTCTGACCTCGAGCACTCACTCTGAATTCGAGCAAGCCCTCTGAACACGAGCATGCCCTTTGAATTTGAGCAAGCCCTCTGAACTGGAGCATGTACTCTGAATTCGAGCTAGCCCTCTGAACAAGGGCAAGCCCCCTCAATTCGAGCAAACCTTCTGAAGTCAAGCAAGACCTCTGAACTCAAGCACACTCTATGAATTCTAGCAAGCCCTCTGAATACGAGCAGGCCCTCTGAACTTGAGCAAGCCCTCTGAATTCGAGCATGCCCTTTGAACTCGAGCAAGCCCTCTGAACTCGAGCAAGCCTTCTGAACTTGAGCACACCTTCTGAACTCAAGCATGCCCTCTGAACTCGAGCACGCCCTTGTAACTCAAGCAATCCCTCTGAACTGGAGCATGCCCTCGGAAATCAAGCATGACCTCTGAACTCAAGCGCAGCCTCTGAATTCGAGCACGCCGGCTGAATTCAAGCACACCCTCTGAATTCGAGCAAGCCCTTTGAACTCGAGAAAGCCTTCTGAACTCAAGCATGCCCTCGGAACTCGAGCACACCCTCGGAACTCGAGCAATCCCTCTGAACTTGACCACGCCCTCTGAATTCAATCACGCCCACTGAATACAAGGAAGCCCACTGAACTCGTGCAAGTCCTTGGAACTCGAGCACGCCCTCTGGTCTCGAGCTTGCCCTCTGAACTTGAGCATGCCCTCTGACTTCGAGCAAGCCCTCTGAACTCGAGCATGACCTCTGAAATCAAGCAAGCCCTCTGAACTCGAGCACAATCTCTGAATTCGAGCGAGCCCTCTGAATTCGAGCAAGCCCTCTGAATTTGAGCAAGCCCTCTGAAATTGAGCAAGCCCTATGAAATCGAGAACACACTCTGAATTCGAGCACACCCTCTGAACTCTAGCAAGCCCTCTGAACTCGAGCAAACCTTTGGAACTCGAGCAAACCCTTGGAACTCGAGGATGCCCTCTGAACTTGAGCAAGCCCTCTGAACTCGAGCAAGCCTTCTGAACTCACGCATGCCCTCTGAATTCGAGCATGCCCTCTGAACTCGAGTAAGCCCTCGGAACTCTAGCAAGCCCTCTGAACTCCAGCACACACTCCGAACTCGAGCATGACCTCTGAATTCGAGCACGCCCTCTGAACTCGCACACACCCTCTGAATTCGAGCACACTCTCAGAACTCGAGCAATCCCTTTAACTTGACCACACCCTCTGAATTCAATCACGCCCTCTGAATACAAGCAAGCCCACTGAACTCATGCAAGTCCTTGGAACTCGAGCACGCCCTCTGGACTCGAGCTTGCCCTCTGAACTTGAGCATGCCCTCTGAATTTAAGCAAGCCCTCTGAACTTGAGCATGACCTCTGACCTTGAGCAAACCCTTGGAACTCAAGCATGGCCTCTGAATGCGAGCAAGACCTTGGAACTCGAGCACTCCCTCTGAAATCGAGCAAGCCCTTTGAACTCGAGCACAACCTCTGAATTCGAGCATGCCCTCGGAAATCAAGCATGACCTCTGACCTCAAACACGCCCTCTGAATTCGATCACGCCGGCTGAATTCAAGCACACCCTCTGAATTCGAGCATGCCCTCTGAACCCGAGCAAGCCCTCTGAACCCGAGCAAGCGCTCTGAACTCGAGCAAGCCCTCTGAACTCGAGCAAGCCTACTGAATTCGAGCAAGCCGTCTGAACTCAAGCAAGCCCACTGAATTCGAGCAATCCCTTGGAAATCAGTATGGCCTTTGAATTCGAGCACGCCTCTGAATTCGAGCACGCACTCTGAAACTAGCACACCCTCGGAACTCGAGCATGCCCACTAAACTCGAGCCCACCCTCTGAAGTCGAGCACTCCATCTAAATTCGAGCAAGCCCTCTGAACGCGCGCATACCCTCCGAATTCGAGCTAGCCCTCTGAACTCGAGCACACCCTTTGAATTCGAGGAAGCCCGCTGAACTCGAGCAAGCCCTCTGAATTCGAGTGTGCCCTTGGAACTTGTGCATGACCTGTGAATTCAAGCACGATCTCTGAACTTGAGATAGCACTCTGACCTCAAGCCCTCGCTCTGAATTCGAGCAAGCCCTCTGAACTCGAGCATGCCCTCTGAATTCGAGCAAGCCCTCTGAAGTCAAGCATGTACTCTGAATTCGAGCTAGCCCTTGGAAATCAGTATGGCCTCTGAATTCAAGCACGCCTCTGAATTCGAGCATGCACTCTGAACTCGAGCACGCCCTCTGAAATGAGCACATCCTCTGAACTCGAGCACGCCCTCTGAAACGAGCATGACCTCGGAACTCGAGCATGACCTCGGAATTCGAGCACGCCCTCTGAAACGAGCACATCCTCTGAACTCGAGCACACCCTCTGAAATGAGCTCACCCTCAGAACTCGAACATGCCCACTAAACTCGAGCCCACCCCCTGAACTCGAGCATGACCTCTGAATTCAAGCACGATCTCTTAATTTGAGAAAGCCCTCTGAACCCGAGCACTCCCTGCGAATTCGAGCAAACCCTTGGACCTCGAGCAAACCCTTGGATCTCGAGCAAGCCCTCTGAACTCGAGCATGCGCCTCTGAACTCGACCAAGCCTTCTGAACTTGAGCATGCCCTCTGAACTCAAGCATGCCCTCTGAACTCGAGCACGCCCTCGGAACTCGAGCAATCCCTCTGAACTTGAGCAAGCCCTCTGAACTCAAGCAAGCCTTCTGAACTCAAGCATGCCCTCTAAACTTGAGCACACCCTCAGAACTCGAGCAATCCCTCTGAACTTGACCACGCCCTCTGAATTCAATCACTCCCTCGGAATTCAAGCAAGCCCTCTGAATTCATGCAAGTCCTTGGAACTCGAGCACGCCCTCTGGAGTCGAGCTGGCCCTCTGAAATTGAGCATGCCCTATGAATTCGAGCAAGCCCTCTGAACTTGAGCATGACCTCTGAACTCGAGCAAACCCTTGAAACTCAAGCATGGCCTCTGAACCCGAGCAAGACCTTGGAACTTGAGCACGCCCTCTGAAATCGAACACACCCTCTGAATTCGAGCATGCCCTCACAAATCAAGCATGACCTCTGACCTCAAGCATGCCCTCTGAATTCGAGCATGCCCTCTGAACCCGAGCAAGCCCTCTGAACTCGAGCAAGCTCTCTGAACTCAAGCAAGCCCTCTGAACTCGAGCAAGCCCACTGAATTCGAGCAAGCCCTCTGAACTCAAGCAAACCCACTGAATTCGAGCAAGCCCTCTGAACTCTAGCAAGCCCTCTGATCTCGAGAAAGCCCTCTGAACTCGAGCAAACCTTTGGAACTCGAGCAAACCCTTGGAACTCGAGGATGCCCTCTGAACTCGAGCAAGCCCTCTGAACTCGAGCAAGCCTTCTGAACTCCAGCATGCCCTCTGAACTCGAGCATGCCCTCTGAACTTGAGTAAGCCCTCGGAAATCCATCAAGCCCTCTGAACTCCAGCACACACTCCGAACTCGAGCATGACCTCTGAATTCAAGCACGCCCTCTGAACTTGCACACACCCTCTGAATTCGAGCATGCCCTCGGAACTCGAACATAACCGCTGAATTCGAGCACGCTTTCTGAATTCGAGCAAGCCCTCTGAACTTGAGCACTCTCTCTGAATTCGAGCAAGCCCTCTGAACTCGAGCACTCCCTCTGAATTCGAGCAAGCCCTCTGCACTCGAGCACACCCTCTGAATTTGAGGATGCCCTCGGAACTCGAGCATGACCTCTGAATTCAAGAACGATCTCTGAATTTGAGAAAGCCCTCTGAACTCAAGCACTCCCTCTGAATTCGAGCAGGCCCTCTGAACATCGGCACTCCCACTGAATTTGAGCAAGCCCTCTGAACTCGAGCATGAACTCTGAATTCGAGCTAGCCCTCTGAACCCAAACAAGCCCCCTGAATTTGAGCAAGCCCTCTGAACTTGAGCACACCCTCTGAATTCGAGCAAGCCCTCTGAATACGAGCATGTCCTCTGAACTCGAGCAAGCCCTCTGAAATCAAGCAAGCCCTCTGAACTCGAACACACCCTTTGAATTCAAGGAAGCTCTCTGAACTCGAGCAAGCCCTCTGAATTCAAGCACGCCCTCTGAACTCGAGCACACCCTCTGAATTCGAGCATGCCCTCGGAACTCGAGCATGACCTCTGAATTCAAGAACGATCTATGAATTTGAGAAAGCCCTCTGAACCCGAGCACTCCCTCTGAATTCGAGCAAGCCCTCTGAACTCGAGCACTCACTCTGAATTCGAGCAAGCCCTCAGAACTCGAGCACTCCCGCTGAATTTGAGCAAGACCACTGAACTTGAGAATGTACTCTGAATTCGAGCTAGCACTTTGAACCCGAGCATGCCCTGTGAATTCGAGCAAGCCCTATGAATTCTAGCACACCCTCTGAATTCGAGCAAGCCCCCTGAATTCGAGCAAGCCCTCTGAACATGAGCACACCCTCTGAATTCGAGCAAGCCCTCTGAATTCGACCACGACCTCTGAACTGGAGCAAGCCCTCTGAAATCAAGCAAGCCCTCTGAACTCGAGCACACTCTCTGAATTAGAGCGAGCCCTCTGAATTCGAGCAAGCCCTCTGAACTCGAGCAAGCCCTCTGAAATCGAGCCAGCCCTCTGAATTCGAGCACACCCTCTGAACTCGAGCAAACCCTCTGATTTCGAGCAAGCCCTCTGAACTCGAGCAAACCCTTGGAACTCGAGCAAACCCTTGGAACTTGAGGAAGCCCTCTGAACTTGAGCAAGCCCTCTGAACTCAAGCAAGCCTTCTGAACTCAAGCATGCCCTCTGAACTCAAGCATTCCCTCTGAACTAGAGTAAGTCCTCGGAACTCAAGCAGCCCTCTGAACTCCAGCACACACTCCGAACTCGAGCATGACCTCTGAATTCGAGCAAGCCCTCTGAACTCGCACACACCCTCTGAATTCGAGCATGCCCTTGGAACTCGAGCATGACCGCTGAAATCGAGCACACTCTCTGAATTCGAACAAGCCCTCTGAACTTGAGCACTCCCCCTGAAATCGAGCAAGCCCTCTGAACTCAAGCACTCCCTCTGAATTCGAGCAAGCCCTCTGAACTCGAGCACACCCTCTGAATTCCAGGATGCCCTCGGTACTCGAGCATGACCTCTGAATTCAAGCACGATCTCTGAGTTTGAGAAAGCCCGCTGAAATCGAGCACGATCTCTGTATTCGAGCTAGCCCTCTGAACTCGAGCACTCCTTCTGAATTCGAGCAAGCCCTCTGAACTCGAGCATGTACTCTGAATTCGAACTCTCCCTCTGAACCCAAGCAAGACCCCTGAATTCGAGCAAGCCCACTGAACTCTAGCACACCCTCTGAATTCGAGCAAGCCCTCTGAATTCGAGCACAGACTCTGAATTCGAGCAAGCCCCCTGAATTCGAGCAAGCCCTCTGAATTCGAGCACGTCCTCTGAACTCGAGCAAGCTCTCTGAAATCAAGCAAGTCCTCTGAACTCGAGCACACTCTCTGAATTCGAGCGAGCCCTCTGAATTCGAGCAAGCCCTCTGAACTTGAGCGCTCCCTCTGAATTCAAGCAAGCCCTCTGAACTCGAGCACTTGCTCTGAATTCGAGCAAGCCCTCTGAACTCGAGCACACCCTCGGAATTCGAGGATGCCCTCGGAACTCGAGCATGACCTCTAAATGCGAGCAGGCCCTCTGAACCTCGGCAGTCCCTCTGAATTCGAGCAAGCCCTCTGAACTCGAGCATGTACTCTGAATTCGAGCTAGCCCTCTGAACAGGAGCAAGCCCCCTGAATTCGAGCAAGTCCAATGAACTTGAGAACACCCTCTGAATTCGAACAAGCCCACTGAATACGAGCATGTCCTCTGAAATCGAGCAAGCCCTCTGAAATCAAGCAAGCCCTCTGAACTAGAGTAAGTCCTCGGAACTCAAGCAGCCCTCTGAACTCCAGCACACACTCCGAACTCGAGCATGACCTCTGAATTCGAGCAAGCCCTCTGAACTCGAGCAAACCCTTGGAACTCGAGCAAACCCTTGGAACTTGAGGAAGCCCTCTGAACTTGAGCAAGCCCTCTGAACTCAAGCAAGCCTTCTGAACTCAAGCATGCCCTCTGAACTCAAGCATTCCCTCTGAACTAGAGTAAGTCCTCGGAACTCAAGCAGCCCTCTGAACTCCAGCACACACTCCGAACTCGAGCATGACCTCTGAATTCGAGCAAGCCCTCTGAACTCGCACACACCCTCTGAATTCGAGCATGCCCTTGGAACTCGAGCATGACCGCTGAAATCGAGCACACTCTCTGAATTCGAACAAGCCCTCTGAACTTGAGCACTCCCCCTGAAATCGAGCAAGCCCTCTGAACTCAAGCACTCCCTCTGAATTCGAGCAAGCCCTCTGAACTCGAGCACACCCTCTGAATTCCAGGATGCCCTCGGTACTCGAGCATGACCTCTGAATTCAAGCACGATCTCTGAGTTTGAGAAAGCCCGCTGAAATCGAGCACGATCTCTGTATTCGAGCTAGCCCTCTGAACTCGAGCACTCCTTCTGAATTCGAGCAAGCCCTCTGAACTCGAGCATGTACTCTGAATTCGAACTCTCCCTCTGAACCCAAGCAAGACCCCTGAATTCGAGCAAGCCCACTGAACTCTAGCACACCCTCTGAATTCGAGCAAGCCCTCTGAATTCGAGCACAGACTCTGAATTCGAGCAAGCCCCCTGAATTCGAGCAAGCCCTCTGAATTCGAGCACGTCCTCTGAACTCGAGCAAGCTCTCTGAAATCAAGCAAGTCCTCTGAACTCGAGCACACTCTCTGAATTCGAGCGAGCCCTCTGAATTCGAGCAAGCCCTCTGAACTTGAGCGCTCCCTCTGAATTCAAGCAAGCCCTCTGAACTCGAGCACTTGCTCTGAATTCGAGCAAGCCCTCTGAACTCGAGCACACCCTCGGAATTCGAGGATGCCCTCGGAACTCGAGCATGACCTCTAAATGCGAGCAGGCCCTCTGAACCTCGGCAGTCCCTCTGAATTCGAGCAAGCCCTCTGAACTCGAGCATGTACTCTGAATTCGAGCTAGCCCTCTGAACAGGAGCAAGCCCCCTGAATTCGAGCAAGTCCAATGAACTTGAGAACACCCTCTGAATTCGAACAAGCCCACTGAATACGAGCATGTCCTCTGAAATCGAGCAAGCCCTCTGAAATCAAGCAAGCCCTCTGAACTCGAGCACACCCTCTGAATTCGAGCAAGCCCTCTGAACTCGAGCAAGCCCTCTGAAATCGAGCCAGCCCTCTGAATTCGAGCACACCCTCTTAACTCGAGCAAACCCTCTGATCTCGAGCAAGCCCTCTGAACTCGAGCAAACCCTTGGAACTCGAGCAAACCCTTGGAACTTGAGGAAGCCCTCTGAACTCGAGCAAGCCCTCTGAACTCGAGCAAGCCTTCTGAACTCAAGCATGCCCTCTCAACTCAAGCATGCCCTCTGAACTTGAGTAAGTCCTCGGAACTCAAGCAGCCCTCTGAATTCAAGCACGCCCTCTGAACTCGCGCACGCCCTCTGAATTCGAGCATGCCCTCGGAACTCGAGCATGACCGCTGAATTCAAGCATGCTCTCTGAATTCAAGCAAGCCCTCTGAACTTGAGCACTCCCTCTGAATTCGAGCAAGCCCTCTGAACTCGAGCACTCCCTCTGAATTCGAACTCTCCCTCTGAACCCGAGCAAGACCCCTGAATTCGAGCAAGCCCACTGAACTCGAGCACACCCTTTGAATTCGAGCAAGCCCTCTGAATTCGAGCACACCCTCTGAATTCAAGCAAGCCCTCTGAATTCGAGCAAGCCCTCTGAATTCGAGCCTGTCCTCTGAACTCGAGCAAGCCCTCTGAATTCGAGCAAGCACTCTGAACCCGAGCAGACTCTCTGAATTCGATCGAGCCCTCTGAATTCGAGCAAACCCTCTGAACTTGAGCACTCCCTCTGAATTCGAGCAAGCCCTCTGAACTCGAGCACACCCTTGGAATTCGAGGATGCCGTCGGAACTCGAGCATGACCTCTGAATTCGAGCAGGCCCTCTGAACCTGGGCACTCCCTCTGAATTCGAGCAAGCCCTCTGAACTCGAGCATGTACTCTGAATTCGAACTCTCCTTCTGAACCCGAGCAAGACCCCTGAATTCGAACAAGCCCACTGAACTCGAGCACACCCTCTGAATTCGAGCAAGCCCTCTGAATTCGAGCACACCCTCTGAATTCGAGCATGTACTCTGAATTCGAGCTAGCCCTCTGAACCCGAGCAAGCCCTCTGAATACGAACAAGCCCTCTGAACTCGAGCACACCCTCTGAATTCGAGCTAGCCGTCTGAATTCGAGCACACCCTCTTAACTCGAGCAAACCCTCTGATCTCGAGCAAGCCCTCTGAACTCGAGCAAACCCTTGGAACTCGAGGATGCCCTCTGAACTCGAGCAAGCCCTCTGAACTCGAGCAAGCCTTCTGAACTCCAGCATGCCCTCTGAACTCGAGCATGCCCTCTGAACTTGAGTAAGCCCTCGGAAATCCATCAAGCCCTCTGAACTCCAGCACACACTCCGAACTCGAGCATGACCTCTGAATTCGAGCACGCCCTCTGAACTTGCACACGCCCTCTGAATTTGAGCATGCCCTCGGAACTCGAGCATAACCGCTGAATTCGAGCACGCTTTCTGAATTCGAGCAAGCCCTCTGAACTTGAGCACTCTCTCTGAATTCGAGCAAGCCCTCTGAACTCGAGCACTCCCTCTGAATTCGAGCAAGCCCTCTGCACTCGAGCACACCCTCTGAATTTGAGGATGCCCTCGGAACTCGAGCATGACCTCTGAATTCAAGAATGATCTCTGAATTTGAGAAAGCCCTCTGAACTCAAGCACTCCCTCTGAATTCGAGCAGGCCCTCTGAACATCGGCACTCCCACTGAATTCGAGCAAGCCCTCTGAACTCGAGCATGAACTCTGAATTCGAGCTAGCCCTCTGAACCCAAACAAGCCCCCTGAATTTGAGCAAGCCCTCTGAACTTGAGCACACCCTCTGAATTCGAGCAAGCCCTCTGAATACGAGCATGTCCTCTGAACTCGAGCAAGCCCTCTGAAATCAAGCAAGCCCTCTGAACTCGAACACACCCTTTGAATTCAAGGAAGCTCTCTGAACTCGAGCAAGCCCTCTGAATTCAAGCACGCCCTCTGAACTCGAGCACACCCTCTGAATTCGAGCATGCCCTCGGAACTCGAGCATGACCTCTGAATTCAAGAACGATCTATGAATTTGAGAAAGCCCTCTGAACCCGAGCACTCCCTCTGAATTCGAGCAAGCCCTCTGAACTCGAGCACTCACTCTGAATTCGAGCAAGCCCTCAGAACTCGAGCACTCCCGCTGAATTTGAGCAAGACCACTGAACTTGAGAATGTACTCTGAATTCGAGCTAGCACTTTGAACCCGAGCATGCCCTGTGAATTCGAGCAAGCCCTATGAATTCTAGCACACCCTCTGAATTCGAGCAAGCCCCCTGAATTCGAGCAAGCCCTCTGAACATGAGCACACCCTCTGAATTCGAGCAAGCCCTCTGAATTCGACCACGTCCTCTGAACTGGAGCAAGCCCTCTGAAATCAAGCAAGCCCTCTGAACTCGAGCACACTCTCTGAATTAGAGCGAGCCCTCTGAATTCGAGCAAGCCCTCTGAACTCGAGCAAGCCCTCTGAAATCGAGCCAGCCCTCTGAATTCGAGCACACCCTCTGAACTCGAGCAAACCCTCTGATTTCGAGCAAGCCCTCTGAACTCGAGCAAACCCTTGGAACTCGAGCAAACCCTTGGAACTTGAGGAAGCCCTCTGAACTTGAGCAAGCCCTCTGAACTCAAGCAAGCCTTCTGAACTCAAGCATGCCCTCTGAACTCCAGCACACACTCCGAACTCGAGCATGACCTCTGAATTCGAGCAAGCCCACTGAACTCGCACACACCCTCTGAATTCGAGCATGCCCTTGGAACTCGAGCATGACCGCTGAAATCGAGCACACTCTCTGAATTCGAACAAGCCCTCTGAACTTGAGCACTCCCCCTGAAATCGAGCAAGCCCTCTGAACTCGAGCACTCCCTCTGAATTCGAGCAAGCCCTCTGAACTCGAGCACACCCTCTGAATTCCAGGATGCCCTCGGTACTCGAGCATGACCTCTGAATTCAAGCACGATCTCTGAGTTTGAGAAAGCCCGCTGAAATCGAGCACGATCTCTGTATTCGAGCTAGCCCTCTGAACTCGAGCACTCCTTCTGAATTCGAGCAAGCCCTCTGAACTCGAGCATGTACTCTGAATTCGAACTCTCCCTCTGAACCCAAGCAAGACCCCTGAATTCGAGCAAGCCCACTGAACTCTAGCACACCCTCTGAATTCGAGCAAGCCCTCTGAATTCGAGCACAGACTCTGAATTCGAGCAAGCCCCCTGAATTCGAGCAAGCCCTCTGAATTCGAGCACGTCCTCTGAACTCGAGCAAGCTCTCTGAAATCAAGCAAGTCCTCTGAACTCGAGCACACTCTCTGAATTCGAGCGAGCCCTCTGAATTCGAGCAAGCCCTCTGAACTTGAGGGCTCCCTCTGAATTCAAGCAAGCCCTCTGAACTCGAGCACTCGCTCTGAATTCGAGCAAGCCCTCTGAACTCGAGCACACCCTCGGAATTCGAGGATGCCCTCGGAACTCGAGCATGACCTCTAAATGCGAGCAGGCCCTCTGAACCTCGGCAGTCCCTCTGAATTCGAGCAAGCCCTCTGAACTCGAGCATGTACTCTGAATTCGAGCTAGCCCTCTGAACAGGAGCAAGCCCCCTGAATTCGAGCAAGTCCAATGAACTTGAGAACACCCTCTGAATTCGAACAAGCCCACTGAATACGAGCATGTCCTCTGAAATCGAGCAAGCCCTCTGAAATCAAGCAAGCCCTCTGAACTCGAGCACACCCTCTGAATTCGAGCAAGCCCTCTGAACTCGAGCAAGCCCTCTGAAATCGAGCCAGCCCTCTGAATTCGAGCACACCCTCTTAACTCGAGCAAACCCTCTGATCTCGAGCAAGCCCTCTGAACTCGAGCAAACCCTTGGAACTCGAGCAAACCCTTGGAAATTGAGGAAGCCCTCTGAACTCGAGCAAGCCCTCTGAACTCGAGCAAGCCTTCTGAACTCAAGCATGCCCTCTCAACTCAAGCATGCCCTCTGAACTTGAGTAAGTCCTCGGAACTCAAGCAGCCCTCTGAACTCCAGCACACACTCTGAACTCGAGCATGACCTCTGAATTCAAGCACGCCCTCTGAACTCGCGCACACCCTCTGAATTCGAGCATGCCCTCGGAACTCGAGCATGACCGCTGAATTCAAGCATGCTCTCTGAATTCAAGCAAGCCCTCTGAACTTGAGCACTCCCTCTGAATTCGAGCAAGCCCTCTGAACTCGAGCACTCCCTTTGAATTCGAGCAAGCCCTCTGAACTCGAGCACACCCTCTGAATTTGAGGATGCCCTCGGAACTCGAGCATGACATCTGAATTCAAGCATGATCTCTGAATTTGAGAAAGCCCTCTGAACACGAGCACACCCTCTGAATTCGAGCAAGCCCTCTGAACCCGAGCACTCACTCTGAATTCGAACTCTCCCTCTGAACCCGAGCAAGACCCCTGAATTCGAGCAAGCCCACTGAACTCGAGCACACCCTTTGAATTCGAGCAAGCCCTCTGAATTCGAGCACACCCTCTGAATTCAAGCAAGCCCTCTGAATTCGAGCAAGCACTCTGAACCCGAGCAGACTCTCTGAATTCGATCGAGCACTCTGAATTCGAGCAAACCCTCTGAACTTGAGCACTCCCTCTGAATTCGAGCAAGCCCTCTGAACTCGAGCACACCCTTGGAATTCGAGGATGCCGTCGGAACTCGAGCATGACCTCTGAATTCGAGCAGGCCGTCTGAACCTGGGCACTCCCTCTGAATTCGAGCAAGCCCTCTGAACTCGAGCATGTACTCTGAATTCGAACTCTCCTTCTGAACCCAAGCAAGACCCCTGAATTCGAACAAGCCCACTGAACTCGAGCACACCCTCTGAATTCGAGCAAGCCCTCTGAATTCGAGCACACCCTCTGAATTCGAGCATGTACTCTGAATTCGAGCTAGCCCTCTGAACCCGAGCAAGCCCTCTGAATACGAACAAGCCCTCTGAACTCGAGCACACCCTCTGAATTCGAGCTAGCCGTCTGAATTCGAGCACACCCTCTTAACTCGAGCAAACCCTCTGATCTCGAGCAAGCCCTCTGAACTCGAGCAAACCCTTGGAACTCGAGCAAACCCTTGGAACTGGAGGAAGCCCTCCAAACTCGAGCAAACCCTCTGAACTCGAGCAAGCCTTCTGAACTCAAGCATGCCCTCTCAACTCAAGCATGCCCTCTGAACTTGAGTAAGTCCTCGGAACTCAAGCAGCCCTCTGAACTCCAGGACACACTCCGAACTCGAGCATGACCTCTGAATTCAAGCACGCCCTCTGAACTCGCACACACCCTCTGAATTCGAGCATGCCCTCGGAACTCGAGCATGACCGCTGAATTCAAGCATGCTCTCTGAATTCAAGCAAGCCCTCTGAACTTGAGCACTCCCTCTGAATTCGAGCAAGCCCTCTGAACTCGAGCACTCCCTCTGAATTCGAGCAAGCCCTCTGAACTCGAGCACACCCTCTGAATTTGAGGATGCCCTCGGAACTCGAGCATGACATCTGAATTCAAGCATGATCTCTGAATTTGAGAAAGCCCTCTCGACACGAGCACACCCTCTGAATTCGAGCACGCCCTCTGAACTCGAGCACTCACTCTGAATTCGAACTCTCCCTCTGAACCCGAGCAAGACCCCTGAATTCGAGCAAGCCCACTGAACTCGAGCACACCCTCTGAATTCGAGCAAGCCCTCTGAATTCGAGCAAGCCCTCTGAATTCGAGCCCGTCCTCTGAACTCGAGCAAGCCCTCTGAATTCGAGCAAGCCCTCTGAACCCGAGCAGACTCTCTGAATTCGATCGAGCCCTCTGAATTCGAGCAAACCCTCTGAACTTGAGCACTCCCTCTGAATTCGAGCAAGCCCTCTGAACTCGAGCACACCCTTGGAATTCGAGGATGCCCTCGGAACTCGAGCATGACCTCTGAATTCGAGCAGGCCCTCTGAACCTGGGCACTCCCTCTGAATTCGAGCAAGCCCTCTGAACTCGAGCATGTACTCTGAATTCGAACTCTCCTTCTGAACCCGAGCAAGCCCCCTGAATTCGAGCAAGCCCACTGAACTCGAGCACACCCTCTGAATTCGAGCAAGCCCTCTGAATTCGAGCACACCCTCTGAATTCGAGCATGTACTCTGAATTCGAGCTAGCCCTCTGAACCCGAGCAAGCCCTCTGAATACGAACAAGCCCTCTGAATTCGAGCACACCCTCTGAATTCGAGCTAGCCGTCTGAATTCGAGCAAGCCCTCTGAACTCCAGCACACACTCCGAACTCGAGCATGACTTCTGAATTCGAGTACACCCTATGAACTCGCGCAGACCCTCTGAATTCGAGCATGCCCGCGGAACTCGAGCATGACCGCTGAATTCGAGCACGCTCTCTGATTTCGAGCAAGCCCTCTGAACTTGGGCACTCCAGCTGAATTCGAGGATGCCCTCGGAAGTCGAGCATGACCTCTGAATTCAAGCACGATCTCTGAATTTGAGAAAGCCTTCTGAACACGAGCACTCCCTCTGAATTCAAGCTAGCCCTCTGAACTCGAGTAAACCCTCTGAATTTGAGCAAGCCCTCTGAACTCGAGCATGTGCTCTGAATTCGAGCTAGCCCTCTGAACTCGAGCAAGACCCCTGAATTCGAGCAAGCCCACTGAACTCGAGCACACCCTCTGAATTGGAGCAAGCCCTCTGAATTTTGGCACACCCTATGAATTCAAGCAAGCCCCCTGAATTCGAGCAAGCCCTCTGAAGTCGAGCACACCCTCTGAATTCGAGCAAGCCCTCTGAATTCGAGCACGTCCTCTGAACTCGAGCAAGCACTCAGAAATCAAGCAAGTCCTCTGAACTCGAGCACACTCTCTGAATTCGAGAAAGCCCTCTGAATACGAGCATGACCTCTGAAATCGAGCAAGCCCTCTGAAATCAAGCAAGCCCTCTGAACTCGAGCTCACCCTTTGAATTCGAGGAAGCCCTCTGAACTTGAAGAAATGCTCTGAATTTGAGCAAGCCCTCTGAACTCGAGCACACCCTCTGAATTCGAGCAAGCCCTCTGAATTCGAGCAAGCCCTCTGAATTCGAGCCCGTCCTCTGAACTCGAGCAAGCCCTCTGAATTCGAGCAAGCCCTCTGAACCCGAGCAAACTCTCTGAATTCGATCGAGCCCTCTGAATTCGAGCAAACCCTCTGAACTTGAGCACTCCCTCTGAATTCGAGCAAGCCCTCTGAACTCGAGCACACCCTTGGAATTCGAGGATGCCCTCGGAACTCGAGCATGACCTCTGAATTCGAGCAGGCCCTCTGAACCTGGGCACTCCCTCTGAATTCGAGCAAGCCCTCTGAACCCGAGCATGTACTCTGAATTCGAACTCTCCTTCTGAACCCGAGCAAGACCCCTGAATTCGAACAAGCCCACTGAACTCGAGCACACCCTCTGAATTCGAGCAAGCCCTCTGAATTCGAGCACACCCTCTGAATTCGAGCATGTACTCTGAATTCGAGCTAGCACTCTGAACCCGAGCAAGCCCTCTGAATACGAACAAGCCCACTGAATTCGAGCACACCCTCTGAATTCGAGCTAGCCGTCTGAATTCGAGCACACCCTCTGAATTCGAGCAAGCCCCCTGAATTCGAGCAAGCCCTCTGAACACGAGCACTCTCTCTGAATTCGAGCAAGCCCTCTGAATTCGAGCAAGCCCTCTGAACTCTAGCAAGCCCACTGAAATCGATCAAGCCCTCGGAATTCGAGCACACCATCTGAACTCTAGCAAACCCTCTGATCTCGAGCAAGCCTTCTGAAATCATGCAAACCCTTGGAACTCGAGCAAACCCTTGGAACTTGAGGATGCCCTCTGAACTCGAGCAAGCCCTCGGAACTCAAGCAAGCCCTCTGAACTCCAGCACACACTCCGAACTCGAGCATGACCTCTGAATTCGAGTACACCCTATGAACTCGCGCAGACCCTCTGAATTCGAGCATGCCCGCGGAACGCGAGCATGACCGCTGAATTCGAGCACGCTCTCTGAATTCGAGCAAGCCCTCTGAACTTGGGCACTCCAGCTGAATTCGAGGATGCCCTCAGAAGTCGAGCATGACCTCTGAATTCAAGCACGATCTCTGAATTTGAGAAAGCCTTCTGAACACGAGCACTCCCTCTGAATTCAAGCTAGCCCTCTGAACTCGAGTAAACCCTCTGAATTTGAGCAAGCCCTATGAACTTGAGCATGTGCTCTGAATTCGAGCTAGCCCTCTGAACTCGAGCAAGACCCCTGAATTCGAGCAAGCCCACTGAACTCGAGCACACCCTCTGAATTGGAGCAAGCCCTCTGAATTCTAGCACACCCTATGAATTCAAGCAAGCCCCCTGAATTCGAGCAAGCCCTCTGAAGTCGAGCACACCCTCTGAATTCGAGCAAGCCCTCTGAATTCGAGCACGTCCTCTGAACTCGAGCAAGCACTCAGAAATCAAGCAAGTCCTCTGAACTCGAGCACACTCTCTGAATTCGAGCAAGCCCTCTGAATACGAGCATGACCTCTGAAATCGAGCAAGCCCTCTGAAATCAAGCAAGCCCTCTGAACTCGAGCTCACCCTTTGAATTCGAGGAAGCCCTCTGAACTTGAAGAAATGCTCTGAATTTGAACAAGCCCTATGAACTCGAGCAAGCCCTCTGAATTCGAGCGCACCCTCTGAACTCGAGCAAACACTCTGAATTCGAGCATCCCCTCGGAACTCGATCATGACCTCTGAATTCAAGCACGATCTCTGAATTTGAGAAAGCCCTCTGAACCCGAGCACTCCCTCTGAATTCGAGCAAGCCCTCGGAACTCGAGCACTCACTCTGAATTCGAGCTAGCCCTCTGAACTCGAGCACTCCCTCTGAATTTGAGCAAGCCCTCTGAACTCGAGCATGTACTCTGAATTCGAGCTAGCCCTCTGAACCCGAGCAAGCCCTCTGAATACGAACAAGCCCTCTGAACTCGAGCACACCCTCTGAATTCGAGCTAGCCGTCTGAATTCGCGCACGTCCTCTGAACTCGAGCAAGCCCTCTGAAATCAAGCAAGCTCTCTGAACTGGAGCACACTCTCTGAATTCGAGCGAGCCCTCTGAATTCGAGCAAGCCCTCTGAACTCTAGCAAGCCCACTGAAATCGAGCAAGCCCTCGGAATTCGAGCACACCCTACTAACTCGAGTAAACCCTCTGATCTCGAGCAAGCCTTCTGAACTCGAGCAAACCCTTGGAACTTGAGCAAACCCTTGGAACTTGAGGATGCCCTCTGAACTCGAGCAAGCCCTCGGAACTCAAGCAAGTCCACTGAACTCCAACACACACTCCGAACTCGAGCATGACCTCTGAATTTGAGTACACCCTATGAACTCGCGCAGACCCTCTGAATTCGAGCATGCCCGCGGAACTCGAGCATGACCTCTGAATTCAAGCACGATCTCTGAATTTGAGAAAGCCTGCTGAACACGAGCACTTTTTCTGAATTCAAGCTAGCCCTCTGAACTGGAGTAAACCATCTGAATTTGAGCAAGCCCTCTGAACTCGAGCATGTGCTCTGAATTCGAGCTAGCCCTCTGAACCCGAGCAAGACCCCTGAATTCGAGCAAGCCCACAGAACTCGAGCACACCCTCTGAATTCGTGCAAGCCCTCTGAATTCTAGCACACCCTCTGAACTTGAGCACTCCCTCTGAATTCGAGCAAGCCCTCTGAACTTGAGCACTCCCTCTGAATTCGAGCATGCCCTCTGAACTCGAGCACACCCTCTGAATTTGAGGATGCCCTCGGAACTCGTGCATGACATCTGAATTCAAGCACGATCTCTGAATTTGAGAAAGCCCTCTGAACCCGAGCACACCCTCTGAATTCGAGCAAGCCCTCTGAACTCGAGCACTCACTCTGAATTCGAACTTTCCCTCTGAACCCGAGCAAGACCCCTGAATTCGAGCAAGCCCACTGAACTCGAGCACACCCTCTGAATTCGAGCAAGCCCTCTGAACTCGAGCACACCCTCTGAATTTGAGGATGCCCTCGGAACTCAAGCATGACATCTGAATTCAAGCACGATCTCTGAATTTGAGAAAGCACTCTGAACCCGAGCACACCCTCTGAATTCGAGCAAGCCCTCTGAACTCGAGCATGTACTCTGAATTCGAACTCTCCCTCTGAACCCAAGCAAGACCCCTGAATTCGAACAAGCCCACTGAACTCGAGCACACCCTCTGAATTCAAGCAAGCCCTCTGAATTCGAGCACACCCTCTGAATTCGAGCAAGCCCCCTGAATTCGAGCAAGCCCTCTGAATTCGAGCCCGTCCTCTGTTCTCGAGCAAGCCCTCTGAAATCAAGCAAGTCCTCTAAACTCGAGCACACTCTCTGAATTCGATCGAGCCCTCTGAATTCGAGCAAACCCTCTGAACTTGAGCACTCCCTCTGAATTCGAGCAAGCCCTCTGAACTCGAGCACACCCTCAGAATTCGAGGATGCCCTCGGAACTCGAGCATGACCTCTGAATTCGAGCAGGCCCTCAGAACCTGGGAACTCCCTCTGAATTCGAGCAAGCCCTCTGAACACGAGCATGTACTCTGAATTCGAGCAAGCCCTGTGAACCTGAGGAAGCCCCCTGAATTCGAGCAAGCCCACTGAAATCGAGCACACCCTCTGAATTCGAGCAAGCCCTCTGAACACGAGCATGTACTCTGAATTCGAGCAAGCCCTGTGAACCTGAGCAAGCCCCCTGAATTCGAGCAAGCCCACTGAAATCGAGCACACCCTCTGAATTCGAGCAAGCCCTCTGAACTTGAGCATGTACTCTGAATTCGAACTCTCCCTCTGAACCCGAGCAAGACCCCTGAATTCGAACAAGCCCACTGAACTCGAGCACACCCTCTGAATTCGAGCAAGCCCTCTGAATTCGAGCACACCCTCTGAATTCGAGCAAGCCCCCTGAATTCGAGCAAGCCCTTTGAATTCGAGCCCGTCATCTGAACTCGAGCAAGCCCTCTGAAATCAAGCAAGTCCTCTGAACTCGAGCACACTCTCTGAATTCAAGCGAGCCCTCTGAATTCGAGCAAGCCCTCTGAACTTGAGCACTCCCTCTGAATTCGAGCAAGCCCTCTGAACTCGAGCACACCCTCAGAATTCGAGGATGCCCTCGGAACTCGAGCATGACCTCTGAATTCAAGCAGCCCTTTGAACCTGGGCACTCCCTCTGAATACGAGCGAGCCCTCTGAACTCGAGCATGTACTCTGAATTCGAGCTAGCCCTCTGAACCTGAGCAAGCCCCCTGGATTCGAGCAAGCCCACTGAACTCGAGCACACCCTCTGAATTCGAGCAAGCCCTCTGAATACGAGCATGTCCTCTGAAATCGAGCAAGCCCTCTGAAACCAAGCAAGCCCTCTGAACTCGAGCTCACCCTTTGAATTCGAGGAAGCCCTCTGAACTTGAGGAATTGCTCTGAATTTGAGCAAGCCCTCTGAACTCGAGCACGCCCTCTGAATTCGAGCGCACCCTCTGAACTCGAGCAAACACTCTGAATTCGAGCATCCCCTCGGAACTCGATCATGACCTCTGAATTCAAGCACGATCTCTGAATTTGAGAAAGCCCTCTGAACCCGAGCACTCCCTCTGAATTCGAGCAAGCCCTCAGAACTCGAGCACTCACTCTGAATTCGAGCTAGCCCTCTGAACTCGAGCACTCCCTCTGAATTTGAGCAAGCCCTCTGAACTCGAGCATGTACTCTGAATTCGAGCTAGCCCTCTGAACCTGAGCAAGCCCTCTGAATACGAACAAGCCCTCTGAACTCGAGCAAGCCCACTGAAATCGAGCAAGCCCTCGGAATTCGAGCACACCCTCTGAACTCTAGCAAACCCTCTGATCTCGAGCAAGCCTTCTGAACTCGAGCAAACCCTTGGAACTCGAGCAAACCCTTGGAACTTGAGGATGCCCTCTGAACTCGAGCAAGCCCTCGGAACTCAAGCAAGCCATCTGAACTCGAGCATGCCCTCTGAACTCGAGCAAGCCCTCGGAACTCAAGCAAGCCCTCTGAACTCCAGCACACACTCCGAACTCGAGCATGACCTCTGAATTTGAGTACACCCTATGAACTAGCGCAGACCCTCTGAATTCGAGCACGCCCGCGGAACTCGAGCATGACCGTTGAATTCGAGCACGCTCTCTGAATTCGAGCAAGCCCTCTGAACTTGGGCACTCCAGCTGAATTCGAGGATGCCCTCGGAACTCGAGCATGACCTCTGAATTCAAGCATGATCTCTGAATTTGAGAAAGCCTTCTGAACTCGAGCACTCCCTCTGAATTCAAGCTAGCCCTCTGAACTCGAGTAAACCCTCTGAATTTGAGCAAGCCCTCTGAACTCGAGCATGTGCTCAGAATTCGAGCTAGCCCTCTGAACTCGAGCAAGATCCCTGAATTCGAGCAAGCCCACTGAACTCGAGCGCACCCTCTGAATTCGAGCAAGCCCTCTGAATTCTAGCACACCCTCTGAATTCAAGCAAGCCCTCTGAATTCGAGCAAGCCCTCTGAAGTCGAGCACATCCTCTGAACTCGAGCAAGCACTCAGAAATCAAGCAAGTCCTCTGAACTCGAGCACACTCTCTGAATTCGAGCAAGCCCTCTGAATATGAGCATGACCTCTGAAATCGAGCAAGCCCTCTGAAATCAAGCAAGCCCTCTGAACTCGAGCTCACCCTTTGAATTCGAGGAAGCCCTCTGAACTTGAGGAAATGCTCTGAATTTGAGCAAGCCCTCTGAACTCGAGCAAGCCCTCTGAATTCGAGCGCACCCTCTGAACTCGAGCAAGCACTCTGAATTCGAGCATCCCCTTGGAACTCGAGCATGACCTCTGAATTCAAGCACAATCTCTGAATTTGAGAAAGCCCTCTGAACCCGAGCACTCCCTCTGAATTCGACCAAGCCCTCGGAACTCGAGCACTCACTCAGAATTCGAGCTAGCCCTCTGAACTCGAGCACTCCCTCTGAATTTGAGCAAGCCCTCTGAACTCGAGCATGTACTCTGAATTCGAGCTAGCCCTCTGAACCCGAGCAAGCCCTCTGAATACGAACAAGCCCTCTGAACTCGAGCATGTACTCTGAATTCGAGCTAGCCCTCTGAACCCGAGCAAGCCCTCTGAATTCGAGCAAGCCCTCTGAACTTGATCGCTCCCTCTGAATTCAAGCAAGCCCTCTGAACTCGAGCACTCGCTCTGAATTCGAGCAAGCCCTCTGAACTCGAGCACACCCTCGGAATTCGAGGATGCCCTCGGAACTCGAGCATGACCTCTGAATTCGAGCAGGCCCTCTGAACCTGGGCACTCCCTCTGAATTCGAGCAAGCCCTCTGAACTCGAGCATGTACTCTGAATTCGAGCTAGCCCTCTGAACAGGAGCAAGCCCCCTGAATTCGAGCAAGCCCAATGAACTTGAGCACACCCTCTGAGTTCGAGCAAGCCCTCTGAATACGAGCATGTCCTCTGAAATCGAGCAAGCCCTCTGAAATCAAGCAAGCCCTCTGAACTCGAGCACACCCTCTGAATTCGAGCAAGCCCTCTGAACTCGAGCATGCCCTCTGAAATCGAGCCAGCCCTCTGAATTCGAGCACACCCTCTTAACTCGAGCAAACCCTCTGATCTCGAGCAAGCCCTCTGAACTCGAGCAAACCCTTGGAACTCGAGCAAACCCTTGGAACTTGAGGGAGCCCTCTGAACTCGAGCAAGCCCTCTGAACTCGACCAAGCCTTCTGAACTCAAGCATGCCCTCTCAACTCAAGCATGCCCTCTGAACTTGAGTAAGTCCTCGGAACTCAAGCAGCCCTCTGAACTCCAGCACACACTCCGAACTCGAGCATGACCTCTGAATTCAAGCACATCCTCTGAACTCGCACACACCCTCTGAATTCGAGCATGCCTTCGGAACTCGAGCATGACCGCTGAATTCGAGCATACTCTCTGAATTCAAGCAAGCCCTCTGAACTTGAGCACTCCCTCTGAATTCGAGCAAGCCCTCTGAACTCGAGCACTCCCTCTGAATTCGAGCATGCCCTCTGAACTCGAGCACACCCTCTGAATTTGAGGATGCCCTCGGAACTCGTGCATGACATCTGAATTCAAGCACGATCTCTGAATTTGAGAAAGCCCTCTGAACCCGAGCACACCCTCTGAATTCGAGCAAGCCCTCTGAACTCGAGCACTCACTCTGAATTCGAACTTTCCCTCTGAACCCGAGCAAGACCCCTGAATTCGAGCAAGCCCACTGAACTCGAGCACACCCTCTGAATTCGAGCAAGCCCTCTGAACTCGAGCACACCCTCTGAATTTGAGGATGCCCTCGGAACTCAAGCATGACATCTGAATTCAAGCACGATCTCTGAATTTGAGAAAGCACTCTGAACCCGAGCACACCCTCTGAATTCGAGCAAGCCCTCTGAACTCGAGCATGTACTCTGAATTCGAACTCTCCCTCTGAACCCAAGCAAGACCCCTGAATTCGAACAAGCCCACTGAACTCGAGCACACCCTCTGAATTCAAGCAAGCCCTCTGAATTCGAGCACACCCTCTGAATTCGAGCAAGCCCCCTGAATTCGAGCAAGCCCTCTGAATTCGAGCCCGTCCTCTGTTCTCGAGCAAGCCCTCTGAAATCAAGCAAGTCCTCTAAACTCGAGCACACTCTCTGAATTCGATCGAGCCCTCTGAATTCGAGCAAACCCTCTGAACTTGAGCACTCCCTCTGAATTCGAGCAAGCCCTCTGAAGTCGAGCACACCCTCAGAATTCGAGGATGCCCTCGGAACTCGAGCATGACCTCTGAATTCGAGCAGGCCCTCTGAACCTGGGCACTCCCTCTGAATTCGAGCAAGCCCTCTGAACACGAGCATGTACTCTGAATTCGAGCAAACCCTGTGAACCTGAGCAAGCCCCCTGAATTCGAGCAAGCCCACTGAAATCGAGCACACCCTCTGAATTCGAGCAAGCCCTCTGAACTCGAGCATGTACTCTGAATTCGAACTCTCCCTCTGAACCCGAGCAAGACCCCTGAATTCGAACAAGCCCACTGAACTCGAGCACACCCTCTGAATTCGAGCAAGCCCTCTGAATTCGAGCACACCCTCTGAATTCGAGCAAGCCCCCTGAATTCGAGCAAGCCCTTTGAATTCGAGCCCGTCATCTGAACTCGAGCAAGCCCTCTGAAATCAAGCAAGTCCTCTGAACTCGAGCACACTCTCTGAATTCAAGCGAGCCCTCTGAATTCGAGCAAGCCCTCTGAACTTGAGCACTCCCTCTGAATTCGAGCAAGCCCTCTGAACTCGAGCACACCCTCAGAATTCGAGGATGCCCTCGGAACTCGAGCATGACCTCTGAATTCGAGCAGCCCTTTGAACCTGGGCACTCCCTCTGAATACGAGCGAGCCCTCTGAACTCGAGCATGTACTCTGAATTCGAGCTAGCCCTCTGAACCTGAGCAAGCCCCCTGGATTCGAGCAAGCCCACTGAACTCGAGCACACCCTCTGAATTCGAGCAAGCCCTCTGAATACGAGCATGTCCTCTGAAATCGAGCAAGCCCTCTGAAACCAAGCAAGCCCTCTGAACTCGAGCTCACCCTTTGAATTCGAGGAAGCCCTCTGAACTTGAGGAATTGCTCTGAATTTGAGCAAGCCCTCTGAACTCGAGCACGCCCTCTGAATTCGAGCGCACCCTCTGAACTCGAGCAAACACTTTGAATTCGAGCATCCCCTCGGAACTCGATCATGACCTCTGAATTAAAGCACGATCTCTGAATTTGAGAAAGCCCTCTGAACCCGAGCACTCCCTCTGAATTCGAGCAAGCCCTCAGAACTCGAGCACTCACTCTGAATTCGAGCTAGCCCTCTGAACTCGAGCACTCCCTCCGAATTTGAGCAAGCCCTCTGAACTCGAGCATGTACTCTGAATTCGAGCTAGCCCTCTGAACCTGAGCAAGCCCTCTGAATACGAACAAGCCCTCTGAACTCGAGCAAGCCCACTGAAATCGAGCAAGCCCTCGGAATTCGAGCACACCCTCTGAACTCTAGCAAACCCTCTGATCTCGAGCAAGCCTTCTGAACTCGAGCAAACCCTTGGAACTCGAGCAAACCCTTGGAACTTGAGGATGCCCTCTGAACTCGAGCAAGCCCTCGGAACTCAAGCAAGCCCTCTGAACTCGAGCTCACCCTTTGAATTCGAGGAAGCCCTCTGAACTTGAAGAAATGCTCTGAATTTGAGCAAGCCCTCTGAACTCGAGCATGTGCTCTGAATTCGAGCTAGCCCTCTGAACCCGAGCAAGACCCCTGAATTCGAGCAAGCCCACTGAACTCGAGCACACCCTCTGAATTCGTGCAAGCCCTCTGAATTCTAGCACACCCTCTGAATTCGAGCAAGCCCTCTGAATTCGAGCAAGCCCTCTGAATACGAGCATGTCCTCTGAAAAAGAGCAAGCCCTCTGAAATCAAGCAAGCCCTCTGAACTCGAGCACACCCTCTGAATTCGAGCAAGCCCTCTGAACTCGAGCAAGCCCTCTGAAATCGAGCCAGCCCTCTGAATTCGAGCACACCCTCTTAACTCGAGCAAACCCTCTGATCTCGAGCAAGCCCTCTGAACTCGAGCAAACCCTTGGAACTCGAGCAAACCCTTGGAACTTGAGGAAGCCCTCTGAACTCGAGTAAGTCCTCTGAACTCGAGCACACCCTCTGAATTCGAGCTAGCCGTCTGAATTCGAGCACACCCTCTGAATTCGAGCAAGCCCTCTGAATTCGAGCAAGCCCTCTGAACTCGAGCACACCCTCTGAATTCGAGCTAGCCGTCTGAAGAAGAGCACACCCTCTGATTTCGAGCATGCCCCCTGAATTCGAGCAAGCCCTCTGAACACGAGCACTCCCTCTGAATTCGAGCATGACCTCTGAATTCGCGCACGTCCTCTGAACTCGAGCAAGCCCTCTGAAATCAAGCAAGCTCTCTGAACTGGAGCACACTCTTTGAATTCGAGCGAGCCCTCTGAATTCGAGCAAGCCCTCTGAACTCTAGCAAGCCCACTGAAATCGAGCAAGCCCTCGGAATTCGAGCACACCCTCTGAACTCGAGCAAACCCTCTGATCTCGAGCAAGCCTTCTGAACTCGAGCAAACCCTTGGAACTCGAGCAAACCCTTGGAACTTGAGGATGCCCTCTGAACTCGAGCAAGCCCTCGGAACTCAAGCAAGCCCTCTGAACTCCAGCACACACTCCGAACTCGAGCATGACCTCTGAATTTGAGTACACCCTATGAACTAGCGCAGACCCTCTGAATTCGAGCACGCCCGCGGAACTCGAGCATGACCGTTGAATTCGAGCACGCTCTCTGAATTCGAGCAAGCCCTCTGAACTTGGGCACTCCAGCTGAATTCGAGGATGCCCTCGGAACTCGAGCATGACCTCCGAATTCAAGCATGATCTCTGAATTTGAGAAAGCCTTCTGAACTCGAGCACTCCCTCTGAATTCAAGCTAGCCCTCTGAACTCGAGTAAACCCTCTGAATTTGAGCAAGCCCTCTGAACTCGAGCATGTGCTCAGAATTCGATCTAGCCCTTTGAACTCGAGCAAGACCCCTGAATTCGAGCAAGCCCACTGAACTCGAGCACACCCTCTGAATTCGAGCAAGCCCTCTGAATTCTAGCACACCCTCTGAATTCAAGCAAGCCCTCTGAATTCGAGCAAGCCCTCTGAAGTCGAGCACATCCTCTGAACTCGAGCAAGCACTCAGAAATCAAGCAAGTCCTCTGAACTCGAGCACACTCTCTGAATTCGAGCAAGCCCTCTGAATATGAGCATGACCTCTGAAATCGAGCAAGCCCTCTGAAATCAAGCAAGCCCTCTGAACTCGAGCTCACCCTTTGAATTCGAGGAAGCCCTCTGAACTTGAGGAAATGCTCTGAATTTGAGCAAGCCCTCTGAACTCGAGCAAGCCCTCTGAATTCGAGCGCACCCTCTGAACTCGAGCAAGCACTCTGAATTCGAGCATCCCCTCGGAACTCGAGCATGACCTCTGAATTCAAGCACAATCTCTGAATTTGAGAAAGCCCTCTGAACCCGAGCACTCCCTCTGAATTCGACCAAGCCCTCGGAACTCGAGCACTCACTCAGAATTCGAGCTAGCCCTCTGAACTCGAGCACTCCCTCTGAAGTTGAGCTAGCCCTCTGAACCCGAGCAAGCCCTCTGAATACGAACAAGCCCTCTGAACTCGAGCATGTACTCTGAATTCGAGCTAGCCCTCTGAACCCGAGCAAGCCCTCTGAATTTGAGCAAGCCCTCTGAACTTGATCGCTCCCTCTGAATTCAAGCAAGCCCTCTGAACTCGAGCACTCGCTCTGAATTCGAGCAAGCCCTCTGAACTCGAGCACACCCTCGGAATTCGAGGATGCCCTCGGAACTCGAGCATGACCTCTGAATTCGAGCAGGCCCTCTGAACCTGGGCACTCCCTCTGAATTCGAGCAAGCCCTCTGAACTCGAGCATGTACTCTGAATTCGAGCTAGCCCTCTGAACAGGAGCAAGCCCCCTGAATTCGAGCAAGCCCAATGAACTTGAGCACACCCTCTGAATTCGAGCAAGCCCTCTGAATACGAGCATGTCCTCTGAAATCGAGCAAGCCCTCTGAAATCAAGCAAGCCCTCTGAACTCGAGCACACCCTCTGAATTCGAGCAAGCCCTCTGAACTCGAGCAAGCCCTCTGAAATCGAGCCAGCCCTCTGAATTCGAGCACACCCTCTTAACTCGAGCAAACCCTCTGATCTTGAGCAAGCCCTCTGAACTCGAGCAAACCCTTGGAACTCGAGCAAACCCTTGGAACTTGAGGAAGCCCTCTGAACTCGAGCAAGCCCTTTGAACTCGACCAAGCCTTCTGAACTCAAGCATGCCCTCTCAACTCAAGCATGCCCTCTGAACTTGAGTAAGTCCTCGGAACTCAAGCAGCCCTCTGAACTCCAGCACACACTCCGAACTCGAGCATGACCTCTGAATTCAAGCACACTCTCTGAATTCGCACACACCCTCTGAATTCGAGCATGCCTGCGGAACTCGAGCATGACCGCTGAATTCGAGCATACTCTTTGAATTCAAGCAAGCCCTCTGAACTTGAGCACTCCCTGTGAATTCGAGCAAGCCCTCTGAACTCGAGCACTCCCTCTGAATTCGAGCATGCCCTCTGAACTCGAGCACACCCTCTGAATTTGAGGATGCCCTCGGAACTCGTGCATGACATCTGAATTCAAGCACGATCTCTGAATTTGAGAAAGCCCTCTGAACCCGAGCACACCCTCTGAATTCGAGCAAGCCCTCTGAACTCGAGCACTCACTCTGAATTCGAACTTTCCCTCTGAACCCGAGCAAGACCCCTGAATTCGAGCAAGCCCACTGAACTCGAGCACACCCTCTGAATTCGAGCAAGCCCTCTGAACTCGAGCACACCGTCTGAATTTGAGGATGCCCTCGGAACTCAAGCATGACATCTGAATTCAAGCACGATCTCTGAATTTGAGAAAGCACACTGAACCCGAGCACACCCTCTGAATTCGAGCAAGCCCTCTGAACTCGAGCATGTACTCTGAATTCGAGCAAGCCCTGTGAACCTGAGCAAGCCCCCTGAATTCGAGCAAGCCCACTGAAATCGAGCACACCCTCTGAATTCGAGCAAGCCCTCTGAACTCGAGCATGTACTCTGAATTCGAACTCTCCCTCTGAACCCGAGCAAGACCCCTGAATTCGAACAAGCCCACTGAACTCGAGCACACCCTCTGAATTCGAGCAAGCCCTCTGAATTCGAGCACACCCTCTGAATTCGAGCAAGCCCCCTGAATTCGAGCAAGCCCTTTGAATTCGAGCCCGTCATCTGAACTCGAGCAAGCCCTCTGAAATCAAGCAAGTCCTCTGAACTCGAGCACACTCTCTGAATTCAAGCGAGCCCTCTGAATTCGAGCAAGCCCTCTGAACTTGAGCACTCCCTCTGAATTCGAGCAAGCCCTCTGAACTCGAGCACACCCTCAGAATTCGAGGATGCCCTCGGAACTCGAGCATGACCTCTGAATTCGAGCAGCCCTTTGAACCTGGGCACTCCCTCTGAATACGAGCGAGCCCTCTGAACTCGAGCATGTACTCTGAATTCGAGCTAGCCCTCTGAACCTGAGCAAGCCCCCTGGATTCGAGCAAGCCCACTGAACTCGAGCACACCCTCTGAATTCGAGCAAGCCCTCTGAATACGAGCATGTCCTCTGAAATCGAGCAAGCCCTCTGAAACCAAGCAAGCCCTCTGAACTCGAGCTCACCCTTTGAATTCGAGGAAGCCCTCTGAACTTGAGGAATTGCTCTGAATTTGAGCAAGCCCTCTGAACTCGAGCACGCCCTCTGAATTCGAGCGCACCCTCTGAACTCGAGCAAACACTCTGAATTCGAGCATCCCCTCGGAACTCGAGCATGACCTCTGAATTCAAGCACGATCTCTGAATTTGAGAAAGCCCTCTGAACCCGAGCACTCCCTCTGAATTCGAGCAAGCCCTCAGAACTCGAGCACTCACTCTGAATTCGAGCTAGCCCTCTGAACTCGAGCACTCCCTCTGAATTTGAGCAAGCCCTCTGAACTCGAGCATGTACTCTGAATTCGAGCTAGCCCTCTGAACCTGAGCAAGCCCTCTGAATACGAACAAGCCCTCTGAACTCGAGCAAGCCCACTGAAATCGAGCAAGCCCTCGGAATTCGAGCACACCCTCTGAACTCTAGCAAACCCTCTGAGCTCGAGCAAGCCTTCTGAACTCGAGCAAACCCTTGGAACTCGAGCAAACCCTTGGAACTTGAGGATGCCCTCTGAACTCGAGCAAGCCCTCGGAACTCAAGCAAGCCCTCTGAACTCGAGCTCACCCTTTGAATTCGAGGAAGCCCTCTGAACTTGAAGAAATGCTCTGAATTTGAGCAAGCCCTCTGAACTCGAGCATGTGCTCTGAATTCGAGCTAGCCCTCTGAACCCGAGCAAGACCCCTGAATTCGAGCAAGCCCACTGAACTCGAGCACACCCTCTGAATTCGTGCAAGCCCTCTGAATTCTAGCACACCCTCTGAATTCGAGCAAGCCCTCTGAATTCGAGCAAGCCCTCTGAATACGAGCATGTCCTCTGAAAAAGAGCAAGCCCTCTGAAATCAAGCAAGCCCTCTGAACTCGAGCACACCCTCTGAATTCGAGCAAGCCCTCTGAACTCGAGCAAGCCCTCTGAAATCGAGCCAGCCCTCTGAATTCGAGCACACCCTCTTAACTCGAGCAAACCCTCTGATCTCGAGCAAGCCCTCTGAACTCGAGCAAACCCTTGGAACTCGAGCAAACCCTTGGAACTTGAGGAAGCCCTCTGAACTCGAGTAAGTCCTCTGAACTCGAGCACACCCTCTGAATTCGAGCTAGCCGTCTGAATTCGAGCACACCCTCTGAATTCCAGCAAGCCCTCTGAATTCGAGCAAGCCCTCTGAACTCGAGCACACCCTCTGAATTCGAGCTAGCCGTCTGAAGAAGAGCACACTATCTGATTTCGAGCATGCCCCCTGAATTCGAGCAAGCCCTCTGAACACGAGCACTCCCTCTGAATTCGAGCATGACCTCTGAATTCGCGCACGTCCTCTGAACTCGAGCAAGCCCTCTGAAATCAAGCAAGCTCTCTGAACTGGAGCACACTCTTTGAATTCGAGCGAGCCCTCTGAATTCGAGCAAGCCCTCTGAACTCTAGCAAGCCCACTGAAATCGAGCAAGCCCTCGGAATTCGAGCACACCCTCTGAACTCGAGCAAGCCCTCTGAATTCGAGCGCACCCTCTGAACTCGAGCAAGCACTCTGAATTCGAGCATCCCCTCGGAACTCGAGCATGACCTCTGAATTCAAGCACAATCTTTGAATTTGAGAAAGCCCTCTGAACCCGAGCACTCCCTCTGAATTCGAGCAAGCCCTCGGAACTCGAGCACTCACTCAGAATTCGAGCTAGCCCTCTGAACTCGAGCACTCCCTCTGAATTTGAGCAAGCCCTCTGAACTCGAGCATGTACTCTGAATTCGAGCTAGCCCTCTGAACCCGAGCAAGCCCTCTGAATACGAACAAGCCCTCTGAACTCGAGCATGTACTCTGAATTCGAGCTAGCCCTCTGAACCCGAGCAAGCCCTCTGAATTCGAGCAAGCCCTCTGAACTTGATCGCTCCCTCTGAATTCAAGCAAGCCCTCTGAACTCGAGCACTCGCTCTGAATTCGAGCAAGCCCTCTGAACTCGAGCACACCCTCGGAATTCGAGGATGCCCTCGGAACTCGAGCATGACCTCTGAATTCGAGCAGGCCCTCTGAACCTGGGCACTCCCTCTGAATTCGAGCAAGCCCTCTGAACTCGAGCATGTACTCTGAATTTGAGCTAGCCCTCTGAACAGGAGCAAGCCCCCTGAATTCGAGCAAGCCCAATGAACTTGAGCACACCCTCTGAATTCGAGCAAGCCCTCTGAATACGAGCATGTCCTCTGAAATCGAGCAAGCCCTCTGAAATCAAGCAAGCCCTCTGAACTCGAGCACACCCTCTGAATTCGTGCAAGCCCTCTGAATTCTAGCACACCCTCTGAATTCGAGCAAGCCCTCTGAATTCGAGCAAGCCCTCTGAATACGAGCATGTCCTCTGAAAAAGAGCAAGCCCTCTGAAATCAAGCAAGCCCTCTGAACTCGAGCACACCCTCTGAATTCGAGCAAGCCCTCTGAACTCGAGCAAGCCCTCTGAAATCGAGCCAGCCCTCTGAATTCGAGCACACCCTCTTAACTCGAGCAAACCCTCTGATCTCGAGCAAGCCCTCTGAACTCGAGCAAACCCTTGGAACTCGAGCAAACCCTTGGAACTTGAGGAAGCCCTCTGAACTCGAGTAAGTCCTCTGAACTCGAGCACACCCTCTGAATTCGAGCTAGCCGTCTGAATTCGAGCACACCCTCTGAATTCGAGCAAGCCCTCTGAATTCGAGCAAGCCCTCTGAACTCGAGCACACCCTCTGAATTCGAGCTAGCCGTCTGAAGAAGAGCACACTATCTGATTTCGAGCATGCCCCCTGAATTCGAGCAAGCCCTCTGAACACGAGCACTCCCTCTGAATTCGAGCATGACCTCTGAATTCGCGCACGTCCTCTGAACTCGAGCAAGCCCTCTGAAATCAAGCAAGCTCTCTGAACTGGAGCACACTCTTTGAATTCGAGCGAGCCCTCTGAATTCGAGCAAGCCCTCTGAACTCTAGCAAGCCCACTGAAATCGAGCAAGCCCTCGGAATTCGAGCACACCCTCTGAACTCGAGCAAGCCCTCTGAATTCGAGCGCACCCTCTGAACTCGAGCAAGCACTCTGAATTCGAGCATCCCCTCGGAACTCGAGCATGACCTCTGAATTCAAGCACAATCTTTGAATTTGAGAAAGCCCTCTGAACCCGAGCACTCCCTCTGAATTCGAGCAAGCCCTCGGAACTCGAGCACTCACTCAGAATTCGAGCTAGCCCTCTGAACTCGAGCACTCCCTCTGAATTTGAGCAAGCCCTCTGAACTCGAGCATGTACTCTGAATTCGAGCTAGCCCTCTGAACCCGAGCAAGCCCTCTGAATACGAACAAGCCCTCTGAACTCGAGCATGTACTCTGAATTCGAGCTAGCCCTCTGAACCCGAGCAAGCCCTCTGAATTCGAGCAAGCCCTCTGAACTTGATCGCTCCCTCTGAATTCAAGCAAGCCCTCTGAACTCGAGCACTCGCTCTGAATTCGAGCAAGCCCTCTGAACTCGAGCACACCCTCGGAATTCGAGGATGCCCTCGGAACTCGAGCATGACCTCTGAATTCGAGCAGGCCCTCTGAACCTGGGCACTCCCTCTGAATTCGAGCAAGCCCTCTGAACTCGAGCATGTACTCTGAATTCGAGCTAGCCCTCTGAACAGGAGCAAGCCCCCTGAATTCGAGCAAGCCCAATGAACTTGAGCACACCCTCTGAATTCGAGCAAGCCCTCTGAATACGAGCATGTCCTCTGAAATCGAGCAAGCCCTCTGAAATCAAGCAAGCCCTCTGAACTCGAGCACACCCTCTGAATTCGAGCAAGCCCTCTGAACTCGAGCAAGCCCTCTGAAATCGAGCCAGCCCTCTGAATTCGAGCACACCCTCTTAACTCGAGCAAACCCTCTGATCTCGAGCAAGCCCTCTGAACTCGAGCAAACCCTTGGAACTCGAGCAAACCCTTGGAACTTGAGGAAGCCCTCTGAACTCGAGCAAGCCCTCTGAACTCGAGCAAGCCTTCTGAACTCAAGCATGCCCTCTCAACTCAAGCATGCCCTCTGAACTTGAGTAAGTCCTCGGAACTAAAGCAGCCCTCTGAACTCCAGCACACACTCCGAACTCGAGCATGACCTCTGAATTCAAGCACACCCTCTGAACTCGCACACACCCTCTGAATTCGAGCATGCCTTCGGAACTCGAGCATGACCGCTGAATTCGAGCATACTCTCTGAATTCAAGCAAGCCCTCTGAACTTGAGCACTCCCTGTGAATTCGAGCAAGCCCTCTGAACTCGAGCACTCCCTCTGAATTCGAGCATGCCCTCTGAACTCGAGCACACCCTCTGAATTTGAGGATGCCCTCGGAACTCGAGCATGACATCTGAATTCAAGCATGATCTCTGAATTTGAGAAAGCCCTCTGAACCCGAGCACACCCTCTGAATTCGAGCAAGCCCTCTGAACTCGAGCACTCACTCTGAATTCAAACTTTCCCTCTGAACCCGAGCAAGACCCCTGAATTCGAGCAAGCCCACTGAACTCGAGCACACCCTCTGAATTCGAGCAAGCCCTCTGAACTCGAGCACACCCTCTGACTTTGAGGACGCCCTCGGAACTCGAGCATGACATCTGAATTCAAGCACGATCTCTGAATTTGAGAAAGCACTCTGAACCCGAGCACACCCTCTGAATTCGAGCAAGCCCTCTGAACTCGAGCATGTACTCTGAATTCGAACTCTCCCTCTGAACCCAAGCAAGACCCCTGAATTCGAACAAGCCGACTGAACTCGAGCACACCCTCTGAATTCAAGCAAGCCCTCTGAATTCGAGCACACCCTCTGAATTCGAGCAAGCCCCCTGAATTCGAGCAAGCCCTCTGAATTCGAGCCCGTCCTCTGATCTCGAGCAAGCCCTCTGAAATCAAGCAAGTCCTCTAAACTCGAGCACACTCTCTGAATTCGATCGAGCCCTCTGAATTCGAGCAAACCCTCTGAACTTGAGCACTCCCTCTGAATTCGAGCAAGCCCTCTGAAGTCGAGTACACCCTCAGAATTCGAGGATGCCCTCGGAACTCGAGCATGACCTCTGAATTCGAGCAGGCCCTCTGAACCTGGGCACTCCCTCTGAATTCGAGCAAGCCCTCTGAACTCGAGCATGTACTCTGAATTCGAGCAAGCCCTGTGAACCTGAGCAAGCCCCCTGAATTCGAGCAAGCCCACTGAAATCGAGCACACCCTCTGAATTCGAGCAAGCCCTCTGAAATCGAGCATGTACTCTGAATTCGAACTCTCCCTCTGAACCCGAGCAAGACCCCTGAATTCGAACAAGCCCACTGAACTCGAGCACACCCTCTGAATTCGAGCAAGCCCTCTGAATTCGAGCACACCCTCTGAATTCGAGCAAGCCCCCTGAATTCGAGCAAGCCCTTTGAATTCGAGCCCGTCATCTGAACTCGAGCAAGCCCTCTGAAATCAAGCAAGTCCTCTGAACTCGAGCACACTCTCTGAATTCAAGCGAGCCCTCTGAATTCGAGCAAGCCCTCTGAACTTGAGCACTCCCTCTGAATTCGAGCAAGCCCTCTGAACTCGAGCACACCCTCAGAATTCGAGGATGCCCTCGGAACTCGAGCATGACCTCTGAATTCGAGCAGCCCTTTGAACCTGGGCACTCCCTCTGAATACGAACGAGCCCTCGGAACTCGAGCATGTACTCTGAATTCGAGCTAGCCCTCTGAACCTGAGCAAGCCCCCTGGATTCGAGCAAGCCCACTGAACTCGAGCACACCCTCTGAATTCGAGCAAGCCCTCTGAATACGAGCATGTCCTCTGAAATCGAGCAAGCCCTCTGAAACCAAGCAAGCCCTCTGAACTCGAGCTCACCCTTTGAATTCGAGGAAGCCCTCTGAACTTGAGGAATTGCTCTGAATTTGAGCAAGCCCTCTGAACTCGAGCACGCCCTCTGAATTCGAGCGCACCCTCTGAACTCGAGCAAACACTCTGAATTCGAACATCCCCTCGGAACTCGATCATGACCTCTGAATTCAAGCACGATCTCTGAATTTGAGAAAGCCCTCTGAACCCGAGCACTCCCTCTGAATTCGAGCAAGCCCTCAGAACTCGAGCACTCACTCTGAATTCGAGCTAGCCCTCTGAACTCGAGCACTCCCTCTGAATTTGAGCAAGCCCTCTGAACTCGAGCATGTACTCTGAATTCGAGCTAGCCCTCTGAACCTGAGCAAGCCCTCTGAATACGAACAAGCCCTCTGAACTCGAGCAAGCCCACTGAAATCGAGCAAGCCCTCGGAATTCGAGCACACCCTCTGAACTCTAGCAAACCCTCTGATCTCGAGCAAGCCTTCTGAACTCGAGCAAACCCTTGGAACTCGAGCAAACCCTTGGAACTTGAGGATGCCCTCTGAACTCGAGCAAGCCCTCGGAACTCAAGCAAGCCCTCTGAACTCCAGCACACACTCTGAACTCGAGCATGACCTCTGAATTCGAGTACACCCTCTGAACTCGCGCAGACCCTCTGAATTCGAGCATGCCTGCGGAACTCGAGCATGACCGCTGAATTCAAGCACGCTCTCTGAATTCGAGCAAGCCCTCTGAACTTGGGCACTCCAGCTGAATTCGAGGATGCCCTCGGAAGTCGAGCATGACCTCTGAATTCAAGCACGATCTCTGAATTTGAGAAAGCCTTCTGAACACGAGCACTCCCTCTGAATTCAAGCTAGCCCTCTGAACTCGAGTAAACCCTCTGAATTTGAGCAAGCCCTCTGAACCCGAGCATGTACTCTGAATTCGAGCAAGCCCTCTGAACTCGAGCAAGCCCTCTGAAATTAAGCAAGCTCTCTGAACTGAAGCACACTCTCCGAATTCGAGCGAGCCCTCTGAATTCGAGCAAGCCCTCTGAACTCTAGCAAGCCCACTGAAATCGAGCAAGCCCTCGGAATTCGAGCACACCCTCTGAACTCTAGCAAACCCTCTGATCTCGAGCAAGCCTTCTGAACTCGAGCAAACCCTTGGAACTCGAGCAAACCCTTGGAACTTGAGGATGCCCTCTGAACTCGAGCAAGCCCTCGGAACTCAAGCAAGCCCTCTGAACTCCAGCACACACTCCGAACTCGAGCATGACCTCTGAATTTGAGTACACCCTATGAACTCGCGCAGACCCTCTGAATTCGAGCATGCCCGCGGAACTCGAGCATGACCTCTGAATTCAAGCACGATCTCTGAATTTGAGAAAGCCTTCTGAACACGAGCACTTTTTCTGAATTCAAGCTAGCCCTCTGAACTGGAGTAAACCATCTGAATTTGAGCAAGCCCTCTGAACTCGAGCATGTGCTCTGAATTCGAGCTAGCCCTCTGAACCTGAGCAAGACCCCTGAATTCGAGCGAGCCCACTGAACTCGAGCACACCCTCTGAATTCGTGCAAGCCCTCTGAATTCGAGCACATCCTCTGAACTCGAGCAAGCACTCTGAAATCAAGCAAGTCCTCTGAACTCGAGCACACTCTCTGAATTCGAGCGAGCCCTCTGAATTCGAGCAAGCCCTCTGAACTTGATCGCTCCCTCTGAATTCAAGCAAGCCCTCTGAACTCGAGCACTCGCTCTGAATTCGAGCAAGCCCTCTGAACTCGAGCACACCCTCGGAATTCGAGGATGCCCTCGGAACTCGAGCATGACATCTGAATTCAAGAAGGCTCTCTGAACCTGGGCACTCCCTCTGAATTCGAGCAAGCCCTCTGAACTCGAGCATGTACTCTTTATTCGAGCTAGCCCTCTGAACAGGAGCAAGCCCCCTGAATTCGAGCAAGCCCAATGAACTTGAGCACACCCTCTGAATTCGAGCAAGCCCTCTGAACTCGAGCAAACCCTTGGAACTCGAGCAAACCCTTGGAACTTGAGGAAGCCCTCTGAATTCGAGCAAGCCCTCTGAACTCGAGCACACCCTCTGAATTGAGCTAGCCATCTGAATTCGAGCACACCCTCTGAATTCGAGCAAGCCCCCTGAATTCGAGCAAGCCCTCTGAACTCGAGCACACCCTCTGAACACGAGCACTCCCTCTGAATTCGAGCATGACCTCTGAATTCGCGCACGTCCTCTGAACTGGAGCAAGCCCTCTGAAATCAAGCAAGCTCTCTGAACTGGAGCACACTCTCTGAATTCGAGCGAGCCCTCTGAATTCGAGCAAGCCCTCTGAACTCTAGCAAGCCCACTGAAATCGAGCAAGCCCTCGGAATTCGAGCACGCCCTCTGAACTCGAGCAAACCCTCTGATCTCGAGCAAGCCTTCTGAACTCGAGCAAACCCTTGGAACTTGAGGATGCCCTCTGAACTCGAGCAAGCCCTCGGAACTCAAGCAAGCCCTCTGAACTCCAACACACACTCCGAACTCGAGCATGACCTCTGAATTTGAGTACACCCTATGAACTCGAGCATGTGCTCTGAATTCGAGCTAGCCCTCTGAACTCGAGCAAGACCCCTGAATTCGAGCAAGCCCACTGAACTCGAGCACACCCTCTGAATTCGAGCAAGCCCTCTGAATTCTAGCACACCCTCTGAATTCAAGCAAGCCCCCTGAATTCGAGCAAGCCCACTGAATTCGAGCACATCCTCTGAACTCGAGCAAGCACTCAGAAATCAAGCAAGTCCTCTGAACTCAAGCACACTCTCTGAATTCGAGCAAGCCCTCTGAATATGAGCATGACCTCTGAAATCGAGCAAGCCCTCTGAAATCAAGCAAGCCCTCTGAACTCGAGCTCACCCTTTGAATTCGAGGAAGCCCTCTGAACTTGAGGAAATGCTCTGAATTTGAGCAAGCCCTCTGAACTCGAGCAAGCCCTCTGAATTCGAGCGCACCCTCTGAACTCGAGCAAACACTCTGAATTCGAGCATCCCCTCGGAACTCGAGCATGACCTCTGAATTCAAGCACGATCTCTGAATTTGAGAAAGCCCTCTGAACCCGAGCACTCCCTCTGAATTCGAGCAAGCCCTCGGAACTCGAGCACTCACTCTGAATTCGAGCTAGCCCTCTGAACTCGAGCACTCCCTCTGAATTTGAGCAAGCCCTCTGAACTCGAGCATGTACTCTGAATTCGAGCTAGCCCTCTGAACCCGAGCAAGCCCTCTGAATACGAACAAGCCCTCTGAACTCGAGCACACCCTCTGAATTCGAGCTAGCCGTCTGAATTCGAGCACACTCTCTGAATTCGAGCAACCCCCTGAATTCGAGCAAGCCCTCTGAACACGAGCACTCCCTCTGAATTCGAGCAAGCCCTCTGAATTCGCGCACGTCCTCTGAACTCGAGCAAGCCCTCTGAAATCAAGCAAGCTCTCTGAACTGGAGCACACTCTCTGAATTCGAGCGAGCCCTCTGAATTCGAGCAAGCCCTCTGAACTCTAGCAAGCCCACTGAAATCGAGCAAGCCCTCGGAATTCGAGCACACCCTCTGAACTCTAGCAAACCCTCTGATCTCGAGCAAGCCTTCTGAACTCGAGCAAACCCTTGGAACTCGAGCAAACCCTTGGAACTTGAGGATGCCCTCTGAACTCGAGCAAGCCCTCGGAACTCAAGCAAGCCCTCTGAACTCCAGCACACACTCCGAACTCGAGCATGACCTCTGAATTTGAGTACACCCTATGAACTCGCGCAGACCCTCTGAATTCGAGCATGCCCGCGGAACCCGAGCATGACCTCTGAATTCAAGCACGATCTCTGAATTTGAGAAAGCCTTCTGAACACGAGCACTTTTTCTGAATTCAAGCTAGCCCTCTGAACTGGAGTAAACCATCTGAATTTGAGCAAGCCCTCTGAACTCGCGCATGTGCTCTGAATTCGAGCTAGCCCTCTGAACCCGAGCAAGACACCTGAATTCGAGCAAGCCCACTGAACTCGAGCACACCCTCTGAATTCAAGCAAGGCCTCTGAATGCTAGCACACCCTCTGAATTCAAGCAAGCCCCCTGAATTCGAGCAAGCCCTCTGAAGTCGAGCACACCCTCTGAATTCGAGCAAGCCCTCTGAATTCGAGCACGTCCTCTGAACTCGAGCAAGCACTCTGAAATCAAGCAAGTCCTCTGAACTCGAGCACACTCTCTGAATTCAAGCGAGCCCTCTGAATTCGAGCAAGCCCTCTGAACTTGATCGCTCCTCTGAATTCAAGCAAGCCCTCTGAACTTGAGCACTCGCTCTGAATTCGAGCAAGCCCTCTGAACTCGAGCACACCCTCAGAATTCGAGGATGCCCTCGGAACTCGAGCATGACCTCTGAATTCAAGCAGGCCCTCTGAACCTGGGCACTCCCTCTGAATTCGAGCAAGCCCTCTGAACTCGAGCATGTACTCTTTATTCGAGCTAGCCCTCTGAACAGGAGCAAGCCCCCTGAATTCGAGCAAGCCCAATGAACTTGAGAACACCCTCTGAATTCGAGCAAGCCCTCTGAATACGAGCAAGCCCTCTGAAATCAAGCAAGCCCTCTGAACTCGAGCACACCCTCTGAATTCGAGCAAGCCCTCTGAACTCGAGCAAGCCCTCTGAAATCGAGCCAGCCCTCTGAATTCGAGCACACCCTCTTAACTCGAGCAAACCCTCTGATCTCGAGCAAGCCCTCTGAACTCGAGCAAACCCTTGGAACTCGAGCAAACCCTTGGAACTTGAGGAAGCCCTCTGAACTCGAGCAAGCCCTCTGAACTCGACCAAGCCTTCTGAACTCAAGCATGCCCTCTCAACTCAAGCATGCCCTCTGAACTTGAGTAAGTCCTCGGAACTCAAGCAGCCCTCTGAACTCCAGCACACACTCCGAACTCGAGCATGACCTCTGAATTCAAGCACGCCCTCTGAACTCGCACACACACACTGAATTCGAGCATGACCTCGGAACTCGAGCATGACCGCTGAATTTGAGCATACTCTCTGAATTCAAGCAAGCCCTCTGAACTTGAGCACTCCCTCTGAATTCGAGCAAGCCCTCTGAACTCGAGCACTCCCTCTGAATTCGAGCATGCCCTCTGAACTCGAGCACACCATCTGAATTTGATGATGCCCTCGGAACTCGAGCATGACATCTGAATTCAAGCACGATCTCTGAATTTGAGAAAGCCCTCTGAACCCGAGCACACCCTCTGAATTCGAGCAAGCCCTCTGAACTCGAGCACTCACTCTGAATTCGAACTCTCCCTCTGAACCCGAGCAAGACCCCTGAATTCGAGCAAGCCCACTGAACTCGAGCACACCCTCTGAATTCGAGCAAGCCCTCTGAACTCGAGCACACCCTCTGAATTTGAGGATGCCCTCGGAACTCGAGCATGACATCTGAATTCAAGCACGATCTCTGAATTTGAGAAAGCACTCTGAACCCGAGCACAACCTCTGAATTCGAGCAAGCCCTCTGAACTCGAGCATGTACTCTGAATTCGAACTCTCCCTCTGAACCCGAGCAAGACCCCTGAAGTCGAAGAAGCCCACTGAACTCGAGCACACCCTCTGAATTCGAGCAAGCCCTCTGAATTCGAGCACACCCTCTGAATTCGAGCAAGCCCCCTGAATTTGAGCAAGCCCTCTGAATTCGAGCCGGTCCTCTGAACTCGAGCAAGCCCTCTGAAATCAAGCAATTCCTCTGAACTCGAGCACACTCTCTGAATTCGATCGAGCCCTCTGAATTCGAGCAAACCCTCTGAACTTGAGCACTCCCCCTGAATTCGAGCAAGCCCACTGAAATCGAGCACACCCTCTGAATTCGAGCAAGCCCTCTGAAATCGAGCATGTACTCTGAATTCGAACTCTCCCTCTGAACCCGAGCAAGACCCCTGAATTCGAACAAGCCCACTGAACTCGAGCACACCCTCTGAATTCGAGCAAGCCCTCTGAATTCGAGCACACCCTCTGAATTCGAGCAAGCCCCCTGAATTCGAGCAAGCCCTTTGAATTCGAGCCCGTCCTCTGAACTCGAGCCAGCCCTCTGAAATCAAGCAAGTCCTCTGAACTCGAGCACACTCTCTGAATTCAAGCGAGCCCTCTGAATTCGAGCAAGCCCTCTGAACTTGAGCACTCCCTCTGAATTCGAGCAAGCCCTCTGAACTCGAGCACACCCTCAGAATTCGAGGATGCCCTCGGAACCCGAGCATGACCACTGAATTCGAGCAGCCCTTTGAACCTGGGCACTCCCTCTGAATTCGAGCGAGCCCTCTGAACTCGAACATGTACTCTGAATTCGAGCTAGCCCTCTGAACCTGAGCAAGCCCCCTGGATTCGAGCAAGCCCACTGAACTCGAGCACACCCTCTGAATTCGAGCAAGCCCTCTGAATACGAGCATGTCCTCTGAAATCGAGCAAGCCCTCTGAAATCAAGCAAGCCCTCTGAACTCGAGCTCACCCTTTGAATTCGAGGAAGCCCTCTGAACTTGAGGAATTGCTCTGAATTTGAGCAAGCCCTCTGAACTCGAGCACGCCCTCTGAATTCGAGCGCACCCTCTGAACTCGATGCAAACACTCTGAATTCGAGCATCCCCTCGGAACTCGATCATGACCTCTGAACCCGAGCACTCCCTCTGAATTCGAGCAAGCCCTCAGAACTCGAGCACTCACTCTGAATTCGAGCTAGCCCTCTGAACTCGAGCACTCCCTCTGAATTTGAGCAAGCCCTCTGAACTCGAGCATGTACTCTGAATTCGAGCTAGCCCTCTGAACCTGAGCAAGCCCACTGAATACGAAAAAGCCCTCTGAACTCGAGCACAACCTCTGAATTCGAGCTAGCCGTCTGAATTCGAGCACACCCTCTGAATTCGATCAAGCCCCCTCTGAACTCGAGCACTCACTCTGAATTCGAACTCTCCCTCTGAACCCGAGCAAGTCCCCTGAATTCGAGCAAGCCCACTGAACTCGAGCACACCCTCTGAATTCGAGAAAGCCCTCTGAATTCGAGCACACCCTCTGAATTCAAGCAAGCCCCCTGAATTCGAGCAAGCCCTCTGAATTCGAGCCCGTCCTCTGAACTCGAGCAAGCCCTCTGAATTCGAGCAAGCCCTCTGAACTCGAGCACACTCTCTGAATTCGATCGATGCCTCTGAATTCGAGCAAACCCTCTGAACTTGAGCACTCGCTCTGAATTCGAGCAAGCCCTCTGAACTCGAGCACACCCTCAGAATTCGAGGATGCCCTCGGAACTCGAGCATGACCTCTGAATTCAAGCAGGCCCTCTGAACCTGGGCACTCCCTCTGAATTCGAGCCAGCCCTCTGAACTCGAGCATGTACTCTTTATTCGAGCTAGCCCTCTGAACAGGAGCAAGCCCCATGAATTCGAGCAAGCCCAATGAACTTGAGCACACCCTCTGAATTCGAGCAAGCCCTCTGAACTCGAGCAAGCCCTCTGAAATCGAGCCAGCCCTCTGAATTCGAGCACACCCTCTTAACTGGAGCAAACCCTCTGATCTCGAGCTAGCCCTCTGAACTCGAGCAAACCCTTGGAACTCGAGCAAACCCTTGGAACTTGAGGAAGCCCTCTGAACTCGAGCAAGCCCTCTGAACTCGACCAAGCCTTCTGAACTCAAGCATGCCCTCTCAACTCAAGCATGCCCTCTGAACTTGAGTAAGTCCTCGGAACTCAAGCAGCCCTCTGAACTCCAGCACACACTCCGAACTTGAGCATGACCTCTGAATTCAAGCATGCCCTCTGAACTCGCACACACACACTGAATTCGAGCATGCCCTCGGAACTCGAGCATGACCGCTGAATTCGAGCATACTCTCTGAATTCAAGCAAGCCCTCTGAACTTGAGCACTCCCTCTGAATTCGAGCAAGCCCTCTGAACTCGAGCACTCCCTCTGAATTCGAGCATGCCCTCTGAACTCGAGCACACCATCTGAATTTGATGATGCCCTCGGAACTCGAGCATGACATCTGAATTCAAGCACGATCTCTGAATTTGAGAAAGCCCTCTGAACCCGAGCACACCCTCTGAATTCGAGCAAGCCCTCTGAACTCGAGCACTCACTCTGAATTCGAACTCTCCCTCTGAACCCGAGCAAGACCCCTGAATTCGAGCAAGCCAACTGAACTCGAGCACACCCTCTGAACTCGAGCACACCCTCTGAATTTGAGGATGCCCTCGGAACTCAAGCATGACATCTGAATTCAAGCACGATCTCTGAATTTGAGAAAGCACTCTGAACCCGAGCACAACCTCTGAATTCGAGCAAGACCTCTGAACTCGAGCATGTACTCTGAATTCGAACTCTCCCTCTGAACCCGAGCAAGACCCCTGAAGTCGAAGAAGCCCACTGAACTCGAGCACACCCTCTGAATTCGAGCAAGCCCTCTGAATTCGAGCACACCCTCTGAATTCGAGCAAGCCCCCTGAATTCGAGCAAGCCCTCTGAATTCGAGCCGGTCCTCTGAACTCGAGCAAGCCCTCTGAAATCAAGCAATTCCTCTGGACTCGAGCACACTCTCTGAATTCGATCGAGCCCTCTGAATTCGAGCAAACCCTCTGAACTTGAGCACTCCCCCTGAATTCGAGCAAGCCCACTGAAATCGAGCACACCCTCTGAATTCGAGCAAGCCCTCTGAAATCGAGCATGTACTCTGAATTCGAACTCTCCCTCTGAACCCGAGCAAGACCCCTGAATTCGAACAAGCCCACTGAACTCGAGCACACCCTCTGAATTCGAGCAAGCCCTCTGAATTCGAGCACACCCTCTGAATTCGAGCAAGCCCCCTGAATTCGAGCAAGCCCTTCGAATTCGAGCCCGTCCTCTGAACTCGAGCAAGCCCTCTGAAATCAAGCAAGTCCTCTGAACTCGAGCACACTCTCTGAATTCAAGCGAGCCCTCTGAATTCGAGCAAGCCCTCTGAACTTGAGCACTCCCTCTGAATTCGAGCAAGCCCTCTGAACTCGAGCACACCCTCAGAATTCGAGGATGCCCTCGGAACCCGAGCACGACCACTGAATTCGAGCAGCCCTTTGAACCTGGGCACTCCCTCTGAATTCGAGCGAGCCCTCTGAACTCGAGCATGTACTCTGAATTCGAGCTAGCCCTCTGAACCTGAGCAAGCCCCCTGGATTCGAGCAAGCCCACTGAACTCAAGCACACCCTCTGAATTCGAGCAAGCCCTCTGAATACGAGCATGTCCTCTGAAATCGAGCAAGCCCTCTGAAATCAAGCAAGCCCTCTGAACTCGAGCTCACCCTTTGAATTCGAGGAAGCCCTCTGAACTTGAGGAATTGCTCTGAATTTGAGCAAGCCCTCTGAACTCGAGCACGCCCTCTGAATTCGAGCGCACCCTCTGAACTCGATGCAAACACTCTGAATTCGAGCATCCCCTCGGAACTCGATCATGACCTCTGAATTCAAGCACGATCTCTGAATTTGAGAAAGCCCTCTGAACCCGAGCACTCCCTTTGAATTCGAGCAAGCCCTCAGAACTCGAGCACTCACTCTGAATTCGAGCTAGCCCTCTGAACTCGAGCACTCCCGCTGAATTTGAGCAAGCCCTCTGAACTCGAGCATGTACTCTGAATTCGAGCTAGCCCTCTGAACCTGAGCAAGCCCTCTGAATACGAAAAAGCCCTCTGAACTCGAGCACAACCTCTGAATTCGAGCTAGCCGTCTGAATTCGAGCACAACCTCTGAATTCGATCAAGCCCCCTGAATTCAAGCAAGCCCTCTGAACTCGAGCACTCACTCTGAATTCGAACTCTCCCTCTGAACCCGAGCAAGACCCCTGAATTCGAGCAAGCCCACTGAACTCGAGCACACCCTCTGAATTCGAGCAAGCCCTCTGAATTCGAGCACACCCTCTGAATTCAAGCAAGCCCCCTGAATTCGAGCAAGCCCTCTGAATTCGAGCCCGTCCTCTGAACTCGAGCAAGCCCTCTGAATTCGAGCCCGTCCTCTGAACTCGAGCAAGCCCTCTGAATTCGAACAAGCCCTCTGAACTCGAGCACACTCTCTGAATTCGATCGATCCCTCTGAATTCGAGCAAACCCTCTGAACTTGAGCACTCCCTCTGAATTCGAGCAAGCCCTCTGAACTCGAGCACACCCTCGGAACTCGAGGATGCCCTCGGAACTCGAGTATGACCTGTGAATTCGAGCAGGCCCTCTGAACCTGGGCACTCCCTCTGTATTCGAGCAAGCCCTCTGAACTCGAGCATGTACTCTGATTTTGAGCTAGCCCTGTGAACCTGAGCAAGCCCCCTGAATTCGAGCAAGCCCACTGAACTCGAGCACACCCTCTGAATTCGAGCAAGCCCTCTGAACTCGAGCATGTACTCTGAATTCGAACTCTCCCTCTGAACCCAAGCAAGCCCCCTGAATTCGAGCAAGCCCTTTGAATTCGAGCCCGTCCTCGGAACTCGATCAAGCCCTCTGAAATCAAGCAAGTCCTCTGAACTCGAGCACACTCTCTGAATTCAAGCGAGCCCTCTGAATTCGAGCAAGCCCTCTGAACTTGAGCACTCCCTCTGAATTCGAGCAAGCCCTCTGAACTCGAGCATGTAACCTGAATTCGAGCTAGCCCTCTGAACCTGAGCAAGCCCCCTGAATTCGAGCAAGCCCACTGAACTCGAGCACACCCTCTGAATTCGAGCAAGCCCTCTGAATACGAGCATGTCCTCTGAAATCGAGCAAGCCCTCTGAAATCAAGCAAGCCCTCTGAACTCGAGCTCACCTTTTAAATTCGAGGAAGCCCTCTGAACTTGAGGAAATGCTCTGAATTTGAGCAAGCCCTCTGAACTTGAGCAAGGCCTCTGTATTCGAGCACACCCTCTGAACTCGAGCAAACACTCTGAATTCGAGCATCCCCTCGGAACTCGAGCATGACCTCTGATTTCAAGCACGATCTCTGAATTTGAGAAAGCCCTCTGAACCCGAGCACGCTCTCTGAATTCGAGCAAGCCCTCGGAACTCGAGCACTCACTCTGAATTCGAGCTAACCCTCTGAACTCGAGCACACCCTCTGAATTTGAGCAAGCCCTCTGAACTCGAGCGTGTACTCTGAATTCGAACTCTCCCTCTGAACCCAAGCAAGACCCCTGAATTCGAACAAGCCCATTGAACTCGAGCACAGCCTCTGAATTCGAGCAAGCCCTCTGAATTCGAGCACACCCTCTGAATTCGAGCAAGGCCCCTGAATTCGAGCAAGCCCACTGAACTCGAGCACAGCCTCTGAATTCGAGCAAGCCCTCTGAATTCGAGCACACCCTCTGAATTCGAGCAAGGCCCCTGAATTCGAGCAAGCCCTTTGAATTCGAGCCCGTCCTCTGAACTCGAGCAAGCCCACTGAAATCAAGCAAGTCCTCTGAACTCGAGCACACTCTCTGAATTCAAGCGAGCCCTCTGAATTCGAGCAAGCCGTCTGAACTTGAGCACTCCCTCTGAATTCGAGCAAGCACTCTGAACTTGAGCTCTCCCTCTGAATTTGAGCAAGCCCTCTGAACTCGAGCACACCCTCAGAATTCGAGGATGCCCTCAGAACTCGAGCATGACCTCTGAATTCGAACTGCCCTTTGAACCTGGGCACTCCCTCTGAATTCGAGCGAGCCCTCTGAACTCGAGCATGTACTCTGAATTTGAGCTAGCCCTCTGAACCTGAGCAAGCCCCCTGAATTCGAGCAAGCCCACTGAACTCGAGCACACCCTCTGAATTCGAGCAAGCCCTCTGAATACGAGCATGTCCTCTGAAATCGAGCAAGCCCTCTGAAATCAAGCAAGCCCTCTGAACTCGAGCTCACCCTTTGAATTCGAGGAAGCCCTCTGAACTTGAGGAAATGCTCTGAATTTGAGCAAGCCCTCTGAACTCGAGCAAGCCCTCTGAATTCGAGCGCACCCTCTGAACTCGAGCAAACACTCTGAATTCGAGCATCCTCTCGGAACTCGAGCATGACCTCTGAATTCAAGCACGATCTCTGAATTTGAGAAAGCCCTCTGAACCCGAGTACTCCCTCTGAATTCGAGCAAGCCCTCGGAACTCGCGCACTCACTCTGAATTCGAGCCAGCCCTCTGAACTCGAGCACTCCCTCTGAATTGGAGCAAGCCCTCTGAACTCGAGCATGTACTCTGAATTCGAGCTAGCCCTCTGAACCCGAGCAAGCCCTCTGAATACGAACAAGCCCTCCGAACTCGAGCACACCCTCTGAATTCGAGCAAGCCGTCTGAAGAAGAGGACACCCTCTGAATTCGAGCAAGCCCCCTGAATTCGAGCAAGCCCTCTGAACACGAACACTCCCTCTGAATTCCAGCAAGCCCTCTGAATTCGTGCACATCCTCTGAACTCGAGCAAGCCCTCTGAAATCAAGCAAGCCCTCTGAACTGGAGCACACTCTCTGAATTCGAGCGAGCCCTCTGAATTCGAGCAAGCCCTCTGAACTCTAGCACGCCCACTGAAATCGAGCAAGCCCTCGGAATTCAAGCACACCCTCTGAACTCGAGCAAACCCTCTGATCTCGAGCAAGCCTTCTGAACTCGAGCAAACCCTTGGAACTCGAGCAAACCCTTGGAACTTGAGGATGCCCTCTGAACTCGAGCAAGCCCTCGGAACTCAAGCAAGCCCTCTGAACTCCAGCACACACTCCGAACTCGAGCATGACCTCTGAATTTGAGTACACCCTATGAACTCGCGCAGACCCTCTGAATTCGAGCATGCCCGCGGAACACGAGCATGACCGCTGAATTCGAGCACGCTCTCTGAATTCGAGCAAGCCCTCTGAACTTGGGCACTCCAGCTGAATTTGAGGATGCCCTCGGAACTCGAGCATGACCTCTGAATTCAAGCACGATCTCTGAATTTGAGAAAGCCTTCTGAACACGAGCACTCCCTCTTAATTCGAGCTAGCCCTCTGAACTCGATTAAACCATCTGAATTTGAGCAAGCCCTCTGAACTCGAGCATGTGCTCTGAATTCGAGCTAGCCCTCTGAACCCGAGGAAGACCCCTGAATTCGAGCAAGCCCACTGAACTCGAGCACACCCTCTGAATTCGAGCAAGCCCTCTGAATTCTAGCACACCCTCTGAATTCAAGCAAGCCCCCTAATTCGAGCAAGCCCTCTGAAGTCGAGCACACCCTCTGAAATCGAGCAAGTCCTCTGAATTCGAGCACGTCCCCTGAACTCGAGCAAGCACTCTGAAATCAAGTAAGTCCTCTGAACTCGAGGACACTCTCTGAATTCGAGCGAGCCCTCTGAATTCAAGCAAGCCCTCTGAACTTGAGCACACCCTCTGAATTCAAGCAAGCCCTCTGAACTCCAGCACTCGCTCTGAATTCGAGCAAGCCCTCTGAACTCGAGCACACCCTCGGAATTCGAGGATGCCCTCAGAACTCGAGCATGTCCTCTGAAATCGAGCAAGCCCTCTGAAATCAAGCAAGCCCTCTGAACTCGAGCACACCCTCTGAATTCGAGCAAGCCCTCTGAACTCGAGCAAGCCCTCTGAAATCGAGCCAGCCCTCTGAATTCGAGCACACCCTCTTAACTCGAGCAAACCCTCTGATCTCGAGCAAGCCCTCTGAACTCGAGCAAACCCTTGGAACTCGAGCAAACCCTTGGAACTTGAGGAAGCCCTCTGAACTCGAGCAAGCCCTCTGAACTCGACCAAGCCTTCTGAACTCAAGCATGCCCTCTCAACTCAAGCATGCCCTCTGAACTTGAGTAAGTCCTCGGAACTCAAGCAGCCCTCTGAACTCCAGCACACACTCCGAACTCGAGCATGACCTCTGAATTCAAGCACGCCCTCTGAACTCGCACACACCCTCTGAATTCGAGCATGCTCTCTGAATTCAAGCAAGCCCTCTGAACTTGAGCACTCCCTCTGAATTCGAGCAAGCCCTCTGAACTCGAGCACTCCCTCTGAATTCGAGCAAGCCCTCTGAACTCGAGCACACCCTCTGAATTTGAGGATGCCCTCGGAACTCGAGCATGACATCTGAATTCAAGCACGATCTCTGAATTTGAGAAAGCCCTCTGAACCCGAGCTCACCCTTTGAATTCGAGCAAGCCCTCTGAACTCGAGCACTCACTCTGAATTCGAACTCTCCCTCTGAACCCGAGCAAGACCCCTGAATTCGAGCAAGCCCACTGAACTCGAGCACACCCTCTGAATTCGAGCAAGCCCTCTGAATTCTAGCACACCCTCTGAATTCGAGCAAGCCCCCTGAATTCGAGCAAGCCCCCTGAATTCGAACCCGTCCTCTGAACTCGAGCAAGCCCTCTGAATTCGAGCAAGTCCTCTGAACTCGAGCTCACTCTCTGAATTCGATCGAGCCCTGTGAATTCGAGCAAATCCTCTGAACTTGAGCACTCCCTCTGAATTCGAGCAAGCCCTCTGAACTCGAGCACACCCTCGGAATTCGAGGATGCCCTCGGAACTCGAGCATGACCTCTGAATTCGAGCAGGCCCTCTGAACCTGGGAACTCCCTCTGAATTCGAGCAAGCCCTCTGAACTCGAGCATGTACTCTGAATTTGTGCTAGCCCTGTGAACCAGAGCAAGCCCCCTGAATTCGAGCAAGCCCACTGAACTCGAGCACACCCTCTGAATTCGAGCAAGCCCTCTGAACTCGAGCATGTACTCTGAATTCGAACTCTCCCTCTGAACCCGAGCAAGACCCCTGAATTCGAACAAGCCCACTGAACTCGAGCACACCCTCGGAATTCGAGCAAGCCCTCTGATTTCGAGCACACCCTCTGAATTCGAGCAAGCCCCCTGAATTTGAGCAAGCCCTTTGAATTCGAGACTGTCCTCTGAACTCGAGCAAGCCCTCTGAAATCGAGCAAGTCCTCTGAACTCGAGCACACTCTCTGAAATCGAGCTAGCCCTCTGAACTCGAGCACTCCCTTTGAATTTGAGCAAGACCTCTGAACTTGAGGCATGTACTCTGAATTCGAGCTAGCCCTCTGAACCCGAGCAAGCCCTCTGAATACGAACAAGCCCTCTGAACCCGAGCACACCCTCTGAATTCGAGCTAGCCGTCTGAATTCGAGCACACCCTCTGAATTCGAGCAAGCCCCCTGAATTCGAGCAAGCCCTCTGAACACGAGCACTCCCTCTGAAATCGAGCAAGCCCTCTGAATTCGCGCACGTCCTCTGAACTCGAGCAAGCCCTCTGAAATCAAGCAAGCCCTCTGAACTGGAGCACACTCTCTGAATTCGAGCGAGCCCTCTGAATTCGAGCAAGCCCTCTGAACTCTAGCAAGCCCACTGAAATCGAGCAAGCCCTCGGAATTCGAGCACACCCTCTGAACTCGAGCAAACCCTCTGATCTCGAGCAAGCCTTCTGAACTCGAGCAATCCCTTGGAACTCGAGCAAACCCTTGGAACTTGAGGATGCCCTCTGAATTCGAGCTAGCCCTCTGAACCCGAGCTAGACCCCTGAATTCGAGCAAGCCCACTGAACTCGAGCACACCCTCTGAATTCAAGCAAGCCCTCTGAATTCTAGCACACCCTCTGAATTTAAGCAAGCCCCCTGAATTCGAACAAGCCCTCTGAAGTCGAGCACACCCTCTGAATTCGTGCAAGCCCTCTGAATTCGAGCACGTCCTCTGAACTCGAGCAAGCACTCTGAAATCAAGCAAGTCCTCTGAACTCGAGCACACTTTCTGAATTCGAGAGAGCCCTCTGAATTCAAGCAAGCCCTCTGAACTTGATCGCTCCCTCTGAATTCAAGCAAGCCCTCTGAACCCGAGCACTCGCTCTGAATTCGAGCAAGCCCTCTGAACTCGAGCACACCCTCGGAATTCGAGGATGCCCTCGGAACTCGAGCATGACCTCTGAATTCGAGCAGGCCCTCTGAACCTGGGCACTCCCTCAGAATTCGAGCTAGCCCTCTGAACAGGAGCAAGCCCCCTGAACTCGAGCAAGCCCAATGAACTTGAGCACACTCTCTGAATTCGAGCAAGCCCTCTGAATACGAGCATGTCCTCTGAAATCGAGCAAGCCCTCGGAACTCAAGCAAGCCCTCTGAACTCCAGCACACACTCCGAACTCGAGCATGACCTCTGAATTCGAGTACACCCTATGAACTCGCGCAGACCCTCTGAATTCGAGCATGCCCGCGGAACTCGAGCATGACCGCTGAATTCGAGCACGCTCTCTGAATTCGAGCAAGCCCTCTGAACTTGGGCACTCCAGCTGAATTTGAGGATGCCCTCGGAAGTCGAGCATGACCTCTGAATTCAAGCACGATCTCTGAATTTGAGCAAGCCCTCTGAACTCGAGAATGTACTCTGAATTCGAGCTAGCCCTCTGAACTCGAGCAAGACCCCTGAATTCGAGCAAGCCCACTGAACTCGAGCACACCCTCTGAATTGGAGCAAGCCCTCTGAATTCTAGCACACCCTATGAATTCAAGCAAGCCCCCTGAATTCGAGCAAGCCCTCTGAAGTTGAGCAAACCCTCTGAATTCGAGCAAGCCCTCTGAATTCGAGCACGTCCTCTGAACTCGAGCAAGCACTCAGAAATCAAGCAAGTCCTCTGAACTCGAGCACACTCTCTGAATTCGAGCAAGCCCTCTGAATACGAGCATGACCTCTGAAATCGAGCAAGCCCTCTGAAATCAAGCAAGCCCTCTGAACTCGAGCTCACCCTTTGAATTCGAGGAAGCCCTCTGAACTTGAAGAAATGCTCTGAATTTGAGCAAGCCCTCTGAACTCGAGCAAGCCCTCTGAATTCGAGCGCACCCTCTGAACTCAAGCAAACACTCTGAATTCGAGCATCCCCTCTGAACTCGATCATGACCTCTGAATTCAAGCACGATCTCTGAATTTGAGAAAGCCCTCTGAACCCAAGCACTCCCTCTGAATTCGAGCAAGCCCTCGGAACCCGAGCACTCACTCTGAATTCGAGCTAGCCCTCTGAACTCGAGCATGTACTCTGAATTCGAGCTAGCCCTCTGAATTCGAGCAACCCCCTGAATTCGAGCAAGCCCTCTGAACACGAGCACTCCCTCTGAATTCGAGCAAGCCCTCTGAATTCGTGCACATCCTCTGAACTCGAGCAAGCCCTCTGAAATCAAGCAAGCTCTCTGAACTGGAGCACACTCTCTGAATTAGAGCAAGCCCTCTGAATTCGAGCAAGCCCTCTGAACTCTAGCAAGCCCACTGAAATCGAGCAAGCCCTCGGAATTCGTGCACACCCTCTGAACTCTAGCAAACCCTCTGATCTCGAGCAAGCCTTCTGAACTCGAGCAAACCCTTGGAACTTGAGGATGCCCTCTGAACTCGAGCAAGCCCTCGGAACTCAAGCAAGCCCTCTGAACTCCAGCACACACTCCGAACTCGAGCATGACCTCTGAATTTGAGTACACCCTATGAACTCGCGCAGACCCTCTGAATTCGAGCATGCCCGCGGAACTCGAGCATGACCTCTGAATTCAAGCACGATCTCTGAATTTGAGAAAGCCTTCTGAACACGAGCACTTTTTCTGAATACAAGCTAGCTCTCTGAACTGGAGTAAACCATCTGAATTTGAGCAAGCCCTCTGAACTCGAGCATGTTCTCTGAATTCGAGCTAGCCCTCTGAACCCGAGCAAGACCCCTGAATTCGAGCAAGCCCACTGAACTCGAGCACACTGTCTGAATTCGAGCAAGCCCTCTGAATTCTAGCACACCCTCTGAATTCAAGCAAGCCCCCTGAATTCGAGCAAGCCCTCTGAAGTCGAGCACAACCTCTGAATTCGAGCAAGCCCTCTGAATTCGAGCACGTCCTCTGAACTCGAGCAAGCACTCTGAAAACAAGCAAGCCCTCTGAACTTGATCGCTCCCTCTGAATTCAAGCAAGCCCACTGAACTCGAGCACTCGCTCTGAATTCGAGCAAGCCCTCTGAACTCGAGCACACCCTCAGAATTCGAGGATGTCCCGGAACTCGAGCATGACCTCTGAATTCAAGCAGGCCCTCTGAACCTGGGCACTCCCTCTGAATTCGAGCAAGCCCTCTGAACTCGAGCATGTACTCTTTATTCGAGCTAGCCCTCTGAACAGGAGCAAGCCCCCTGAATTCGAGCAAGCCCAATGAACTTGAGCACACCCTCTGAATTCGAGCAAGCCCTCTGAATACGAGCATGTCCTCTGAAATCGAGCAAGCCCTCTGAAATCAAGCAAGCCCTCTGAACTCGAGCACACCCTCTGAATTCGAGCAAGCCCTCTGAACTCGAGCAAGCCCTCTGAAATCGAGCCAGCCCTCTGAATTCGAGCACACCCTCTTAACTCGAGCAAACCCTCTGATCTCGAGCAAGCCCTCTGAACTCGAGCAAACCCTTGAAACTCGAGCAAACCATTGGAACTTGAGGAAGCCCTCTGAACTCGAGCAAGCCCTCTGAACTCGAGCAAGCCTTCTGAACTCAAGCATGCCCTCTCAACTCAAGCATGCCCTCTGAACTTGAGTAAGTCCTCGGAACTCAAGCAGCCCTCTGAACTCCAGCACACACTCCGAACTCGAGCATGACCTCTGAATTCAAGCACGCCCTCTGAACTCGCACACACCCTCTGAATTCGAGCATGCCCTCGGAACTCGAGCATGACCGCTGAATTCGAGCATACTCTCTGAATTCAAGCAAGCCCTCTGAACTTGAGCACTCCCTCTGAATTCGAGCAAGCCCTCTGAACTCGAGCACTCCCTTTCAATTCGAGCATGCCCTCTGAACTCGAGCACACCCTCTGAATTTGAGGATGCCCTTGGAACTCGAACATGACATCTGAATTCAAGCACGATCTCTGAATTTGAGAAAGCCCTCTGAACCCGAGCACACCCTCTGAATTCGAGCAAGCCCTCTGAACTCGAGCACTCACTCTGAATTCGAACTCTCCCTCTGAACCCGAGCAAGACCCCTGAATTCGAGCAAGCCCACTGAACTCGAGCACACCCTCTGAATTCGAGCAAGCCCTCTGAACTCGAGCACACCCTCTGAATTTGAGGATGCCCTCGGAACTCGAGCATGACATCTGAATTCAAGCACGATCTCTGAATTTGAGAAAGCACTCTGAACCCGAGCACACCCTCTGAATTCGAGCAAGCCCTCTGAACTCGAGCACTCACTCTGAATTCGAACTCTCCCTCTGAACCCGAGCAAGACCCCTGAATTCGAACAAGCCCACTGAACTCGAGCACACCCTCTGAATTCGAGCAAGCCCTCTGAATTCGAGCACACCCTCTGAATTCCACAAAGCCCCCTGAATTCGAGCAAGCCCTCTGAATTCGAGCCCGTCCTCCGAACTCGAGCAAGCCCTCTGAAATCAAGCAAGTCCTCTGAACTCGAGCACACTCTCTGAATTCGAGGATGCCCTCGGAACTCGAGCATGACCTCTGAATTCGAGCAGGCCCTCTGAACCTGGGCACTCCCTCTGAATTCGAGCAAGCCCTCTGAACTCGAGCATGTACTCTGAATTCGAGCAAGCCCTGTGAACCTGAGCAAGCCCCCTGAATTCGAGCAAGCCCACTGAAATCGAGCACACCCTCTGAATTCGAGCAAGCCCTGTGAACTCGAGCATGTACTCTGAATTCGAACTCTCCCTCTGAACCCGAGCAAGACCCCTGAATTCGAACAAGCTCACTGAACTCGAGCACACCCTCTGAATTCGAGCAAGCCCTCTGAATTCGAGCACACCCTCTGAATTCGAGCAAGCCCCCTGAATTCGAACAAGCCCTTTGAATTTGAGCCCGTCCTCTGAACTCGAGCAAGCCCTCTGAAATCAAGCAAGTCCTCTGAACTCGAGCGCACTCTCTGAATTCAAGCGAGCCCTCTGAATTCGAGCAAGCATTCTGAACTTGAGCACTACCTCTGAATTCGAGCAAGCCCTCTGAACTCGAGCACACCCTCAGAATTCGAGGATGCCCTCGGAACTCGAGCATGACCACTGAATTCGAGCAGCCCTTTGAACCTGGGCACACTCTCTGAATTCGAGCGAGCCCTCTGAACTCGAGCATGTACTCTGAATTCGAGCTAGCCCTCTGAACCTGAGCAAGCCCCCTGGATTTGAGCAAGCCCACTGAACTCGAGCACACCCTCTGAATTCGAGCAAGCCCTCTGAATACGAGCATGTCCTCTGAAATCGAGCAAGCCCTCTGAAATCAAGCAAGCCCTCTGAACTCGAGCTCACCCTTTGAATTCGAGGAAGCCCTCTGAACTTGAGGAATTGCTCTGGATTTGAGCAAGCCCTCTGAACTCGAGCACGCCCTCTGAATTCGAGCGCACCCTCTGAACTCGAGCAAACACTCTGAATTCGAGCATCCCCTCGGAACTCGATCATGACCTCTGAATTCAAGCACGATCTCTGAATTTGAGAAAGCCCTCTGAACCCAAGCACTCCCTCTGAATTCGAGCAAGCCCTCAGAACTCCAGCACTCACTCTGAATTCGAGCTAGCCCACTGAACTCGAGCACTCCCTCTGAATTCGAGCTAGCCCTCTGAACCTGAGCAAGCCCTCTGAATACGAACAAGCCCTCTGAACTCGAGCACAACCTCTGAATTCGAGCTAGCCGTCTGAATTCGAGCACACCCTCTGAATTCGATCAAGCCCCCTGAATTCGAGCATGCCCTCTGAACTCGAGCACTCACTCTGAATTCGAACTCTCCCTCTGAACCCGAGCAAGACCCCTGAATTCGAGCAAGCCCACTGAACACGAGCACACCCTCTGAATTCGAGCAAGCCCTCTGAATTCGAGCACACTCTCTGAATTCAAGCAAGCCCTCTGAATTCGAGCAAACCCTCTGAACTTGAGCACTCCCTCTGAATTTGAGCAAGCCCTCTGAACTCGAGCACACCCTCAGAATTCGAGGATGCCCTCGGAACCCGAGCATGACCTCTGAATTCGAGCAGGCCCTCTGAACCTGGGCACTCCCTCTGTATTCGAGCAAGCCCTCTGAACTCGAGCATGTACTCTGATTTTGAGCTAGCCCTGTGAACCTGAGCAAGCCCCCTGAATTCGAGCAAGCCCACAGAACTCGAGCACACCCTCTGAATTCGAGCAAGCCCTCTGAACTCGAGCATGTACTCTGAATTCGAACTCTCCCTCTGAACCCGAGCAAGACCCCTGAATTCGAACAAGCCCACTGAACTCGAGCACACCCTCTGAATTCGAGCAAGCCCTCTGAATTCGAGCACACCCTCTGAATTCGAGCAAGCCCCCTGAATTCGAGCAAGCCCTTTGAATTCGAGCGCGTCCTCTGAACTCGATCAAGCCCTCTGAATTCGAGCATGCCCTCTGAACTCGAGCACACCCTCTGAATTTGAGGATGCCCTTGGAACTCAAGCATGTCATCTGAATTCAAGCACGATCTCTGAATTTGAGAAAGCCCTCTGAACCCGAGCACACCCTCTGAATTCGAGCAAGCCCTCTAAACTCGAGCACTCACTCTGAATTCGAACTCTCCCTCTGAACCCGAGCAAGACCCCTGAATTCGAGCAAGCCCACTGAACTCGAGCACACCCTCTGAATTCGAGCAAGCCCTCTGAACTCGAGCACACCCTCTGAATTTGAGGATGCCCTCGGAACTCGAGCATGACATCTGAATTCAAGCACAATCTCTGAATTTGAGAAAGCACTCTGAACCCGAGCACACCCTCTGAATTCCAGCAAGCCCCCTGAATTCGAACAAGCCCTCTGAATTCGAGCCCGTCCTCTGAACTCGAGCAAGCCCTCTGAAATCAAGCAAGTCCTCTGAACTCGAGCACACTCTCTGAATTCGATCGAGCCCTCTGAATTCGAGCAAACCCTCTGAACTTGAGCACTCCCTCTGAATTCGAGCAAGCCCTCTGAACTCGAGCACACCCTCGGAATTCGAGGATGCCCTCGGAACTCGAGCATGACCTCTGAAGTCGAGCAGGCCCTCTGAACCTGGGCACTCCCTCTGAATTCGAGCAAGCCCTCTGAACTCGAGCATGTACTCTGAATTCGAGCAAGCCCTGTGAACCTGAGCAAGCCCCCTGAATTCGAGCAAGCCCACTGAAATCGAGCACACCCTCTGAATTCGAGCAAGCCCTCTGAACTCGAGCATGTACTCTGAATTCGAACTCTCCCTCTGAACCCGAGCAAGACCCCTGAATTCGAACAAGCTCACTGAACTTGAGCACACCCTCTGAATTCGAGCAAGCCCTCTGATTTCGAGCACACCCTCTGAATTCGAGCAAGCCCCCTGAATTCGAGCAAGCCCTTTGAATTCGAGCCCATCCTCTGAACTCGAGCAAGCCCTCTGAAATCAAGCAAGTCCTCTGAACTCGAGCACACTCTCTGAATTCAAGCGAGCCCTCTGAATTCGAGCAAGCATTCTGAACTTGAGCACTACCTCTCAATTCGAGCAAGCCCTCTGAACTCGAGCACACCCTCAGAATTCGAGGATGCCCTCGGAACTCGAGCATGACCACTGAATTCGAGCAGCCCTTTGAACCTGGGCACACTCTGAATTCGAGCGAGCCCTCTGAACTCGAGCATGTACTCTGAATTCGAGCTAGCCCTCTGAACCTGAGCAAGCCCCCTGGATAGAGCAAGCCCACTGAACTCGAGCACACCCTCTGAATTCGAGCAAGCCCTCTGAATACGAGCATGTCCTCTGAAATCAAGCAAGCCCTCTGAATTCGAACAAGCCCTTTGAATTCGAGCCCGTCCTCTGAACTCGAGCAAGCCCTCTGAAATCAAGCAAGTCCTCTGAACTCGAGCACACTCTCTGAATTCAAGCGAGCCCTCTGAATTCGAGCAAGCATTCTGAACTTGAGCACTACCTCTCAATTCGAGCAAGCCCTCTGAACTCGAGCACACCCTCAGAATTCGAGGATGCCCTCGGAACTCGAGCATGACCACTGAATTCGAGCAGCCCTTTGAACCTGGGCACACTCTCTGAATTCGAGCAAGCCCTCTGAACTCGAGCATGTACTCTGAATTCGAGCTAGCCCTCTGAACCTGAGCAAGCCCCCTGTATTTGAGCAAGCCCACTGAACTCGAGCACACCCTCTGAATTCGAGAAAGCCCTCTGAATACGAGCATGTCCTCTGAAATCGAGCAAGCCCTCTGAAATCAAGCAAGCCCTCTGAACTCGAGCTCACCCTTTGAATTCGAGGAAGCCCTCTGAACTTGAGGAATTGCTCTGGATTTGAGCAAGCCCTCTGAACTCGAGCAAACACTCTGAATTCGAGCATCCCCTCGGAACTCGATCATGACCTCTGAATTCAAGCACGATCTCTGAATTTGAGAAAGCCCTCTGAACCCAAGCACTCTCTCTGAATTCGAGCAAGCCCTCAGAACTCCAGCACTCACTCTGAATTCGAGCTAGCCCACTGAACTCGAGCACACCCTCTGAATTTGAGCAAGCCCTCTGAACTCGAGCATGTACTCTGAATTCGAGCTAGCCGTCTGAATTCGAGCACACCCTCTGAATTCGATCAAGCCCCCTGAATTCGAGCATGCCCTCTGAACTCGAGCACTCACTCTGAATTCGAACTCTCCCTCTGAACCCGAGCAAGACCCCTGAATTCGAGCAAGCCCACTGAACCCGAGCACACCCTCTGAATTCGAGCAAGCCCTCTGAATTCGAGCACACCCTCTGAATTCAAGCAAGCCCTCTGAATTCGAGCAAACCCTCTGAACTTGAGCACTCCCTCTGAATTTGAGCAAGCCCTCTGAACTCGAGCACACCCTCAGAATTCGAGGATGCCCTCGGAACCCGAGCATGACCTCTGAATTCGAGCAGGCCCTCTGAACCTGGGCAATCCCTCTGTATTCGAGCAAGCCCTCTGAACTCGAGCATGTACTCTGATTTTGAGCTAGCCCTGTGAACCTGAGCAAGCCCCCTGAATTCGAGCAAGCCCACTGAACTCGAGCACACCCTCTGAATTCGAGCAAGCCCTCTGAACCCGAGCAAGACCCCTGAATTCGAACAAGCCCACTGAACTCGAGCACACCCTCTGAATTCGAGCAAGCCCTCTGAATTCGAGCACACCCTCTGAATTCGAGCAAGCCCCCTGAATTCGAGCAAGCCCTTTGAATTCGAGCCCGTCCTCTGAACTCGATCAAGCCCTCTGAATTCGAGCATGCCCTCTGAACTCGAGCACACCCTCTGAATTTGAGGATGCCCTTGGAACTCAAGCATGTCATCTGAATTCAAGCACGATCTCTGAATTTGAGAAAGCCCTCTGAACCCGAGCACACCCTCTGAATTCGAGCAAGCCCTCTGAACTCGAGCACTCACTCTGAATTCGAACTCTCCCTCTGAACCCGAGCAAGACCCCTGAATTCGAGCAAGCCCACTGAACTCGAGCACACCCTCTGAATTCGAGCAAGCCCTCTGAACTCGAGCACACCCTCTGAATTTGAGGATGCCCTCGGAACTCGAGCATGACATCTGAATTCAAGCACAATCTCTGAATTTGAGAAAGCACTCTGAACCCGAGCACACCCTCTGAATTCCAGCAAGCCCCCTGAATTCGAGCAAGCCCTCTGAATTCGAGCCCGTCCTCTGAACTCGAGCAAGCCCTCTGAAATCAAGCAAGTCCTCTGAACTCGAGCACACTCTCTGAATTCGATCGAGCCCTCTGAATTCGAGCAAACCCTCTGAACTTGAGCACTCCCTCTGAATTCGAGCAAGCCCTCTGAACTCGAGCACACCCTCGGAATTCGAGGATGCCCTCGGAACTCGAGCATGACCTCTGAATTCGAGCAGGCCCTCTGAACCTGGGCACTCCCTCTGAATTCGAGCAAGCCCTCTGAACTCGAGCATGTACTCTGAATTCGAGCAAGCCCTGTGAACCTGAGCAAGCCCTCTGAATTCGAGCAAGCCCACTGAAATCGAGCACACCCTCTGAATTCGAGCAAGCCCTCTGAACTCGAGCATGTACTCTGAATTCGAACTCTCCCTCTGAACCCGAGCAAGACCCCTGAATTCGAACAAGCTCACTGAACTCGAGCACACCCTCTGAATTCGAGCAAGCCCTCTGATTTCGAGCACACCCTCTGAATTCGAGCAAGCCCCCTGAATTCGAGCAAGCCCTTTGAATTCGAGCCCGTCCTCTGAACTCGAGCACACTCTCTGAATTCGAGCAAGCCCTCTGAATACGAGCATGTCCTCTGAAATCGAGCAAGCCCTCTGAAATCAAGCAAGCCCTCTGAACTCGAGCTCACCCTTTGAATTCGAGGAAGCCCTCTGAACTTGAGGAATTGCTCTGGATTTGAGCAAGCCCTCTGAACTCGAGCACGCCCTCTGAATTCGAGCGCACACTCTGAACTCGAGCAAACACTCTGAATTCGAGCATCCCCTCGGAACTCGATCATGACCTCTGAACCCAAGCACTCCCTCTGAATTCGAGCAAGCCCTCAGAACTCCAGCACTCACTCTGAATTCGAGCTAGCCCTCTGAACTCGAGCACACCCTCTGAATTTGAGCAAGCCCTCTGAACTCGAGCATGTACTCTGAATTCGAGCTAGCCCTCTGAACCTGAGCAAGCCCTCTGAATACGAACAAGCCCTCTGAACTCGAGCACAACCTCTGAATTCGAGCTAGCCGTCTGAATTCGAGCACACCCTCTGAATTCGATCAAGCCCCCTGAATTCGAGCATGCCCTCTGAACTTGAGCACTCACTCTGAATTCGAACTCTCCCTCTGAACCCGAGCAAGACCCCTGAATTCGAGCAAGCCCACTGAACCCGAGCACACCCTCTGAATTCGAGCAAGCCCTCTGAATTCGAGCACACCCTCTGAATTCAAGCAAGCCCTCTGAATTCGAGCAAACCCTCTGAACTTGAGCACTCCCTCTGAATTCGAGCAAGCCCTCTGAACTCGAGCACACCCTCAGAATTCGAGGATGCCCTCGGAACCCGAGCATGACCTCTGAATTCGAGCAGGCCCTCTGAACCTGGGCACTCCCTCTGTATTCGAGCAAGCCCTCTGAACTCGAGCATGTACTCTGATTTTGAGCTAGCCCTGTGAACCTGAGCAAGTCCCCTGAATTCGAGCAAGCCCACTGAACTCGAGCACACCCTCTGAAATCGAGCAAGCCCTCTGAACTCGAGCATGTACTCTGAATTCGAACTCTCCCTCTGAACCCGAGCAAGACCCCTGAATTCGAACAAGCCCACTGAACTCGAGCACACCCTCTGAATTCGAGCAAGCCCACTGAACTCGAGCACACCCTCTGAATTCAATCAAGCCCTCTGAATTCTAGCACACCCTCTGAATTTAAACAAGCCCCCTGAATTCGAGCAAGCCCTCTGAAGTCGAGCACACCCTCTGAATTCGAGCAAGCCCTCTGAATTCGAGCACGTCCTCTGAACTCGAGCAAGCACTCTGAAATCAAGCAAGTCCTCTGAACTCGAGCACACTCTCTGAATTCGAGCGAGCCCTCTGAATTCAAGCAAGCCCTCTGAACTTGAGCGCTCCCTCTGAATTCAAGCAAGCCCTCTGAACTCGAGCACTCGCTCTGAATTCGAGCAAGCCCTCTGAACTCGAGCACACCCTCGGAATTCGAGGATGCCCTCGGAACTCGAGCATGACCTCTGAATTCGAGCAGGCCCTCTGAACCTGGGCACTCCCTCTGAATTCGAGCAAGCCCTCTGAACTCGAGCATGTACTCTGAATTCGAGCTAGCCCTCTGAACAGGAGCAAGCCCCCTGAATTCGAGCAAGCCCAATGAACTTGAGCACACCCTCTGAATTCGAGCAAGCCCTCTGAATACGAGCATGTCCTCTGAAATCGAGCAAGCCCTCTGAAATCAAGCAAGCCCTCTGAACTCGAGCACACCCTCTGAATTCGAGCAAGCCCTCTGAACTCGAGCAAGCCCTCTGAAATCGAGCCAGCCCTCTGAATTCGAGCACACCCTCTTAACTCGAGCAAACCCTCTGATCTCGAGCAAGCCCTCTGAACTCGAGCAAACCCTCTGATCTCGAGCAAGCCTTCTGAACTCGAGCATACCCTTGGAACTCGAGCAAACCCTTGGAACTTGAGGATGCCCTCTGAACTCGAGCAAGCCCTCGGAACTCAAGCAAGCCCTCTGAACTCCAGCACACACTCCGAACTCGAGCATGACCTCTGAATTCGAGTACACCCTATGAACTCGCGCAGACCCTCTGAATTCGAGCATGCCCGTGGAACTCGAGCATGACCGGTGAATTCGAGCATGCTCTCTGAATTTGAGCAAGCCCTCTGAACTTGGGCACTCCAGCTGAATTCGAGGATGCCCTCGGAACTCGAGCATGACCTCTGAATTCAAGCACGATCTCTGAATTTGAGAAAGCCTTCTGAACACGAGCACTCCCTCTGAATTTGAGCTAGCCCTCTGAACTCGAGTAAACCCTCTGAATTCGAGCAGGCCCACTGAACTCGAGCACACCCTCTGAATTCGAGCAATCCCTCTGAATTCTAGCACACCCTCTGAATTCAAGCAAGCCCCCTGAATTCGAGCAAGCCCTCAGAAGTCGAGCACACCCTCTGAATTCGAGCAAGCCCTCTGAATTCGAGCACGTCCTCTGAACTCGTGCAAGCACTCTGAAATCAAGCAAGTCCTCTGAACTCGAGTACACTCTCTGAATTCGAGCGAGCCCTCTGATCTCGAGCAAGCCCTCTGAAATCGAGCAAGCCCTCAGAATTCAAGCACACACTCTGAATTCGAGCACACCCTCTGAACTCGAGCAAACCCTCTGATCTTGAGCAAGCCCTCTGAACTCGAGAAAACCCTTGGAACTCGAGCAAACCCTTGGAACTCGAGCATGCCCTCTGAACTCGAGCAAGCCCTCTGAACTCGAGTAAGCCTTTTGAACTAAAGTATGCCCTCTGAACTCGAGCATGTCCTCTGAACTCGAGTAAGCCCTCGGAACTCAAGCAAGCCCTCTGAACTCCAGCACACACTCCAAACTCCAGCATAACCTCTGAATTTGAGCACGCCCTCTGAATTCAATTATGCCCACTAACTTCGAGCAAGACCTTGGAACTCGAGCATTACCTCTGAACTTGAGCACGCCCGCTGAAACGAGCATGCCCTCGGAACTCGAGCATGACCTCTGAATTCGAGCACGCCTTCTGAAACGAGCACATCCTCTGAACTCGAGCATGCCCTCTGACATGAGCACACCCTCGGAACCCGAGCATGCCCACTAAACTCGAGCCCACCCTCTGAACTCGAGCACTCCATCTGAATTCGAGCAAGCCTTCTGAACTCGCGCACACCCTCTGAATTCGAGCATGCCCTTGGAACTCGAGCATGACCTCTGAATTCGAGCACGCTCTCTGAATTCAAGCAAGCCCTGTGAACTCAAGCACTCCCTCTGAATTCGAGCAAGCCCTCTGAACTTGAGCACTCACTCTGAATTCGAGCAAGCCCTCTGAACTCGAGCACGCCCTCTGAATTCGAGCAAGCCCTCTGAACTCGAGCAAGCCCTCTGAATTCGAGCAAGCCCTCTGAACTCGAGCACTCCCTCTGAATTCGAGCAAGCCCCCTGAACTTGAGCAAGCCCTCTGAATTCGAGCAAGCCCTCTGAACTAGAGCACAACCGCTGAATTCGAGCAAGCCCTCTGAATTTGAGCATGTACTCTGAATTCGAGCAAGCCCTCTGAACCCGAGCAAGTCCTCTGAATTTGAGCAAGCCCTCTGAACCCGAGCACACCCTATGAATTCGAGCATGCCCTCGGAACGCAAGCATGACCTCTGAATTCAGGCACGATCTCTGAATTTGAGAAAGCCCTCTGAACTCGAGCACTCCCTCTGAATTCGAGCAAACCCTCTGAACTCGAGCACTCCCTCTGAATTTGAGCAAGTCCTCTGAACTCGAGCATGTACTCTGAATTAAAGCTAGCCCTCTGAACCCGAGCAAGCCACCTGAATTCGAGCAAGCCCTCTGAACTCGAGCACAGCCTCTGAATTCGAGCAAGCACTCTGAATTCGAGCACGTCCTCTGAATTCGAGCAAGCCCCCTGAATTCGAGCAAGCCCTCTGAACTCAAGCACACACTCTGAATTCGAGCAAGCCCTCTGAATTCGAGCAGGTCCTCTGAACTCGAGCAAGCCCTCTGTAATCAAGCAAGCCCTCTGAACTCGAGCACACTCTCTGAATTCGAGCGAGCCCTCTGAATTCGAGCAAGCCCGCTGAACACGAGCAAGCCCTCTGAATTCGAGCACGCCCTCTGAACTTGAGCAAGCCCTCTGAAATTTAGCAAGCCCTCTGAATTCGAGCACACATTCTGAATTCGAGCAAGATCTCTGAATTCGAGCATGCCCTCTGATTTCGAGCAAACCCTCTGATCTCGAGCAAGCCCACTGAACTCGAGCAAACCCTTGGAAAACGAGGAATCCCTCTGAACTCGAGCTAGCCCTCTGAACTCGAGCAAGCCTTCTGACCTCAAACATGCCCTCTGAACTCGAGCGTGCCCTCTGAAATCGAGTAAGCCCTGAGAACTCAAGCAAGCCCTCTGAACTCCAGCACATACTCCGAACTCGAGCATGACTTCTGAATTCGAGCACGCCCTCTGAACTTGAGCAAGCCCTCTGAAATTTAGCAAGCCCTCTGAATTCGAGCACACACTCTGAATTTGAGCAAGATCTCTGAATTCGAGCATGCCCTCTGATTTCGAGCAAACCCTCTGATCTCGAGCAAGCCCACTGAACTCGAGCAAACCCTTGGAAAACGAGGAATCCCTCTGAACTCGAGCTAGCCCTCTGAACTCGAGCAAGCCTTCTGAACTCAAACATGCCCTCTGAACTCGAGCGTGCCCTCTGAAATCGAGTAAGCCCTGAGAACTCAAGCAAGCCCTCTGAACTCCAGCACATACTCCGAACTCGAGCATGACTTCTGAATTCGAGCACGCCCTCTGAATTCGATTATGCCCCCTAACTTCGAGCAAGACCTTGGAACTCGAGCAAGTCCTTGGAACTCGAGCATGACCTCTGAACTCAAGCAAGCCCTCTGAACTCAAGCAAGCCCTCTGAACTCGAGCATGCCCTCTGAACTCGAGCACACCTTTTGAATTCGAGGATGCCTTCTGAACTCGAGCCAACCCTCCGACTTTGAGCAAGCCCTCTGAACTCGAGCAAGCCCTCTGAATTCGAGCACGCCCTCTGAACTCGAGCACACCCTCTGAATTCAAGCATGCCCTCGGAACTCGAGCATGACCTCGGAATTCAAGCACTATCTCTGAATTTGAGAAAGCCCTCTGAACCCGAGCACTCCCTCTGAATTCGAGCAATCCCTCTGAACTCGAGCAATCCATCTGAATTTGATCAAGCCCTCTGAACTCGAGCATGTACTCAGAATTCGACGTAGCCCTCTTAACCCGAGCAAGCCCCCTGAATTCGAGCAAGCCCTCTGAACTCGAGCACACCCTCTGAATTTGAGCAAGCCCTGTGATTTCGAGCACGTCCTCTGAACTCGAGCAAGCCCTCTGAAATCAAGCAAGCCCTCTGAACTCGAGCACACTCTCTGAATTCGAGCGAGCCCTCTGAATTCGAGGAAGCCCTCTGAACTTGAGCAAGCCCCCTGAAATCGAGCAAGCCCTCTGAATTCGACCACACACTCTGTATTCGAGCACACCCTCTGAACTTGAGCAAACCCGCTGATCTCGAGCAAGCCCTCCGAACTCGAGCAAACCCTTGGAACTCGAGCAAACCCTTGGAACTCGAGGATGCCCTTTGAACTCGAGCAAGCCCACTGAACTCGAGCAAGCTTTCTGAACTCGAGCAAGCCTTCTGAACTCAAGCTTTCCCTCTGAACTCGAGCATGCCCTCTGAACTCGAGAAAGCCCTCGGAACTCAACCAAGCCCTCTGAACTCCAGCACACACTCCGAACTCCAGCATGACCTCTGAATTTGAGCAAACCCTCTGAATTCGATTATGCCCACTAACTTCGAGATAGACCTTGGAACTCGAGCAAGTCCTTGGAACTCGAGCATGACCTCTGAACTCAAGCAAGCCCTCTGAACTCGAACATGCACTCTGAACTCGAGTAAGCCCTCGGAACTCAAGCAAGCCCTCTGAACTCCAGCACACACTCCAAACTCGAGCATGACCTCTGAATTTGAGCACGCCCTCTGAATTCGATTATGCCCACTAACTTCGAGCAAGACCTTGGAACTCGAGCAAGTCCTTGGAACTCAAGCATGACCTCTGAAACGAGCATGCTCTTGGAACTCGAGCATGACCACTGAATTCGAGCATGCCCTCTGAACTCGAGCACTCCCTCTGAATTCGAGCAAGCCCTCTGAACTCGAGCAAGCCCTCTGAATTCGAGCACGCCCTCTGAACTCGAGCACACCCTCTGAATTTGAGCATGCCCTCGCAACTCGAGCATGACCTCTGAATTCAAGCACAATCTCTGAATTTGAGAAAGCACTCTTTTCCTGAGCACTCCCTCTGAATTCGAGCATGCCCTCTGAACTCGAGCAGTCACTATGAATTCGAGCAAGCCCTCGGAACTCGAGCATGACCTCTGAATTCAAGCACGATCTCTGAATTTGAGAAAGCCCTCTGAACCCGAGCACTCCCTCTGACTTCGAGCAATCCCTCTGAACTCGAGCAATCCCTCTGAATTTGAGCAAGCCCTCTGAACTCGAGCATGTACCCAGAATTCGATGTAGCCCTCTTAACCCGAGCAAGCCCCCTGAATTCGAGCAAGCCCTCTGAACTCGAGTACACCCTCTGAATTTGAGCAAGCCCTGTGAATTCGAGCACGTCCTCTGAACTCGAGCAAGCCCTCTGAAATCAAGCAAGCCCTCTGAACTCGAGCACGCTCTCTGAATTCGAGCGAGCCCTCTGAAGTCGAAGAAGCCCTCTGAACTCGAGCAAGCCCCCTGAAATCGAGCAAGCCCTCTGAATTCGACCACACACTCTGAATTCGAGCACACCCTCTGAACTCAAGCAAACCCTCTGATCTCGAGCAAGCCCTCGGAACTCGAGCAAACCCTTGGAACTCGAGAAAACCCTTGGAACTCGAGGATGCCCTCTGAACTCAAGCAAGCCCTCTGAACTCGAGCAAGCCTTCTGAACTCAAGCATTCCCTCTGAACTCGAGCATGCCCTCTGAACTCGAGTAAGCCCTCAGAACTCAATCAAGCACTCTGAACTCCAGCACACACTCCAAACTCGAGCATGACCTCTGAATTTGAGCACGCCCTCTGAATTCGATTATGCCCACTAACTTTGAGATAGACCTTGAAACTCGAGCAAGTCCTTGGAACTCGAGCATGACCTCTGAACTCAAGCAAGCCCTCTGAACTCGAGCATGCCCTCTGAACTCGAGTAAGCCCTCGGAACCCATCAAGCCCTCTGAACTCCAGCACACACTCCGAACTCGAGCATGACCTCTGAATTTGAGCACGCCCTCTGAATTCGATTATGCCCACTAACTTCGAGCAAGACCTTGGAACTCGAGCAAGCCCTCGGAACTCGAGCATGACCACTGAATTCGAGCATGCCCTCTGAACTCGAGTACTCCCTCTGAATTCGAGCAAGCCCTCTGAACTCGAGCACTCCCTCTGAATTCGAGTAAGCCCTCTGAACTCGAGCATGTACTCTGATTTTCTGATAGCCCTCTGAATTCGAGCAAGCCCCCTGAATTCCAGCAAGCCCTCTGAACTCAACCACACCCTCTGAATTCGAGCAACCTTCTGAATACGAGCATGTCCTCTGTACTCGAGCAAGCCCTCTGAAATCAATCAAGCCCTCTGAACTTGAGCACACCCGGAAAATTAGAGCAAGCCCTCTGAATTCGAGCAAGCCCTCTGAATTCGAGCAAACCCTCTGAATTCGAGCAAGCCCTCTGAACTCAAGCAAACCCTTTGAATTCGAGCAAGCCCTCTGAACTCGAGCAAGCCCTCTGAATTCGAGCACGCCCTCTGAACTCGAGCACACCCTCTGAATTTGAGCATCCCCTCGCAACTCGAGTATGACCTCTGAATTCAAGCACAATCTCTGAATTTGAGAAAGCCCTCTTTTCCTGAGCACTCCCTCTGAAGTCGAGCATGCCCTCTGAACTCGAGCACTCCATCTGAATTCGAGCAAACCCTCTGAACTCGAGCACTTACTCTGAATTTGAGGAAGCCCTCTGAACTCGAGCATGTACTCTGAATTTGAGCAAGCCCTCTGAAATCGAGCACACCCTCTGAATTCGAGCGAGCCCTCTGAATTCGAGCAAGCCCTCTGAACTCAAGCAAGCCCTCTGAATTCGAGCACGCCCTCTGAACTCGAGCAAGCCCTCTGAAATCAAGCAAGCCCTCTGAATTTGAGCACACACTCTGAATTCAAGCAAGCTCTCTAAATTCGAGCATGCCCTCTGGTTTCGAGCAAACCCTCTGATCTCGAGCAAGCCCTCTGAACTTGAGCAAACCCTTGGAACTCGAGCGAACCCTTGGAACTTGAGGAAGCCCTCTGAACTCGAGCAAGCCCTCTGAACTCGAGCAAGCCTTCTGAACTCAAGCACACCCTCTGAACTCGAGCATGCCCTCTGAACTCAAGTAAGCCCTCAGAACTCAAGCAAGCCCTCTGAACTCGAGCACACCCTCTGAATTCAAGCAAGCCCTCTGAAATCGAGCACACCCTCTGAATTTGACCTTGCCCCCTGAATTTGAGCAAGCCCTCTGAAAACGACCACACCCTCTGAAATCAAGCAAGCCCTCTGAACTCGAGCACACTCTCTGAATTTGAGCGAGCCCTCTGAATTCGAGCAAGCCCTCTGAACTCGAGCAAGCCCTCTGAAATCGAGCAAGCCTTCTGAATTCGAGCACAACCTCTGAACTCGAGCAAACTCTGTGATCTCGAGCAAGGCCTCTGAACTCGAGCCAACCCTTGGAACTCGAGCAAACCCTTGGAACTTGAGGATGCCCTCTGAACTCGAGCAAGACCCCTTAACTCGAGCAAGCCTTCTGAACTCAAGCATGCCCTCTAAACTCAAGCATGCCCTCGGAAATCGAGTAAGTCCTCGGAACTCAAGCAGCCCTCTGAACTCCAGCACACACTCCGAACTCGAGCATTACCTCTGAATTCGAGCACGCCCTCTGCACTCGCACTCACCCTCTGAATTCAAGCATTCCCTCAGAACTCGAGCATGACCGCTGAATTCGAGCACGCTCTCTGAATTCGAGCAAACGCTCTGAACTTGAGCACTCCCTCTGAATTCGAGCAAGCCCTCTGAACTCGAGCACTCCCTCTGAATTCGAGCAAGCCCTCTGAACTCGAGCACACCCTCTGAATTCGAGGATGCCCTCAGAACTCGAGCATGACCTCTGAATTCAAGCACGATCTCTGAATTTGATCAAGCGCTCTGAACCCGAGCACTCCCTCTGAATTCGAGCTAGCCCTCTGAACTCGAGCACTCCTTCTGAATTTGATCAAGCCCTCTGAACTCGAGCATGTAGTCTGAATTCGAGCACTCCCTCTAAACCCGAGCAAGACCCCTGAATTCGAGTAAGCCCACTGAACTCGAGCACACCCTCTGAATTCGAGCAAGCCCTCTGAATTCGAGCACACCCTCTGAATTCGAGCAAGCCCCCTGAATTCGAGCAAGCCCTCTGAATTCAAGCACGTCCTCTGAACTCGAGCAAGCCCTCTGAAATCAAGCAAGTCCTCTGAAAACGAGCACACTCTCTGAATTTGAGCAATCCCTCTGAATTCGAGCAAGCCGTCTGAACTCGAGCACTCCCTGTGAATTCGAGCAGCCCCCCTGAACTCGATCACACCCTCTGAATTCGATGATGCCCTCGGAACTCGAGCATGCCCTCTGATTCGAGCAGGCCCTCTGAACCTGGGCAGTCCCTCTGAATTCGAGCAAGCCCTCTGAACTCGAGCATGTACTCTGAATTCGAGCTAGCCCTCAGAACCTGAGCAAGCCCCCTGAATTCGATGTAGCCCTCTGAACTCGAGCCCACCCTCAGAATTTGAGCAAGCCCTCTGAATACGAGCATGTCCTCTGAAATCGAGCAAGCCCTCTGAAATCAAGCAAGCCCTCTGAACTCGAGCACACTCTTTGAATTCGAGGAAGCCCTCTGAACTTGAGGAAACCCTCTGAATTTGAGCAACCCCTCTGAACTCGAGCAATCCCCCTGAATTCGAGCATACCCTCTGAAATCGAGCAAGCCCTCTGAATTCGACCACACACTCTGAATTCGAGCACACCCTCTGATCTCGAGCACACTCTCTGATCTCGAGCAAGCCCTCGGAACTCGAGCAAACCCTTGGAACTCGAGCATACCCTTGGAACTCGAGGATGCCCTCTGAACTCCAGCAAGCCCTCTGAACATGAGCAAGCCTTCTGAACTCAAGCATTTCCTCTGAACTCGAGCATACCCTCTGAACTCGAGTAAGCCCTCGGAACTCAATCAAGCCCTCTGAACTCCAGCACACACTCCAAACTCGAGCATGACCTCTGAATTTGAGCACGCCCTGTGAATTCGATTATGCCCACTAACTTCGAGATAGACCTTGGACCTCGAGGAAGTCCTTGGAACTCGAGCATGACCTCTGAACTCAAGCAAGCCCTCTGAACTCGAGCATGCCCTCTGAACTCGAGTAAGCCCTCGGAACTCAAGCAAGCCCTCTGAACTCCAGCACACACTCCAAACTCGAGCATGACCTCTGAATTTGAGCAAGCCCTCTGAATTCGATTATGCCCACTAACTTTGAGCAAGACCTTGGAACTCGAGCAAGTCCTTGGAACTCGAGCACGCCCTCTGAAACGAGCATGCCCTCGGAACTCGAGCATGACCACTGAATTCGAGCACGCCTTCTGAAACGAGCACATCCTATGAAATGAGCACACCCTCGGAACTCGAGCATGCCCACTAAACTCAAGCCCACCTTCTGAACTCGAGCACTCCATCTGAATTCTAGCAAGCCCTCTGAACTCGCGCACACCCTCTGAATTCGAGCATGCCCTTGGAACTCGAGCATGACCTCTGAATTCGAGCAAGCTCTCTGAATTCGAGCAAGCCCTCTGAACTCGAGCACTCCCTCTGAATTCGAGCAAGACCTCTGAACTCGCCCACACCCTCTGAATTCGAGCATGCCCTTGGAACTCGAGCATGACCTCTGAATTCGAGCAAGCTCTCTGAATTCGAGCAAGCCCTCTGAACTCGAGCACTCCCTCTGAATTTGAGCAAGGCCTCTGAACTCGAGCACTCCCTCTGAATTTGAGCAAGCCCTCTGAACTCGAGCACACCCTCTGAATTCGAGCAAGCCCTCTGAACTCAAGCACTCCCTCTGAATTCGAGTAAGCCCTCTGAACTCGAGCATGTACTCTGATTTTGTGATAGCCCTCTGAATCCGAGCAAGCGCCCTGAATTCGAGCATGCCCTCTGAACTCAACCACACCCTCTGAATTCGAGCAACCCTCTGAATACGAGCATGTCCTCTGTACTCGATGAAGCCCTCTGAAATCAAGCAAGCCCTCTGAACTTGAGCACACCCGGAGAATTTGAGCAAGCCATCTGAATTCGAGCAAGCCCTCTGAATTTGAGCAAACCCTCTGAATTCGAGCAAGCCCTCTGAACTCGAGCAAACCCTTTGAATTCGAGCAAGCCCTCTGAACTCGAGCAAGCCCTCTGAATTCGAGCACGCCCTCTGAACTCGAGCACACCCTCTGAATTTGAGCATGCCCTCGCAACTCGAGCATGACCTCTGAATTCAAGCATGATCTCTGAATTTGAGAAATCCCTCTTTTCCTGAGACTCCCTCTGAATTCGAGCATGCCCTCTGAACTCGAGCACTCCCACTGAATTCGAGCAAGCCCTCTGAACTCGAGCACTTCCTCTGAATTTGAGGAAGCCCTCTGAACTCGAGCATGTACTCTGAATTTGAGCTAGCCCTCTGAACCCCAGCAAGCCCACTGAATTCGAGCAAGCCCTCTGAACTCGAGCAAGCCCTCTGAATTCGAGCATGCCCTCTGAACTCGAGCACTCCCTCTGAATTCGAGCAAGCCCTCTGAACTCGAGCACTTCCTCTGAATTTGAGGAAGCCCTCTGAACTCGAGCATGTACTCTGAATTTGAGCTAGCCCTCTGAACCCCAGCAAGCCCACTGAATTCGAGCAAGCCCTCTGAACTCGAGCAAGCCCTCTGAATTCGAGCATGCCCTCTGAACTTGAGCAGGCCCTCTGAAATCAAGCAAGCCCTCTGAATTTGAGCACATACTCTGAATTCGAGCAAGCTCTCTGAATTCGAGCATGCCCTCTGATTTCGAGCAAACCCTCTGATCTCGAGCAAGCCCTCTGAACTCGAGCAAAACCTTGGAACTCGAGCGAACCCTTGGAACTTGAGGAAGCCCTCTGAACTCGAGCAAGCCCTCTGAACTCGAGCAAGCCTTCTGAACTCAAGCACACCCTCTGAACTCGAGCATGCCCTCTGAACTCAAGTAAGCCCTCGGAACTCAAGCAAGCCCTCTGAACTCGAGCACACCCTCTGAATTCGAGCAAGCCCTCTGAAATCGAGCACAACCTCTGAATTCGACCATGCCCCCTGAATTTGAGCAAGCCCTCTGAAAATGACCACACCCTCTGAATTCTAGCAAGCCCTCTGAATTCGAGCACGTCCTCTGAACTCGAGCAAGCGCTCTGAAATCAAGCAAGCCCTCTGAACTCGAGCACACTCTCTGAATTTGAGCGAGCCCTCTGAATTCGAGCAAGCCCTCTGAACTCGAGCAAGCCCTCTGAAATCGAGCAAGCACTCTGAATTCGAGCACAACCTCTGAACTCGAGCAAACCCTCTGATCTCGAGCAAGCCCTCTGAACTCGAGCCAACCCTTGGAACTCGAGCAAACACTTGGAACTTGAGGATGCCCTCTGAACTCGAGCAAGCCCTCTGAACTCGAGCAAGCCTTCTGAACTCAAGCATGCCCTCTAAACTCAAGCATGCCCTCTGAACTCGAGTAAGTCCTCGGAACTCAAGCAGCCCTCTGAACTCCAGCACACACTCCGAACTCGAGCATGACCTCTGAATTCGAGCACGCGCTCTGAACTCGCACTCACCCTCTGAATTCGTGCATGCCCTCGGAACTCGAGCATGACCACTGAATTCGAGCACGCTCTCTGAATTCGAGCAAGCCCTCTGAACTTGAGAACTCCCTCTGATTTCGAGCAAGCCCTCTGAACTCGAGCAAGCCTTCTGAACTCAAGCACACCCTCTGAACTTGAGCATGCCCTCTGAACTCAAGTAAGCCCTCGGAACTCAAGCAAGCCCTCTGAACTCGAGCACACCCTCTGAATTCGAGCAAGCCCTCTGAAATCGAGCACAACCTCTGAATTCGACCATGCCCCCTGAATTTGAGCAAGCCCTCTGAAAATGACCACACCCTCTGAATTCTAGCAAGCCCTCTGAATTCGAGCAAGCCCTCTGAACTCGAGCAAGCCCTCTGAACTCTAGCCAACCCTTGGAACTGGAGCAAACCTTTGGAACTTGAGGATGCCCTCTGAACTCGAGCAAGCCCTCTGAACTCGAGCAAGCCTTCTGAACTCAAGCATGCCCTCTAAACTCAAGCATGCCCTCTGAACTCGAGTAAGTCCTCGGAACTCAAGCAGCCCTCTGAACTCCAGCACACATTCTGAACTCGAGCATGACCTCTGAATTCGAGCACGCGCTCTGAACTCGCACTCACCCTCGGAATTCGAGCATGCCCTCGGAACTCAAGCATGACCGCTGAATTCGAGCACGCTATCTGAATTCGAGCAAGCCCTCTGAACTTGAGAACTCCCTCTGAATTCGAGCAAGCCGTCTGAACTCGAGCACTCCCTCTGAATTCGAGCATGCCCTCTGAACTCGAGCACACCCTCTGAATTCGAGGATGCCCTCGGAACTCGAGCATGACCTCTGAATTCAAGCAAGCCTTCTGAACTTGAGCACGCCCTTTGAATTTGAGCATGCCCTCTGAACTCAAGCACGCCCTCTGAATTCGAGCATGTCCTCTGAACTCAAGCACGCCCACTGAACTCGAGCAAGACCTCTGAACTCAAGCACGCCCACTGAACTCAAGCAAACCCTCTGAACTCGAGCATGCCCACTGAATTCGAGCAAGCCCTCTGAACCCGAGCACGCTCTCTGAATTCAAGCACACCTTCTGAACTCAAGCAAGCATTCTGAACTTGAGCATGCCCTCTGAACTTGAGCAAGCCCTCTGAACTCGAGTAAGCCCTCTGAACTGAAGCAAGCCCTCTGAACTCGAGCAAGCCCTCGGAACCCGAGCACATTCTCGGAATTCGAGCATGCCCTCTGAACTCAAGCACGCCCTCTGAATTCGAGCATGTCCTCTGAACTCAAGCACGCCCACTGAACTCGAGCAAGACCTCTGAAATCAAGCACGCCCACTGAACTCAAGCAAACCCTCTGAACTCGAGCATGCCCACTGAATTCGAGCAAGCCCTCTGAACCCGAGCACGCTCTCTGAATTCAAGCACACCTTCTGAACTCAAGCAAGCATTCTGAACTTGAGCATGCCCTCTGAACTTGAGCAAGCCCTCTGAACTCGAGTAAGCCCTCTGAACTGAAGCAAGCCCTCTGAACTCGAGCAAGCCCTCGGAACCCGAGCACATTCTCGGAATTCGAGTATGACCTCTGAACTCGATTAATGCCCTTGGAACTCAAGCAAGTCCTTGGAACTCGACCATGACATCTGAACTTGAGCACGCACTCTGAATTCGAGCAAGACCTTGGAAATCAAGCATGACCTCAGAAATCGAGCACGCCCTCTGAAATCGAGCATCCCCTCTGAATTCGAGCAAGCCCTCTGAAATCGAGCAAGCCCTCTGAACTCGAGCACACACTCTGAACTCGAACACGCCCTCTGAATTCGAGCACACCGTCTGAATTCGAGCATGCCCTCTGTATTTCAGCATGAAATCTGAATTTGACCACGCCCTCTGAATTCGAGCATGACATCTGAATTCGAGCACGCTCTCTGAATTCGAGCATGATCTCTGAACTCGAGCACTCCCTCTGAAACCGAGCACGCCCTCTGACTTCAAGAAAGCCCTCTGAACTCAAGCACGCCCTTTGAATTTGAGCAAGCCCGCAGAAATCGAGCACGCCCTCTGAACTCGAGCACGCCATCTGAATTCAAGCATGCCCTCTGATCTCGAGCAAGCCATTTGAATTCGAGGATGCCCTCTGAAATCGAGCAAGTCCTTTGAATTCGAGCATGCTCTCTGAACTCGAACAAACCCTCAGAACTCGAGCAAGCCCTCTGAACTCGAGCAAACCGTCTGAACTCGAGCACTCCCTCTGAATTCGAGCAATCCTTCTGAACTTGAGCATGCCCTCTGAATTCGAGCATGCCCTCTGAACTCAAGCATGCCCTCTGAATTCGAGCATGCCCTTTGAACTCAAGCACGCCCACTGAACTCGAGCAAGAGCTCTGAACTCAAGCACGCCCACTGAACTCGAGCAAGACCTCTGAACTCGAGCATGCCCTCTGAACCCGAGCACGCCCACTGAATTTGAGCATGCCCTCTGAAATCGAGAACACTCTGAACTCAAGCAAACCCTCTGAACTCGAGCACACCCTCTGAATTCGATCACGCCCTCTGAACTCGAGCACACCCTCTGATCTCGAGCACCCCTCTGAACTCGAGCATGCCCTCTGAACTCAAGCATGCCCTCTGAACTCGAGCATGCCCTCTGAACTCGAGTAAGCCCTCGGAACTCAAGCAAGCCCTCTGAATTCCAGCACACACTCCGAACTATAGCATGACCTCTGAATTCGAGCAAGCCCTCTGAACTCGAGCACACCCTCTGAATTCGAGCATGCCCTCGGAACTCGAGCATGACCTTTGAATTCAAGCACGATCTCTGAATTTGAGAAAGCCCTCTGAACTCAAGCACTCCCTCTGAATTCGAGCAAGCCCTCTGAACTCGAGCAAGCCCTCTGAATTCAAGCAAGCCCTCTGAACTCGAGCACTCCCTCTGAATTTGAGCAAGCCCTCTGAACTCGAGCAAGCCCTCTGAACTTGAGCAAACCCGCGTAACACGAACAAACCCTTGGAACTCGAGCATGCCCTCTGAACTCGTGCAAGCCCTCTGAACCCGAGCAAGCCTTCTGAACTTGAGCATGCCCTCTGAACTCAAGCATGCCCACTGAACTCGAGCACACCCTCGGAACCCGAGCAAGACCTCTGAATTCGAGAATGACATCTGAATTCGAGCACACCATCTGAATTTGAGCATGCCCTCTGAATTCGAGCATAACATTTGTATTCAAGCACCCCCTCTGAATTCGAGCATGAAATCTGAATTCGAGCACGCCCTCTGAATTCGAGCATGACATCTGAATTCAAGCACGCTCTCTGAATTTGAGCATGACCTCTGAACTCGAGCACTACCGCTGAACCCCAGCACACCCTTCTGAATTCAAGCAAGCCCTCTGAACCTCAGTACGCCCTTTGAATTTGAACAAGCCCTCAGAAATCGAGCACGCCCTCTGAACTCGAGCACGCCCTCTAAATTCAAGCATGCCCACTGACCTTGAGCAAGCCCTTTGAATTCATGCACACCCTCTGAACTCAAGCAAGCCCTATGAATTCGAGCACACCCTCTGAACTCGAGCATGCCCTACGAATTCGAGCACGCCCTCTGAAATTGATCATGCCTTCTGAACTTGAGCACTCCCTCTGAACTTGAGCATGCCCTCTGAGCTCGAGCAAGCCCTCTGAACTTGAGCACGCCCTCTGAACTCGAGCACACCCTCTGAATTTGAGCATGCCCTCTGAATTCGAGCACGCACTCCGAAATTGAGCATGCCCTCGGAACTCAAGCATGACCTCTGAATTCGAGCACGCTCTCTGAATTCGAGCAAGCCTTCTGAACTCCAGCACTTCCTCTGAATTCGAGCAAGGCCTCTGAATTCGAGCAAGCCTTCTGAACCCGAGCACAATCTCTGAAATCAAGCAAACCTTCTGAACTCCAGCACTTCCTCTGAATTCGAGCAAGCCCTCTGAATTCGACCACACCCTCTGAATTCGAGCACTCCCTCTGAACTCGCGCAAGCCCTCTGAATTCAAGCAAGCCCTCTGAATTTGAGCACGCACTCTGAATTTGAGCTAGCCCTCTGAACCCGAGCTAGCCCTCTGAACTCAAACAGACCCTCTGAATTCGAGCATGGACTCTGAATTCGAGCAGGTCCTCGGAACTCGAGCAAGCCCTCTGAATTCGAGCAAGCCCTCTGAACTCGAGCAAGCCCTCTGAATTCGAGCATGACATCTGAATTCGAGCACGCCCTCTGAATCCGAGCACGCTCTCTGAATTCGAGCATGACCTCTGAACTCAAGCAAGACCGCTGAACCCGAGCACACCCTCTGAACTCGAGCATGCACTCTGAATTGGAGCATGCCCTCTAAAATCGTGCATGACCTATGAACTCGAGCACACTCTCTGAATTCGAGCAAGCCCTCTGAACTCAAGCATGCCCACTGAATTTGAGCAAGCCCTCTGAACTCAAGCATGCTCTCTGAATTCAAGCACACCTTCTGAACTCAAGCAAGCCCTCTGAACTCGAGCATGCCCTCGGTACTCGAGCAAGCCCTCTGAACTCAAGCACGACCTCTGAACTCAAGCAAACCTTCTGAACTCAAGCAAGACCTCTGAACTCGAGCAAGCCCTCGGAACTCGAGCACATTCTCGGAACTCGAGCATGACCTCTGAACTCGAGCAATGCCCTTGAACTAAAGCAATTCCTTGGAACTCTACCATGACCTCTGAACTTGAGCATGCCCTCTGAATTCGAGCAAGCCCTTGGAAATCAAGCATGACATCAGAATTCGAGCACGCCCTCTGAAATCGGGCAACCCCTCTGAATTCGAGCAAGCCCTCTGAAATCGAGCAAGCCCTCTGAAATCGAGCACAAACTCTGAACTCGAGCATGGTCTCTGAACTTGAGCACGCCCAATGAATTCAAGCATGCCCTCTGAATTCGAGCACACACTCTGAACTCAAGCAAGCCCTCTGAACTGGAGCACACCCTCTGAATTCGAGCAAGCCCTCTGAACTCAAGCATGCCCACTGAATTTGAGCAAGCCCTCTGAACTCAAGCATGCTCTCTGAATTCAAGCACACCTTCTGAACTCAAGCAAGCCTTCTGAACTCGAGCATGCCCTCTGAACTCGAGCAAGCCCTCTGAACTCGAGCAAGTCCTCTGAACTCGAGCAAGCCCTCTGAACTCAAGCACGACCTCTGAACTCAAGCAAGCCCTCTGAACTCAAGCAAGACCTCTGAACTCGAGCAAGCCCTCGGAACTCGAGCACATTCTCGAAACTCGAGCATGACCTCTGAACTCGAGCAATGCCCTTGGAACTCAAGCAATTCCTTGGAACTCGACCATGACCTCTGAACTTGAGCATGCCCTCTGAATTCGAGCAAGCCCTTGGAAATCAAGCATGACCTCAGAATTCGAGCACGCCCTCTGAAATCGGGCAACCCCTCTGAATTCAAGCAAGCCCTCTGAAATCGAGCAAGCCCTCTGAACTCGAGCACAAACTCTGAACTCGAGCATGGTCTCTGAACTTGAGCACGCCCAATGAATTCAAGCATGCCCTCTGAATTCGAGCACACACTCTGAACTCAAGCAAGCCCTCTGAACTTGAGCACACCCTCTGAATTCGAGCAAGCCCTCTGAACTCAAGCATGCCCACTGAATTTGAGCAAGCCCTCTGAACTCAAGCATGCTCTCTGAATTCAAGCACACCTTCTGAACTCAAGCAAGCCCTCTGAACTCGAGCATGCCCTCTGAACTCGAGCAAGCCCTCTGAACTCGAGCAAGTCCTCTGAACTCGAGCAAGCCCTCTGAACTCAAGCACGACCTCTGAACTCAAGCAAGCCCTCTGAACTCAAGCAAGACCTCTGAACTCGAGCACATTCTCGGAACTCGAGCATGACCTCTGAACTCGAGCAATGCCCTTGGAACTCAAGCAATTCCTTGGAACACGACCATGACCTCTGAACTTGAGCATGCCCTCTGAATTCGAGCAAGCCCTTGGAAATCAAGCATGACCTCAGAATTCGAGCACGCCCTCTGAAATCGGGCAACCCCTCTGAATTCGAGCAAGCCCTCTGAAATCGAGCAAGCCCTCTGAACTCGAGCACAAACTCTGAACTCGAGCATGGTCTCTGAACTTGAGCACGCCCAATGAATTCAAGCATGCCCTCTGAATTCGAGCACACACTCTGAACTCAAGCAAGCCCTCTGAACTTGAGCACACCCTCTGAATTCGCCAAGCCCTCTGAATTCAATCACGCCCACTGGATTCGAGCTAGTTCTTGAAACCCGAGCATGACCTCTGAACTCGAGCAAGCCCTCTGAACTCGAGCACGCACTCTGAACTTGAGCAAGGCCTCTGAACTCGAGCACGTGCTCTGAACTTGAGCAAGCCCTCTGAAATCGAGCAAGCGCTCTGAATTTGAGCAAGCCCTCTGAATTCAAGCACGTCCTCTGAACTCAAGCAAGCCCTCTGAAATTCAGCAAGCCCTCAGAACTCGAGCACACCCTCTGAACTCAAGCATGCGCTCAGAACTCGAGCACTACCTTTGAAATCGAGCACGCCCTCTGAACTCGAGCACTCTCTCTGAATTCGAGCAAGCCTTCTGAACTTGAGCGTGCCCTTGGAATTCGAGCATGCCCTCTGAACTAAAGCAAACCTTCTGAACTGGAGTAAGCCCTCTGAACTCAAGCACACGCTCTTAATTCCTGCATGCCCTCTGAACTCGAGCACATTCTCGGGACTCGAGCATGACCTCTGAACTCGAGCAATGCCCTTGGAACTCAAGCAATTCCTTGGAACTCGACCATGCCCTCTGAAATCGGGCATTCTCTCTGAATTCGAGCAAGCCCTCTGAAATCGAGCACATACTCTGAACTCGAGCATGACATCTGAATTTGAACATGCCGTCTAAATTCGAGCACGCCCTCTGAATTCAAGCATGAAATCTGAATTCGAGCACGCCCTCTGAATTCGAGCATGACATCTGAATTCGAGCACACTCTCTGAATTCGAGCATGACATCTGAACTCGAGCACTCCCTCTGAACCCGAGCACAGCCTCTGAATTCAAACAAGCCCTCTGAACTCCAGCACGCCCTTTGAGTTCAAGCAAGCACCCAGAAATCGAGCACGCCCTCTGAACTCAAGCATGCCAGCTGATTTCAAGCATGCACTCTGACCTCGAGCAAGACCTTTGAAATCGAGCAGGCCCTCTGAACTCGAGCAAACCCTCAGACCTCGAGCAAGCCCTCTGAACTCGAGCATGCCCACTGAATTTGAGCACTCCCTCTGAACTCAAGCATGCTCTCTGAATTCAAGCACACCTTCTGAACTCAAGCAAGCCTTCTGAACTCGAGCATGCCCTCTGAACTCGAGCAAGCCCTCTGAACTCGAGCAAGTCCTCTGAACTCGAGCAAGCCCTCTGAACTCAAGCACGACCTCTGAACTCAAGCAAGCCCTCTGAACTCAAGCAAGACCTCTGAACTCGAGCAAGCCCTCGGAACTCGAGCACATTCTCGAAACTCGAGCATGACCTCTGAACTCGAGCAATGCCCTTGGAACTCAAGCAATTCCTTGGAACTCGACCATGACCTCTGAACTTGAGCATGCCCTCTGAATTCGAGCAAGCCCTTGGAAATCAAGCATGACCTCAGAATTCGAGCACGCCCTCTGAAATCGGGCAACCCCTCTGAATTCAAGCAAGCCCTCTGAAATCGAGCAAGCCCTCTGAACTCGAGCACAAACTCTGAACTCGAGCATGGTCTCTGAACTTGAGCACGCCCAATGAATTCAAGCATGCCCTCTGAATTCGAGCACACACTCTGAACTCAAGCAAGCCCTCTGAACTTGAGCACACCCTCTGAATTCGAGCAAGCCCTCTGAACTCGAGCATGCCCACTGAATTTGAGCAAGCCCTCTGAACTCAAGCATGCTCTCTGAATTCAAGCACACCTTCTGAACTCAAGCAAGCCTTCTGAACTCGAGCATGCCCTCTGAACTCGAGCAAGCCCTCTGAACTCGAGCAAGTCCTCTGAACTCGAGCAAGCCCTCTGAACTCAAGCACGACCTCTGAACTCAAGCAAGCCCTCTGAACTCAAGCAAGACCTCTGAACTCGAGCAAGCCCTCGGAACTCGAGCACATTCTCGAAACTCGAGCATGACCTCTGAACTCGAGCAATGCCCTTGGAACTCAAGCAATTCCTTGGAACTCGACCATGACCTCTGAACTTGAGCATGCCCTCTGAATTCGAGCAAGCCCTTGGAAATCAAGCATGACCTCAGAATTCGAGCACGCCCTCTGAAATCGGGCAACCCCTCTGAATTCAAGCAAGCCCTCTGAAATCGAGCAAGCCCTCTGAACTCGAGCACAAACTCTGAACTCGAGCATGGTCTCTGAACTTGAGCACGCCCAATGAATTCAAGCATGCCCTCTGAATTCGAGCACACACTCTGAACTCAAGCAAGCCCTCTGAACTTGAGCACACCCTCTGAATTCGAGCAAGCCCTCTGAACTCAAGCATGCCCACTGAATTTGAGCAAGCCCTCTGAACTCAAGCATGCTCTCTGAATTCAAGCACACCTTCTGAACTCAAGCAAGCCCTCTGAACTCGAGCATGCCCTCTGAACTCGAGCAAGCCCTCTGAACTCGAGCAAGTCCTCTGAACTCGAGCAAGCCCTCTGAACTCAAGCACGACCTCTGAACTCAAGCAAGCCCTCTGAACTCAAGCAAGACCTCTGAACTCGAGCACATTCTCGGAACTCGAGCATGACCTCTGAACTCGAGCAATGCCCTTGGAACTCAAGCAATTCCTTGGAACACGACCATGACCTCTGAACTTGAGCATGCCCTCTGAATTCGAGCAAGCCCTTGGAAATCAAGCATGACCTCAGAATTCGAGCACGCCCTCTGAAATCGGGCAACCCCTCTGAATTCGAGCAAGCCCTCTGAAATCGAGCAAGCCCTCTGAACTCGAGCACAAACTCTGAACTCGAGCATGGTCTCTGAACTTGAGCACGCCCAATGAATTCAAGCATGCCCTCTGAATTCGAGCACACACTCTGAACTCAAGCAAGCCCTCTGAACTTGAGCACACCCTCTGAATTCGCCAAGCCCTCTGAATTCAATCACGCCCACTGGATTCGAGCTAGTTCTTGAAACCCGAGCATGACCTCTGAACTCGAGCAAGCCCTCTGAACTCGAGCACGCACTCTGAACTTGAGCAAGGCCTCTGAACTCGAGCACGTGCTCTGAACTTGAGCAAGCCCTCTGAAATCGAGCAAGCGCTCTGAATTTGAGCAAGCCCTCTGAATTCAAGCACGTCCTCTGAACTCAAGCAAGCCCTCTGAACTTCAGCAAGCCCTCAGAACTCGAGCACACCCTCTGAACTCAAGCATGCGCTCAGAACTCGAGCACTACCTTTGAAATCGAGCACGCCCTCTGAACTCGAGCACTCTCTCTGAATTCGAGCAAGCCTTCTGAACTTGAGCGTGCCCTTGGAATTCGAGCATGCCCTCTGAACTAAAGCAAACCCTCTGAACTGGAGTAAGCCCTCTGAACTCAAGCACACGCTCTTAATTCCTGCATGCCCTCTGAACTCGAGCACATTCTCGGGACTCGAGCATGACCTCTGAACTCGAGCAATGCCCTTGGAACTCAAGCAATTCCTTGGAACTCGACCATGCCCTCTGAAATCGGGCATTCTCTCTGAATTCGAGCAAGCCCTCTGAAATCGAGCACATACTCTGAACTCGAGCATGACATCTGAATTTGAACATGCCGTCTAAATTCGAGCACGCCCTCTGAATTCAAGCATGAAATCTGAATTCGAGCACGCCCTCTGAATTCGAGCATGACATCTGAATTCGAGCACACTCTCTGAATTCGAGCATGACATCTGAACTCGAGCACTCCCTCTGAACCCGAGCACAGCCTCTGAATTCAAACAAGCCCTCTGAACTCCAGCACGCCCTTTGAGTTCAAGCAAGCACCCAGAAATCGAGCACGCCCTCTGAACTCAAGCATGCCAGCTGATTTCAAGCATGCACTCTGACCTCGAGCAAGACCTTTGAAATCGAGCAGGCCCTCTGAACTCGAGCAAACCCTCAGACCTCGAGCAAGCCCTCTGAACCCGAGCACTCCCTCTGAATTCGAGCAAGCCTTCTGAAAATGAGCATGCACTCTGAATTCAAGCATGCCATCTGAACTCAAACATGCTCTCTGAATTCGAGCAAGACCTCGGAACTCAAGCACGCCCACTGAACCCGAACAAGATCTCTGAACTTCAGCACGCCCACTGAATTCGAGCATGCCCTCTGAATTCGAGAACACACTCTGAACTCAAGCAAACCCTCTGAACTCGAGCATGCCCTCTGAACTCGAGCACTACCTCTGAATTCGAGCAAGCCCTTTGAACTCAAGTACTGCCTTTGAATTCGAGCACGCTCTCTGAACTCGAGCAATGCCCTTGGAACTCACGCAAGTCCTTGGAACTCGACCATGACCTCTGAACTCAAGCCAGCCCTCTGAACACAAACAAGCCCTCTGAACTAAAGCATGCCCTCTGAACGCGAGCATGCCATCTGAATTCGAGCATGCCCTCTGAACTCGGGCACGCCCACTGAACTGGAGCTAGACCTCTGAACTCGCGCACGCCCACTGAATTCGAGCATGCCCTCTGATTTCGAGCACACACTCTGAACTCAAGCAAGCCCTCTGAATTCGAGCACACACTCTGAATTCGAGCAACCCCTCTGAACTCGAGCACACCATCTAAATTCAGGCAAGCCCTCTGAATTCAATCATGCCCTCTGGATTCGAGCTAGTGCTTGAAACTCGAGCATGACCACTGAACTCGAGTAAGCCTTCTGAACTCGAGAACACTCTCTGAATTCGAGCATGCCCTCTGAACTCGAGCACTACCTCTGAATTCGAGCAAGCCCTTTGAACTTGAGCACTCCCTTTGAATTCGAGCACGCTCTCTGAACTCGAGCAAAGCCCTTGGAACTCAAGCAAGTCCTTGGAACTCGACCATGAGCTTTGAACTTGAGAATGCCCTCTGAATTCGAGCAAGCCCTCGGAAATCGAGCATGCCCTCTGAATTCGAGCATGCCCTCTGAAATCGGGCATCCCCTCTGAATTTGAGCAAGCCCTCTGAACTCAAGCAAACACTCTGAACTCGAGTACACCCTCTGAATTCGAGCATGACATCTGAATTCGAGCACGCCCTCTGAATTCGAGCATGACATCTGAATTCGAGCACGCTCTCTGAATTCGAGAATGACCTCTGAACTCGAGCACTCCCTCTGAACACAAGCATGCCCTCTGAATTCAAGCAAGCCCTCTGAACTCCAGCAAGTCCTTTGAATTTGAGCAAGCACGCGGAAATCGAGCATGCACTCTGAACTCGAGCACGCCATTTGATTTCAAGCATGCCCTCTGACCTCGAGCAAGCCATTTGAATTTGAGCACACTCTCTGAACTCGAGCAAGCCCTTTGAATTCGAGCACGCTCTCTGAACTCGAGCAAACCCTCAGAACTCGAGCAAGCCCTCTGAACCCGAGCAAACCCTCTGAACTCGAGCACTCCCTCTGAATTCGAGCAAGACCTCTGAACTTGAGCGCTCCCTCGGAATTCGAGCATGCCCTCTGAACTCAAGCACGCCCTCTGAATTCGAGCATGCTGTCTGAAATCAAGCACGCCCACTGAAATCGAGCAAGACCTCTGAACTCGAGCACGCCAACTGAATTCGAGCATGCCCTCTGAATTCGAGAACACACCCTGAACTCAAGCAAACCCTCTGAACTCGAGCACACCCTCTGAACTCGAGCACTACCTCTGAATTCAAGCAAGTCCTTTGAACTCGAGAACTCCCTTTGAATTCGAGCAAGCCTTCTGATCTCGAGCATGCCCTCAGAATTCGAGCACGCCCTCTGAACTTGAGCACGCCCACTGATCTCGAGCAAGAGCTCGGAACTCAAGCACGCCCACTGAATTCAAGCATGCCCTCTGAATTTGAGCACACACTCTGAACTCAAGCAAGCCCTCTGAACTCAAGCACACCCTATGAATTCGAGCAAGCCCTCTGAATTCAATCACGCCCTCTGAACTTGAGCACACCCTCTGAACTCCAGCATGCCCTTTGAACTCGACCACTCCCTCTGAATTCGAGCAAGCCCTCTGAACTCAAGCACTCCCAATGAATTCCAGCATGCCCTCTGAATTCGAGCACACAATCTGAACTCAAGCAAGCCCTCTGAATTCGAGCAAGCCCTCTGAACTCAAGCAAGCCCTCTGAACTCAAGCACACCCTTTGAATTCGAGCAAGCCCTCTGAATTCGGTCACGCCAACTGGATTCGAGCTAGTCCTTGAAACTCGAGCAAGCCCTCTGAACTTGAGCACGCGCTTTGAACTTGAGCAAGCCCTCTGAACTCGAGCAAGCCCTCTGAATTCGAGCAAGCCCTCTGAACTCGAGCAAGTCCTCGAGCAAGGCTTCGGAACTCGATCACATTCTCGGAACTCGAGCATGACCTCTGAACTCGAGCAATGCCCTTGGAACTCACGCAAGACCTTGGAACTCGACCATGAGCTCTGAACTCAGGCAAGCCCTCTGAACTCAAACAAGCCCTCTGAACTAAAGCATGCCCTCTGAAAGCGAGCATGCCATCTGAATTCGAGCATGCCCTCTGAACTCGGGCACGCCCACTGAACTCGAGCAAGCCCTCTGAACTCGAGCACGCCCACTGAATTCGAGCATGCCCTCTGATTTTGAGCACACACTCTGAACTCAAGCAAGCTCTCTGAATTTGAGGAAACACTCTGAATTCGAGCAAACCCTCTGAACTCGAGCACACCCTCTAAATTCAGGCAAGCCCTCTGAATTTAATCATGCCCACTGGATTTGAGCTAGTCCTTGAAACTCGAGCATGCCCTCTGAATTCGAGCAAGCCCTCTGAATTCGAGCACACCCTCTGAACTAAAGCATGCCCTCTGAACGCGAGCATGCCATCTGAATTCGAGCATGCCCTCTGAACTCGGGCATGCCCACTGTACTCGAGCTAGCCCTCTGAACAGGAGCATGCCCTCAGATTTCGAGCACACACTCTGAACTCAAGCAAGCCCTCTGAATTCGAGCACACACTCTGAATTCGTGCAAGCCCTCTGAACTTGAGCACACCCTCTGAATTCGAGCAAGCCCTCTGAATTCAATCACACCCACTGGATTCGAGCTAGTTCTTCAAACCTGAGCATGACCTCTGAACTCGAGCAAGCCCTCGGAACTCGAGCACGCACTCTGAACTTGAGCAAGCCCTCTGAACTCAAGCACGTGCTCTGAACTTGAGCATGCCCTCTGATCTCAAGCATGCCCTCTGAACTCGAGCACTCCGTCTAAATTCGAGCAAGCCTTCTGAACTCAAGCACGCCCTCTGAACTGGAGTAAGCCCTCTGAACTCGAGCATGCGCTCTTAATTCCTGCATGCCGTCTGAACTCGAGCACACCCTCTGAACTCGAGCATGCCCTCTGAACTCGAGCACTACCTCTGAACTCAAGCAAGCCCTCTGAACTCAAGCAAGCGCTCTGAACTCGAGCAAGCCCTTGGAAGTCAAGCATGACCTCTGAATTCGAGCAAGTCCTCTGAATTTGATCCCGCCCTTTGAACTCGAGCACACCCTCTGAAATCGAGCACACCTTCTGAAATTGAGCATGCCCTCTGAATTCAAGCACACACTCTGAACTCAAGCAATCCCTCTGAACTTGTGCATGCCCTCTGAATTCGAGCAAGCGCTTCTGAATTCGATCTCGCCCACTGGATTCGAACTAGTCCTTGAAACTCGAGCATGACCTCTGAACTCGAGCAAGCCCTCTGAACTCGATTAAGCCCTCTGAACTCGAGAACACCATCTGAATTCCTGCATGCCCTCTGAATTTGAGCAAGCTCTCTGAACTCGAGCATGTGCTCTGAACTTCAGGAAGCCCTCTGAAATCGAGCATGCCCTCTGAACTCAAGCAAGCCCTCTGAATTTGAGCAAACCCTGGGAACACGAGCACATTCTCGGGACTCGAGCATGACCTCTGAACTCAAGCAATGCCCTTGGAACTCAAGCAATTCCTTGGAACTCGACCATGCCCTCTGAATCGGGCATCCTCTCTGAATTCGAGCAAGCCCTCTGAAATCGAGCACACACTCTGAACTCCAGCATGACATCTGAATTTGAGCACGCCGTCTAAATTCAAGCACGCCCTCTGAATTCAGCATGACATCTGAATTCGAGCACGCCCTCTGAATTCGAGCATGACATCTGAATTCGAGCACGCTCTCTGAATTCGAGCATGACATCTGAACTCGAGCACTCCCTCTGAACCCGAGCACAGCCTCTGAATTCAAACAAGCCCTCTGAACTCCAGCACGCCCTTTGAGTTCAAGCAAGCACCCAGAAATCGAGCACGCCCTCTGAACTCAAGCACGCCAGCTGATTTCAAGCATGCCCTCTGACCTCGAGCAAGACCTTTGAAATCGAGCAGGCCCTCTGAACTCGAGCAAGCCCTCAGACCTCGAGCAAGACCTCTGAACTCGAGCAAACCCTCTGAATTCGAGCAAGCCTTCTGAACATGAGCGCTCCCTCGGAATTCGAGCTTGCCCTCTGAACTCAAGCACGCCCTCTGAATTCGAGCATGCTGTCTGAAATCAAGCACGGCCACTGAAATCGAGCAAGACCTCTGAACTCGAGCACGCCAACTGAATTCGAGCATGCCCTCTGAATTCGAGAACACACCCTGAACTCAAGCAAACCCTCTGAACTCGAGCACACCCTCTGAACTCGAGCACTACCTCTGAATTCGAGCAAGTCCTTTGAACTCGAGAACTCCCTTTGAATTCGAGCAAGCCTTCTGATCTCGAGCATGCCCTCAGAAGTCGAGCACGCCTTCTGAACTTGAGCATGCCCACTGATCTCGAGCAAGAGCTCGGAACTCAAGCACGCCCACTGAATTCAAGCATGCCCTCTGAATTCGAGCACTAACTCTGAACTCAAGCAAGCCCTCTGAACTCGAGCACACCCTATGAATTAGAGCAAGCCCTCTGAATTCAATCACGCCCTCTGAACTCGAGCACACCCTCTGAACTCAAGCATGCCCTTTGAACTTGATCACTCCCTCTGAATTCGAGCAAGCCCTCTGAACTCGAGCACTCCCAATGAATTCCAGCATGCCCTATGAATTCGAGCACACAATCTGAACTCAAGCAAGCACTCAGAATTCGAGCACACACTCTGAACTCAAGCAAGCCCTCTGAACTCGAGCACACCCTTTGAATTCGAGCAAGCCCTCTGAATTCGGTCACGCCCACTGGATTCGAGCTAGTCCTTGAAACTCGAGCAAGCCCTCTGAACTCGAGCACGCGCTTTGAACTTGAGCAAGCCCTCTGAACTCGAGCAAGCCCTCTGAATTCGAGCAAGCCCTCTGAACTCAAGCAAGCCCTCTGAACTCGAGCACACCCTTTGAATTCGAGCAAGCCCTCTGAATTCGGTCACGCCCACTGGATTCGAGCTAGTCCTTGAAACTCGAGCAAGCCCTCTGAACTCGAGCACGCGCTTTGAACTTGAGCAAGCCCTCTGAACTCGAGCAAGCCCTCTGAATTCGAGCAAGCCCTCTGAACTCGAGCAAGTCCTCGAGCAAGGCTTCGGAACTCGATCACATTCTCGGAACTCGAGCATGACCTCTGAACTCGAGCAATGCCCTTGGAACTCACGCAAGTCCTTGGAACTCGACCATGACCTCTGAACTCAAGCAAGCCCTCTGAACTCAATCAAGCCCGCTGAACTAAAGCATGCCCTCTGAACGCGAGCATGTCATCTGAATTCGAGCATGCCCTCTGAACTCGGGCATGCCCACTGAACTCGAGCAAGCCCTCTGAACTCGAGCACGCCCACTGAATTCGAGCATGCCCTCTGATTTCGAGCACACACTCTGAACTCAAGCAAGCTCTCTGAATTCGAGCAAACACTTTGAATTCGAGCAACCCCTCTGAACTCGAGCACACCCTCTAAATTCAGGCAAGCCCTCTGAATTCAATCATGCCCACTGGATTTGAGCTAGTCCTTGAAACTCGAGCATGTCCTCTGAATTCGAGCAAGCCCTCTGAATTTGAGCACACCCTCTGAACTAAAGTATGCCCTCTGAACGCGAGCATGCCATCTGAATTCGAGCATGCCCTCTGAACTCGGGCATGCCCACTGTACTCGAGCTAGCCCTCTGAACAGGAGCATGCCCTCAGATTTCGAGCACACACTCTGAACTCAAGCAAGCCCTCTGAATTCGAGCAAGCCCTCTGAACTTGAGCACACCCTCTGAATTCGAGCAAGCCCTCTGAATTCAATCACACCCACTGGATTCGAGCTAGTTCTTCAAACCTGAGCATGACCTCTGAACTCGAGCAAGCCCTCTGAACTCGAGCACGCACTCTGAACTTGAGCAAGCCCTCTGAACTCAAGCACGTGCTCTGAACTTGAGCTTGCCCTCTGAAATCGAGCAAGCGCTCTGAATTTGAGCAAGCCCCCTGAATTCCAGCATGCCCTCTGAACTCAAGCAAGCCCTCTGAACTTCAGCAAGCCCTGAGAACTCGAGCACACCCTCTGATCTCAAGCATGCCCTCTGAACTCGAGCATTACCTTTGAATTCGAGCAAGCCCTCTGAACTCGAGCACTCCGTCTGAATTCGAGCAAGCCTTCTGAACTCAAGCATGCCCTCTGAACTGGAGTAAGCCCTCTGAACTCGAAAATGCGCTCTTAATTCCTGCATGCCCTCTGAACTCGAGCACTCCCTTTGAATTCGAGCACGCTCTCTGAACTCGAGCAATGCCCTTGGAACTCACGCAAGTCCTTGGAACTCGACCATGACCTCTGAACTCAAGCAAGCCCTCTGAACTCAATCAAGCCCTCTGAACTAAAGCATGCCCTCTGAACGCTAGCATGCCATCTGAATTTGAGCATGCCCTCTGAACTCGGGCACGCCCACTGAACTCGAGCAAGCCCTCTGAACTCGAGCACGCCCATTGAATTCAAGCATGCCCTCTGATTTTGAGCACACACTCTGAACTCAAGCAAGCTCTCTGAAAACGAGCAAACACTCTGAATTTGAGCAACCCCTCTGAACTCGAGCACACCCTCTAAATTCAGGCAAGCCCTCTGAATTCAATCATGCCCACTGGATATGAGCTAGTCGTTGAAACTCGAGCATGCCCTCTGAATTCGAGCAAGCCTTCTGAATTCGAGCACACCCTCTGAACTAAAGCATGCCCTCTGAACGCGAGCATGCCATCTGAATTCGAGCATGCCCTCTGAACTCGGGCATGCCCACTGTACTCGAGAAAGCCCTCTGAACACGAGCATGCCCTCTGATTTCGAGCACACACTCTGAACTCAAGCAAGCCCTCTGAATTCAAGCACACACTCTGAGTTCGAGCAAGCCCTCTGAACTTGAGCACACCCTCTGAATTCGAGCAAGCCCTCTGAATTAAATCACGACCACTGGATTCGAGCTAGATCTTCAAACCCGAGCATGACCTCTGAACTCGAGCAAGCCCTCGGAACTCGAGCACGCACTCTGAACTTGAGCAAGCCCTCTGAACTCAAGCACGTGCTCTGAACTTGAGCATGCCATCTGAAATCGAGCAAGCGCTCTGAATTTGAGCATGCCCCCTGAATTCGAGCATGCCCTCTGAACTCAAGCAAGCCCTCTGAACTTCAGCAAGCCCTCAGAACTCGAGCAAACACTCTGATCTCAAGCATGCCCTCTGAACTCGAGCACTACCTTTGAATTGGAGCACGCCCTCTGAACTCGAGCACTCCGTCTGAATTCGAGCAAGCCTTCTGAACTCAAGCACGCCCTCTGAACTGGAGTAAGCCCTCTGAACTCGAGCACGCGCTCTTAATTCCTGCATGCCCTCTGAACTCGAGCACACCTCTTGAATTCGAGAACGCTCTCTGAACTCGAGCAATGCCCTTGGAACTCACGCAAGTCCTTGGAACTCCACCATGACCTCTGAACTCAAGCAAGCCCTCTGAACTAAAGCATGCCCTCTGAACGCGAGGATGCCATCTGAATTCGAGCATGTCCTCTGAACTCGGGCATGCCCACTGAACTTGAGCAAGCTCTCTGAACTCGAGCACGCCCTCTGAACTCGAGCACACCCTATAAATTCAGGCAAGCCCTCTGAATTCAATCATGCCCACTGGATTCGAGCTAGTCCTTGAAACTCGAGCATGACCACTGAACTCGAGTAAGCCTTCAGAACTCGAGCACACTCTTTGAATTCGAGCTTGCCCTCTGAACTCGAGGACTACCTCTGAATTCGAGCAAGCCCTTTGAACTCGAGCACTCCCTTTGAATTCGAGCACGCTCTCTGAACTCGAGTAATGCCCTTGTAACTCAAGCAAGTCCTTGGAACTCGACCATGAGCTCTGAACTTGAGCACGCCCGCTGAATTCGAGCTAGCCCTCGGAAATCGAGCATGGCCTCTGAATTCGAGCATGCCCTCTGAAATCGGGCATACCCTCTGAATTTGAGCAAGCCCTCTGAACTCAAGCACACACTCTGAACTCGAGTACACCCTCTGAATTTGAGCATGACATCTGAATTCGAGCATGCTCTCTGAATTCGAGCATGACCTTTGAACTCGAGCACTCCCTCTGAACACAAGCACGCCTTCTGAATTCAAGCAAGCCCTCTGAACTCCAGCAAGTCCTTTGAATTTGAGGAAGCATGCAGAAATCAAGCACGCACTCTGAACTCGAGCACGCCATTTGATTTCAAGCATGTCCTCTGACCTCGAGCAAGTCATTTGAATTTGAGCACACTCTCTGAACTCGAGCAAGCCCTTTGAATTCGAGGATGCTCTCTGAACTCGAACAAACCCTCAGAACTCGAGCAAGCCCTCTGAACTCAAGCAAACCCTCTGAACTCGAGCACTCCCTCTAAATTCGAGCAAGCCTTCTGAACTTGAGCGCTCCCTCAGAATTCGAGCATGCCCTCTGAACTCAAGCACGCCCTCTGAATTCGAGCATGCTGTCTGAAATCAAACACGCCCACTGAAATCGAGCAAGACCTCTGAACTCGAGCACGCCCACTGAGTTCGAGCATGCCCTCTGAATTCGAGAACACACCCTGAACTCAAGCAAACCCTCTGAACTCGAGCACACCCTCTGAACTCAAGCACTACCCCTGAATTCGAGCAAGTCCTTTGAACTCGACCACTCCCTTTGAATTCGAGCTAGCCTTCTGATCTCGAGCATGCCCTCAGAATTGGAGCAAGCCCTCTGAACTCGAGCACACCCTCTGAGCTCGAGCACACCCTCTGAACTCAAGCATGCCCTTTGAACTCGATCACTCCCTCTGAATTCGAGCAAGCCCTCTGAACTCAAGCAAGCCCTCTGAACTCGAGCAAGCCCTCGGAACTCAAGCATGACCTCTGAATACGAGCAAGTCCACTGAATTTGATCCCGCCCTCTGAACTCGAGCACACCCTCTGAAATCGAGCACACCTTCTGACATTGAGCATGCCCTCTGAATTCAAGCACACACTCTGAACTCAAGCAATCCCTCTGAACTTGAGCATGCCCTCTGAATTCGAGCAAGCGCTTCTGAATTCGATCTCACCCACTGGATTCGAACTAGTCCTTGAAACTCGAGCATGACCTCTGAACTCGAGCAAGCCCTCTGAACTCGATTAAGCCCTCTGATCTCGAGCGCACCATCTGAATTCCTGCATGCCCTCTGAATTTGAGCAAGCTCTCTGAACTCGAGCATGTGCTCTGAACTTCAGGAAACCCTCTGAAATCGAGCATGCCCTCTGAACTCAAGCAAGCCCTCTGAACTGAAGCAAGCCCTCTGAACTTGAGCAAACCCTCGGAACTCGAGCACATTCTCGGGACTCGAGCATGACCTCTGAACTCGAGCAATGCCCTTGGAACTCAAGCAATTCCTTGGAACTCGACCATGCCCTTTGAAATCGGGCATCCTGTCTGAATTCGAGCAAGCCCTCTGAAATCGAGCACACACTCTGAACTCCAGCATGACATCTGAATTTGAGCACGCCGTCTAAATTCGAGCACGCCCTCTGAATTCAAGCATGACATCTGAATTCGAGCACGCCCTCTGTATTCGAGCATGACATCTGAATTCGAGCACGCTCTCTGAATTCGAGCATGATATCTGAACTCGAGCACTCCCTCTGAACCCGAGCACAGCCTCTGAATTCAAACAAGCCCTCTGAACTCCAGCACACCCTTTGAGTTCAAGCAAGCACCCAGAAATCGAGCACGCCCTCTGAACTCAAGCACGCCAGCTGATTTCAAGCATGCCCTCTGACCTCGAGCAAGACCTTTGAAATCGAGCAGGCCCTCTGAACTTGAGCAAACCCTCAGACCTCGAGCAAGCCCTCTGAACTCGAGCAAACCCTCTGAACCTGAGCACTCCCTCTGAATTCCAGCAAGCCTTCTGAACTTGAGCATGAACTCTGAATTCGAGCATGCCATCTGAACTCAAGCACGCCCTCTGAATTCGAGCAAGCCCTCTGAACTCAAGCACGCCCACTGAACTCGAACAAGACCTCTGAACGCGAGCACGATCTCTGAATTCCAACATGCCCTCTGAACTCAAGCACGCCCACTGAACTCGAGCAAGACCTCTGAACTTGAGCACGCCCACTGAAAAAGAGCATGCCCACTGAATTCGAGAACACACTCTGAACTCAAGCAAATCCTCTGAACTCAAGCATGCCCTCTGAACTCGAGCACTACCTCTGAATTCGATCAAGCCCTTTGAACTCGAGCACTCACTTTGAATTCGAGCATGCTCTCTGAACTCGAGCAATGCCCTTGGAACTCAAGCAAGTCCTTGGAACTCGACCATGAGCTCTGAACTTGAGCACGCCCTCTGAATTCGAGCAAGACCTCGGAAATCGAGCATGGCCTCTGAATTCGAGCATGCCCTCTGAAATCCGGCATCCCCTCTGAATTTGAGCAAGCCCTCTGAACTCAAGCACACACTCTGAACTCGAGTACACCCTCTGAATTCGAGCATGACATCTGAATTCGAGCACGCCGTCTGATTTCGAGCACACCCTCTGAATTCGAGCATGACATCTGAATTCGAGCACACCCTCTGAATTCGAGCATGACCTCTGAACTCGAGCACTCCCTCTGAACACAAGCACACCCTTTGAATTCAAGCAAGCCCTCTGAACTCCAGCAAGTCCTTTGAATTTGAGCAAGCACGCAGAAATCGAGCACGCATTCTGAACTCGAGCACGCCATTTGATTTCAAGCATGCCCTCTGACCTCAAGCAAGCCATTTGAATTTGAGCACACTCTCTGAACTCGAGCAAGCCCTTTGAATTCGAGCATGACATCTGAATTCGAGCATGCTCTCTGAACTCGAGCAAACCCTCAAACTCGAGCAAGCCCTCTGAACTCGAGCAAACCCTCTGAACTCTAACACTCCCTCTGAATTCGAGCAAGCCTTCTGAACTTGAGCGCTCCCTCGGAATTCGAGCATGCCCTCTGAACTCAAGCACTCCCTCTGAATTCGAGCATGCTGTCTGAAATCCAGCACGCCCACTGAACTCGAGCAAGACCTCTGAACTCGAGAACACCCACTGAATTCGAGCATGCCCTCTGAATTCGCGAACACACCCTGAACTCAAGCAAACACTCTGAACTCCAGCATGCCCTCTGAACTCGAGCACTACCTCTGAATTCGAGAAAGCCCTTTGAACTCGAGCATTCCCTTTGAATTCGAGCAAGCCCTCTGAAATCGAGCAAGCCCTCTGAACTCGAGCACAAACTCTGAACTCGAGCATGGTCTCTGAACTTGAGCACACCCAATGAATTCGAGCATGCCCTCTGAATTCGAGCACACACTCTGAACTCAAGCAAGCCCTCTGAACTGGAGCACACCCTCTGAATTCGAGAAAGCCCTCTGAATTCAATCACGCCCACTGGATTCGAGCTAGTTCTTGGAACCCGAGCATGACCTCTGAACTCGAGCAAGCCCTCTGAACTCGAGCACGCACTCTGAACTTGAGCAAGCCCTCTGAACTCAAGCACGTGCTCTGAACTTAAGCAAGCCCTCTGAAATCGAGCAAGCGCTCTGAATTTGAGCAAGCCCTCTGAATTCAAGCACGCCCTCTGAACTGGAGTAAGCCCTCTGAACTCAAGCACGCGCTCTTAATTCCTGCATGCCCTCTGAACTCGAGCACACCCTCTGAACTCGAGCATGCCCTCTGAATTCGAGCACTACCTCTGAACTCGAGCAAGCCCTCTGAACTCAAGCAAGCCCTCTGAACTCGAGCAAGGCCTCGGAACTCAAGCATGACCTCTGAATTCGAGCAAGTCCTCTGAATTTGATCCCGCCCTCTGAACTCGAGCACACTCTCTGAAATCGAGCACACCTTCTGAAATCGAGCATGCCCTCTGAATTCAAGCACACGCTCTGAACTCAAGCAATCCCTCTGAACTTGAGCATGCCCTCTGAATTCGAGCAAGCGCTTCTGAATTCGATCTCGCCCAGTGGATTCGAACTAGTCCTTGAAACTCGAGCATGACCGCTGAACTCGAGCAAGCCCTCTGAACTCGATTAAGCCCTCTGAACTCGAGCACACCATCTGAATTCCTGCATGCCCTCTGAATTTGAGCAAGCTCTCTGAACTCGAGCATGTGCTCTGAACTTCAGGAAGCCCTCTGAAATCGAGCATGCCCTCTGAACTCAAGCAAACCCTCTGAACTGAAGCAAGCCCTCTGAACTTGAGCAAACCCTCGGAACTCGAGCATGACCTCTGAACTCGAGCAATGCCCTTGGAACTCAAGCAATTCCTTGGAACTCGACCATGCCCTCTGAAATCGGGCATCCTCTCTGAATTCGAGCAAGCCCTCTGAAATCGAGCACACACTCTGAACTCCAGCATGACATCTGAATTTGAGCACGCCATCTAAATTCAAGCACGCCCTCTGAATTCAAGCATGACATCTGAATTCGAGCACGCCCTCTGAATTCAAGTATGACATCTGAATTCGAGCACGCTCTCTGAATTCGAGCATGACATCTGAACTCGAGCACTCCCTCTGAACCCGAGCACAGCCTCTGAATTCAAACAAGCCCTCTGAACTCCAGCACGCCCTTTGAGTTCAAGCAAGCACCCAGAAATCGAGCACGCCCTCTGAACTCAAGCACGCCAGCTGATTTCAAGCATGCCCTCTGACATCGAGCAAGCCATTTGAAATCGAGCAGGCCCTCTGAACTCAAGCAAACCCTCAGACATCAAGGAAGCCCTCTGAACTCGAGCAAACCCTCTGAACCCGAGCACTCCCTCTGAATTTGAGCATGCCTTCTGAACTTGAGCATGCACTCTGAATTCGAGCATGCCACCTGAACTCAAGCACGCCGTCTGAATTCGAGCAAGACCTCGGATCTCAAGCACGCCCATTGAACTCGAACAAGATCTCTGAACTCAAGCACGCCCCCTGATTTCCAGCATGCCCTCTGAACTCAAGCACGCCCACTGAACTCGAGCAAGACCTCTGAACTTGAGCACGCCCACTGAATTCGAGCATGACCTCTGAATTCGAGAACACACTCTGAACTCAAGCAAACCCTCTGAACTCGAGCATGCCCTCTGAACTCGAGAACTTCCTCTGAATTCGCGCAAGCCCTTTGAACTCGAGCACTCCCTTTGAATTCGAGCACGCTCTCTGAACTCGAGCAATGCCCTTGGAACTCAAGCAAGTCCTTGGAACTCGACCATGACCTCTGAACTCAATCAAGCCCTCTGAACTCAAGCAAGCCCTCTGAACCAAAGCATGCCCTCTGAACGCGAGGATGCCATCTGAATTCGAGCATGCCCTCTGAACTCGGGCATGCCCACTGTACTCGAGCAAGCTCTCTGAACTCGAGCACGCCCATTGAATTCGAGCATGCCCTCTGATTTTGAGCACACACTCTGAACTCAAGCAAACCCTCTGAATTCGAGCACACACTCTGAATTCGAGCAACCCTCTGAACTCGAGCACACCCTCTAAATTCAGGCAAGCCCTCTGAATTCAATCACGCCCACTGGATTCGAGCTAGTCCTTGAAACTCAAGCATGACCTCTGAACTCGAGTAAGCCTTCTGAACTCGAGCACACTCTCGGAATTCGAGCTTGCCCTCTGAACTCGAGCACTACCTCTGAATTCGAGCAAGCCCTTTGAACTCGAGCACTCCCTTTGAATTCGAGCACGCTCTCTGAACTTGAGCAATGCCCTTGGAACTCAAGCAAGTCCTTGGAACTCGACCATGAGCTCTGAACTTGAGCACGCCCTCTGAATTCGAGCAAGCCCTCGGAAATCGAGCATGGCCTCTGAATTCGAGCATGCCCTCTGAACTCGGGCATCCCCTCTGAATTTGAGCAAGCCCTCTGAACTCAAGCACACACTCTGAACTCCAGTACACCCTCTGAATTCGAGCATGACATCTGAATTCGAGCACGCCCTCTGAATTCGAGCATGACATCTGAATTCGAGCACGCTCTCTGAATTCGAGCATTACCTCTGAACTCGAGCACTCCCTCTGAACACAAGCACGCCCTCTGAATTCAAGCAAGCCCTCTGAAGTCCAGCAAGTCCTTTGAATTTGAGCAAGCATGCAGAAATCAAGCACGCACTCTGAACTCGAGCACGCCATTTGAATTCAAGCATGCCCTCTGACATCGAGCAAGCCATTTGAATTTGAGGACACTCTCTGAACAGGAGCAAGCCCTTTGAATTTGAGAACGCTCTCTGAAATCGAACAAACCCTCTGAACTCAAGCAAACCCTCTGAACTCGAGCACTCCCTCTAAATTCGAGCAAGCCTTCTGAACTTGAGCGCTCCCTCGGAATTCGAGCATGCCCTCTGAACTCAAGCACGCCCTCTGAATTCGAGCATGCTGTCTGAAATCAAGCACGCCCACTGAAATCGAGCAAGACCTCTGAACTCGAGCACGCCCACTGAACTCGAGCATGACCTCTGAACTTGAGCAAGCCCACTGAATTCGAGCATGCCCTCTGAATTCGAGAACACACTCTCAACTCAAGCAAACCCTCTGAACTCGAGCATGCCCTCTGAACTCGAGCACTTCCTCTGAATTCGCGGAAGCCCTTTGAACTCGAGCACTCCCTTTGAATTCGAGCACGCTCTCTGAACTCGAGCAATGCCCTTGTAACTCAAGCAAGTCCTTGGAACTCGGCCATGACCTCTGAACTCAATCAAGCCCTCTGAACTCGAGCAAGCCCTCTGAACTAAAGCATGCCCTCTGAACGCGAGGATGCCATCTGAATTCGAGCATGCCCTCTGAACTCGGGCATGCCCTCTGAACTCGGGCACGCCCACTGAACTCGAGCAAGCTCTCTGAACTGGAGCACGCCCACTGAATCCGAGCATGCCCTCTGATTTTGAGCACACACTCTGAACTCAAGCAAGCCCTCTGAATTCGAGCACACACTCTGAATTCGAGCAACCCCTCTGAACTCGAGCACACCCTCTAAATTCAGGCAAGCCCTCTGAATTCAATCATGCCCACGGGATTCGAGCTAGTCCTTGAAACTCGAGCATGACCACTGAACTCGAGTAAGCCTTCTGAACTCGAGCACACTCTCGGAATTCGAGCTTGCCCTCTGAACTCGAGCACTACCTCTGAATTCGAGCAAGCCCTTTGAACTCGAGCACTCCCTTTGAATTCGAGCACGCTCTCTGAACTCGAGCAATGCCCTTGGAACTCAAGCAACTCCTTGGAACTCGGCCATGAGCTCTGAACTTGAGCACGCCCTCTGAATTCGAGCAAGCCCTCGGAAATCGAACATGGCCTCTGAATTCGAGCATGCCCTCTGAACTCGAGCACTACCTCTGAATTCGAGCAAGCCCTTTGAACTCGAGCACTCCCTTTGAATTCGAGCACGCTCTCTGAACTCGAGCAATGCCCTTGGAACTCAAGCAAGTCCTTGGAACTCGACCATGAGCTCTGAACTTGAGCACGCTCTCTGAACTCGAGCAAGCCCTCGGAAATCGAGCATGGCCTCTGAATTCGAGCATGCCCTCTGAAATCCGGCATCCCCTCTGAATTTGAGCAAGCCCTCTGAACTCAAGCACACACTCTGAGCTCGAGTACACCCTCTGAATTCGAGCATGACATCTGAATTCGAGCACGCCCTCTGAATTCGAGCATGACATCTGAATTCGAGCATGCTCTCTGAATTCGAGCATTACCTCTGAACTCGAGCACTCCCTCTGAACACAAGCACGCCCTCTGAATTCAAGCAAGCCCTCTGAACTCCAGCAAGTCCTTTGAATTTGAGCAAGCATGCAGAAATCAAGCACGCACTCTGAACTCGAGCACGCCATTTGATTTCAAGCATGCCCTCTGACATCGAGCAAGCCATTTGAATTTGATCACACTCTCTGAACTCGAGCAAGCCCTTTGAATTCGAGGACGCTCTTTGAATTCGAACAAACCCTCAGAACTCGAGCAAGCCCTCTGAACTCAAGCAAACCCTCTGAACTCGAGCACTCCCTCTAAATCCGAGCAAGCCTTCTGAACTTGAGCGCTCCCTCGGAATTCGAGCATGCCCTCTGAACTCAAGCACGCCCTCTGAATTCGAGCATGCTGTCTGAAATCAAGCACGCCCACTGAAATCGAGCAAGACCTCTGAACTCGAGCACGCCCACTGAACTCGAGCATGACCTCTGAACTTGAGCACGCCCACTGAATTCGAGCATGCCCTCTGAATTCGAGAACACACTCTCAACTCAAGCAAACCCTCTGAACTCGAGCATGTTCTCTGAACTCGAGCACTTCCTCTGAATTCGAGGAAGCCCTTTGAACACGAGCACTCCCTTTGAATTCGAGCACGCTCTCTGAACTCGAGCAATGTCCTTGTAACTCAAGCAAGTCCTTGGAACTCGGCCATGACCTCTGAACTCAATCAAGCCCTCTGAACTCGAGCAAGCCCTCTGAACTAAAGCATGCCCTCTGAACGCGAGGATGCCATCTGAATTCGAGCATGCCCTCTGAACTCGGGCATGCCCACTGTACTCGAGCAAGCTCTCTGAACTCGAGCACGCCCATTGAATTCGAGCATGCCCTCTGATTTTGAGCACACACTCTGAACTCAAGCAAACCCTCTGAATTCGAGCACACACTCTGAATTCGAGCAACCCTCTGAACTCGAGCACACCCTCTAAATTCAGGCAAGCCCTCTGAATTCAATCACGCCCACTGGATTCGAGCTAGTCCTTGAAACTCAAGCATGACCTCTGAACTCGAGTAAGTCTTCTGAACTCGAGCACACTCTCGGAATTCGAGCTTGCCCTCTGAACTCGAGCACTACCTCTGAATTCGAGCAAGCCCTTTGAACTCGAGCACTCCCTTTGAATTCGAGCACGCTCTCTGAACTTGAGCAATGCCCTTGGAACTCAAGCAAGTCCTTGGAACTCGACCATGAGCTCTGAACTTGAGCACGCCCTCTGAATTCGAGCAAGCCCTCGGAAATCGAGCATGGCCTCTGAATTCGAGCATGCCCTCTGAACTCGGGCATCCCCTCTGAATTTGAGCAAGCCCTCTGAACTCAAGCACACACTCTGAACTCCAGTACACCCTCTGAATTCGAGCATGACATCTGAATTCGAGCACGCCCTCTGAATTCGAGCATGACATCTGAATTCGAGCACGCTCTCTGAATTCGAGCATTACCTCTGAACTCAAGCACTCCCTCTGAACACAAGCACGCCCTCTGAATTCAAGCAAGCCCTCTGAAGTCCAGCAAGTCCTTTGAATTTGAGCAAGCATGCAGAAATCAAGCACGCACTCTGAACTCGAGCACGCCATTTGAATTCAAGCATGCCCTCTGACATCGAGCAAGCCATTTGAATTCGAGCACGCTCTCTGAATTCGAGCATTACCTCTGAACTCGAGCACTCCCTCTGAACACAAGCACGCCCTCTGAATTCAAGCAAGCCCTCTGAAGTCCAGCAAGTCCTTTGAATTTGAGCAAGCATGCAGAAATCAAGCACGCACTCTGAACTCGAGCACGCCATTTGAATTCAAGCATGCCCTCTGACATCGAGCAAGCCATTTGAATTTGAGGACACTCTCTGAACAGGAGCAAGCCCTTTGAATTTGAGAACGCTCTCTGAAATCGAACAAACCCTCTGAACTCAAGCAAACCCTCTGAACTCGAGCACTCCCTCTAAATTCGAGCAAGCCTTCTGAACTTGAGCGCTCCCTCGGAATTCGAGCATGCCCTCTGAACTCAAGCACGCCCTCTGAATTCGAGCATGCTGTCTGAAATCAAGCACGCCCACTGAAATCGAGCAAGACCTCTGAACTCGAGCACGCCCACTGAACTCGAGCATGACCTCTGAACTTGAGCAAGCCCACTGAATTCGAGCATGCCCTCTGAATTCGAGAACACACTCTCAACTCAAGCAAACCCTCTGAACTCGAGCATGCCATCTGAACTCGAGCACTTCCTCTGAATTCGCGGAAGCCCTTTGAACTCGAGCACTCCCTTTGAATTCGAGCACGCTCTCTGAACTCGAGCAATGCCCTTGTAACTCAAGCAAGTCCTTGGAACTCGGCTATGACCTCTGAACTCAATCAAGCCCTCTGAACTCGAGCAAGCCCTCTGAACTAAAGCATGCCCTCTGAACGCGAGGATGCCATCTGAATTCGAGCATGCCCTCTGAACTCGGGCATGCCCTCTGAACTCGGGCACGCCCACTGAACTCGAGCAAGCTCTCTGAACTGGAGCACGCCCACTGAATCCGAGCATGCCCTCTGATTTTGAGCACACACTCTGAACTCAAGCGAGCCCTCTGAATTCGAGCACACACTCTGAATTCGAGCAACCCCTCTGAACTCGAGCACACCCTCTAAATTCAGGCAAGCCCTCTGAATTCAATCATGCCCACGGGATTCGAGCTAGTCCTTGAAACTCGAGCATGACCACTGAACTCGAGTAAGCCTTCTGAACTCGAGCACACTCTCGGAATTCGAGCTTGCCCTCTGAACTCGAGCACTACCTCTGAATTCGAGCAAGCCCTTTGAACTCGAGCACTCCCTTTGAATTCGAGCACGCTCTCTGAACTCGAGCAATGCCCTTGGAACTCAAGCAACTCCTTGGAACTCGGCCATGAGCTCTGAACTTGAGCACGCCCTCTGAATTCGAGCAAGCCCTCGGAAATCGAACATGGCCTCTGAATTCGAGCATGCCCTCTGAACTCGAGCACTACCTCTGAATTCGAGCAAGCCCTTTGAACTCGAGCACTCCCTTTGAATTCGAGCACGCTCTCTGAACTCGAGCAATGCCCTTGGAACTCAAGCAAGTCCTTGGAACTCGACCATGAGCTCTGAACTTGAGCACGCCCTCTGAACTCGAGCAAGCCCTCGGAAATCGAGCATGGCCTCTGAATTCGAGCATGCCCTCTGAAATCCGGCATCCCCTCTGAATTTGAGCAAGCCCTCTGAACTCAAGCACACACTCTGAACTCGAGTACAACCTCTGAATTCGAGCATGACATCTGAATTCGAGCACGCCCTCTGAATTCGAGCATGACATCTGAATTCGAGCATGCTCTCTGAATTCGAGCATTACCTCTGAACTCGAGCACTCCCTCTGAACACAAGCACGCCCTCTGAATTCAAGCAAGCCCTCTGAAGTCCAGCAAGTCCTTTGAATTTGAGCAAGCATGCAGAAATCAAGCACGCACTCTGAACTCGAGCACGCCATTTGATTTCAAGCATGCCCTCTGACATCGAGCAAGCCATTTGAAATTGATAACACTCTCTGAACTCGAGCAAGCCCTTTGAATTCGAGGACGCTCTTTGAATTCGAACAAACCCTCAGAACTCGAGCAAGCCCTCTGAACTCAAGCAAACCCTCTGAACTCGAGCACTCCCTCTAAATCCGAGCAAGCCTTCTGAACTTGAGCGCTCCCTCGGAATTCGAGCATGCCCTCTGAACTCAAGCACGCCCTCTGAATTCGAGCATGCTGTCTGAAATCAAGCACGCCCACTGAAATCGAGCAAGACCTCTGAACTTGAGCACGCCCACTGAATTCGAGCATGCCCTCTGAATTCGAGAACACACTCTCAACTCAAGCAAACCCTCTGAACTCGAGCATGCCCTCTGAACTCGAGCACTTCCTCTGAATTCGAGGAAGCCCTTTGAACACGAGCACTCCCTTTGAATTCGAGCACGCTCTCTGAACTCGAGCAATGCCCTTGTAACTCAAGCAAGTCCTTGGAACTCGGCCATGACCTCTGAACTCAATCAAGCCCTCTGAACTCGAGCAAGCCCTCTGAACTAAAGCATGCCCTCTGAACGCGAGGATGCCATCTGAATTCGAGCATGCCCTCTGAACTCGGGCACGCCCACTAAACTCAAGCAAGCTCTCTGAACTCGAGCACGCCCACTGAATTCGAGCATGCCCTCTGATTTTGAGCACACACTCTGAACTCAAGCAAGCCCTCTGAATTCGAGCACACACTCTGAATTCGAGCAACATCTCTGAACTCGAGCACACCCTCTAAATTCAGGCAAGCCCTCTGAATTCAATCATGCCCACGGGATTCGAGCTAGTCCTTGAAACTCGAGCATGACCACTGAACTCGAGTAAGCCTTCTGAACTCGAGCACACTCTCGGAATTCGAGCTTGCCCTCTGAACTCGAGCACTACCTCTGAATTCGAGCAAGCCCTTTGAACTCGAGCACTCCCTTTGAATTCGAGCACGCTCTCTGAACTCGAGCAATGCCCTTGGAACACAAGCAAGTCCTTGGAACTCGACCATGAGCTCTGAACTTGAGCACGCCCTCTGAATTCGAGCAAGCCCTCGGAAATCGAGCATGGCCTCTAAATTCGAGCATGCCCTCTGAAATCGGGCATCCCCTCTGAATTTGAGCAAGCCCTCTGAACTCAAGCACACACTCTGAACTCGATTACACCCTCTGAATTCGAGCATGACATCTGAATTCGAGCATGACATCTCAATTCGAGCAGACCCTCTGAATTCGAGCATGACATCTGAATTCGAGCACGCTCTCTGAATTCGAGCATTACCTCTGAACTCGAGCACTCCCTCTGAACACAAGCACGCCCTCTGAATTCAAGCAAGCCCTCTGAACTCCAGCAAGTCCTTTGAATTTGAGCAAGCATGCAGAAATCAAGCACGCACTCTGAACTCGAGCACGCCATTTGATTTCAAGCATGCCCTCTGACATCGAGCAAGCCATTTGAATTTGATAACACTCTCTGAACTCGAGCAAGCCCTTTGAATTCGAGGACGCTCTTTGAATTCGAACAAACCCTCAGAACTCGAGCAAGCCCTCTGAACTCAAGCAAACCCTCTGAACTCGAGCACTCCCTCTAAATTCGAGCAAGCCTTCTGAACTTGAGCGCTCCCTCGGAATTCGAGCATGCCCTCTGAACTCAAGCACGCCCTTTGAATTCAAGCAAGCCCTCTGAACTCCAGCAAGTCCTTTGAATTTGAGCATTCATGCAGAAATCGAGCAGGCACTCTGAACTCCAGCACGCCATTTGATTTCAAGCATGCCCTCTGACCTCGAGCAAGCCATTTGCATTTGAGCACACTCTCTGAACTCGAGCTAGCCCTTTGAATTCGAGCATGCTCTCTGAACTCAAGCAAACCCTCAGAACTTGAGCAAGTCCTCTGAACTCGAGCAAACCCTCTGAACTCGAGCACTCCCTCTAAATTCGAGCAAGCCTTCTGAACTTGAGCGCTCCCTCGGAATTCGAGCATGCCCTCTGAACTCAAGCACGCCCACTGAATTCAAGCAAGCCCTCTGAACTCCAGCAAGTCCTTTGAATTTGAGCAAGCATGCAGAAATCGAGCACGCACTCTGAACTCGAGCACGCCATTGGATTTCAAGCATGCCCTCTGACCTCGAGCAAGCCATTTGCATTTGAGCACACTCTCTGAACTCGAGCTAGCCCTTTCAATTCGAGCATGCTCTCTGAACTCAAGCAAACCCTCAGAACTTGAGCAAGCCCTCTGAACTCGAGCAAACCCTCTGAACTCGAGCACTCCCTCTGAATTCGAGCAAGCCTTCTGAACTTGAGCGCTCCCTCGGAATTCGAGCATGCCCTCTGAACTCAAGCACGCCCACTGAATTCGAGCATGCTGTCTGAAATCAAGCACGCCCACTGAACTCGAGCAAGACCTCTGAACTCGAGAACGCCCACTGAATTCGAGCGTGCCCTCTGAATTCGAGAACACACCCTGAACTCAAGCAAACACTCTGAACTCCAGCATGCCCTCTGAACTCGAGCACTACCTCTGAATTCGAGAAAGCCCTTTGAACTCGAGCATTCCCTTTGAATTCGAGCAAGCCCTCTGAAATCGAGCAAGCCCTCTGAACTCGAGCACAAACTCTGAACTCGAGCATGGTCTCTGAACTTGAGCACACCCAATGAATTCGAGCATGCCCTCTGAATTCGAGCACACACTCTGAACACAAGCAAGCCCTCTGAACTGGAGCTCACCCTCTGAATTCGAGCAAGCTCTCTGAATTCAATCACGCCCACTGGATTCGAGCTAGTTCTTGAAACCCGAGCATGACCTCTGAACTCGAGCAAGCCCTCTGAACTCGAGCACGCACTCTGAACTTGAGCAAGCCCTCTGAACTCAAGCACGTGCTCTGAACTTAAGCAAGCCCTCTGAAATCGAGCAAGCGCTCTGAATTTGAGCAAGCCCTCTGAATTCAAGCACACCCTCTGAACTGGAGTAAGCCCTCTGAACTCAAGCACGTGCTCTTAATTCCTGCATGCCCTCTGAACTCGAGCACACCCTCTGTACTCAAGCATGCCTTCTGAATTCGAGCACTACCTCTGAACTCGAGCAAGCCCTCTGAACTCAAGCAAGCCCTCTGAACTCGAGCAATGCCTTTGGAACTCAAGCAATTCCTTGGAACTCTACCATGCCCTCTGAAATCGGGCATCCTCTCTGAATTCGAGCAAGCCCTCTGAAATCGAGCACACACTCTGAACTCCAGCATGACATCTGAATTTGAGTATGCCGTCTAAATTCAAGCACGCCCTCTGAATTCAAGCATGACATCTGAATTCAAGCACGCCCTCTGAATTCGAGCATGACATCTGAATTCGAGCACGCTCTCGGAATTCGAGCATGACATCTGAACTCGAGCACTCCCTCTGAACCCGAGCACAGCCTCTGATTTCAAACAAGCCCTCTGAACTCCAGCATGCCCTTTGAGTTCAAGCAAGCACCCAGAAATCGAGCACGCCCTCTGAACTCAAGCATGCCAGCTGAATTCAAGCATGCCCTCTGACCTCGAGCAAGACCTTTGAAATCGAGCAGGCCCTCTGAACTCAAGCAAACCCTCAGACCTCGAGGAAGCCCTCTGAACTCGAGCAATCCCTCTGAACCAGAGCACTCCCTCTGAATTCGAGCAAGCCTTCTGAACTTGAGCATGCACTCTGAATTCGAGCATGCCATCTGAACTCAAGCACGCCCCCTGAATTCGAGCAAGACCTTGGAACTCAAGCACGCCCAATGATTTCCAGCATGCCCTCTGAATTCGAGAACACACTCTGAACTCAGGCAAACCCTCTGAACTCGAGCATGCCCTCTGAACTCGAGCACTTCCTCTGAATTCGAGCAAGCCCTTTGAACTCGAGCACTCCCTTTGAATTCGAGCACGCTCTCTGAACTCGAGCAATGCCCTTGTAACTCACGCAAGTCCTTGGAACTCGACCAGAACCTCTGAACTCCAGCAAGCCCTCTGAACTCAAGCAAGCACTCTGAACTAAAGCATGCCCTCTGAATGCGAGCATGCCATCTGAATTCGAGCATGCCCTCTGAACTCGGGCACGCCCTCTGAACTCGAGCAAGCTCTCTGAACTGGAGCACGCCCACTGAATTCGAGCATGCCCTCTGATTTTGAGCACACACTCTGAACTCAAGCAAGCCCTCTGAATTCGAGCACACACTCTGAATTCGAGCAACCCCTCTGAACTCGAGCACACCCTCTAAATTCAGGCAAGCCCTCTGAATTCAATCATGCCCAATGGATTCGAGCTAGTCCTTGAAACTCGAGCATGACCACTGAACTCGAGTAAGCCTTCTGAACTTGAGCACACTCTCGGAATTCGAGCTTGCCCTCTGAACTCGAGCACTACCTTTAAATTCGAGGAAGCCCTTTGAACTCGAGCACTCCCTTTGAATTCGAGCACGCTCTCTGAACTCAAGCAATGCCCTTGGAACTCAAGCAAGTCCTTGGAACTCGACCATGAGCTCTGAACTCGAGCATGCCCTCTGAACTCAAGCACATACTCTGAACTCGAGTACACCCTCTGAATTCGAGCATGACATCTGAATTCGAGCACGCCCTCTGAATTCGAGCATGACATCTGAATTCGAGCACTCCCTCTGAACACAAGCACGCCCTCTGAATTCAAGCAAGACCTCTGAACTCCAGCAAGTCCTTTGAATTTGAGCAAGCACGCAGAAATCAATCACGCACTCTGAACTCGAGCACGCCATTTGATTTCAAGCATGCCCTCTGACCTCGAGCAAGCCATTTGAATTTGAGCACACTCTCTGAACTCGAGCAAGCCCTTTGAATTCGAGGACGCTCTCTGAACTCGAACAAACCCTCAGAACTCAAGCAAGCCCTCTGAACTCAAGCAAACCGTCTGAACCCGAGCACTCCCTCTAAATTCGAGCAAGCCTTCTGAACTTGAGCGCTCCCTCGGAATTCGAGCATGTCCTCTGAACTCAAGCACGCCCTCTGAATTCGAGCATGCTGTCTGAAATCAAGCACGCCCACTGAAATCGAGCAAGACCTCTGAACTCGAGCACGCCCACTGAATTCGAGCATGCCCTCTGAATTCGAGAACACACCCTGAACTCAAGCAAACCCTCTGAACTCGAGCACACCCTCTGAACTCGAGCACTACCCCTGAATTCGAGCAAGTCCTTTGAACTCGACCACACCCTTTGAATTCGAGCTAGCCTTCTGATCTCGAGCATGCCCTCAGAATTCGAGCACGCCCTCTGAACTTGAGCACGCCCACTGATCTCGAGCAAGACATCGGAACTCAAGCATGCCCACTGAATTGAAGCATGCCCTCTGAATTCGAGCACACACTCTGAACTCAAGCAAGCCCTCTGAACTCGAGCACACCCTATGAATTCGAGCAAGCGATCTGAATTCGATCACGCCCTCTGAACTCGAGCACACCCTCTGAACTCGAGCACACCCTCTGAACTCAAGCATGCCCTTTGAACTCGATCACTCCCTCTGAATTCGAGCAAGCCCTCTGAACTCAAGCACTCCCAATGAATTCCAGCATGCCCTCTGAATTCGAGCACACACTCTGAAATCAAGCAAGCCCTTTTAAATTCGAGCACACACTCTGAACTCAAGCCAGCACTCTGAACTCGAGCACACCCTTTGAATTCGAGCAAGCCCTCTGAATTCAGTCAGGCCCACTGGATTCGAGCTAGTCCTTGAAACTCGAGGAAGCCCTCTGATCTCGAGTACGCGCTTTGAACTTGAGCAAGCCCTCTGAACTCGAGCAAGCCCTCTGAATTCAAGCAAGCCCTCTGAACTCGAGCAAGTCCTCGAGCAAGGCTTCGGAACTCGATCACATTCTCGGAACTCGAGCATGACCTCTGAACTCGAGCAATGCCCTTGGAACTCACGCAAGCCCTCTGAACTAAAGCATTCCCTCTGAACGCGAGCATGCCATCTGAATTCGAGCATGCCCTCTGAACTCGGGCACACCCACTGAACTCGAGCAAGCCCTCTGAACTCGAGCACGCCCATGGAATTCGAGCATGCCCTCTGATTTCGAGCACACACTCTGAATTCAAGCAAGCTCTCTGAATTCGAGCAAACACTCTGAATTCGAGCAACCCCTCTGAACTCGAGCACACCCTCTAAATTCAGGCAAGCCCTCTGAATTCAATCATGCCCACTGGATTCGAGCTAGTCCTTGAAACTCGAGCATGCCCTCTGAATTCGAGCAAGCCCTCTGAATTCGAGCACACCCTCTGAACTAAAGCATGCCCTCTGAACGCGAGCATGCCATCTGAATTCGAGCATGCCCTCTGAACTCGGGCATGCCCACTGTACTCGAGCAAGCCCTCTGAACATGAGCACACCCACTGAATTCGAACATGCCCTCTGATTTCGAGCACACACTCTGAACTCAAGCAAGCTCTCTGAATTCGAGCACACACTCTGAATTCGAGCAAGCCCTCTGAACTTGAACACACCCTCTGAATTCCAGCAAGCCCTCTGAATTCAATCACGCCCTCTGGATTCGAGCTAGTTCTTCAAACCCGAGCTTGACCTCTGAACTCGAGCAAGCCCTCTGAACTCAAGCACGCACTCTGAACTTGAGCAAGCCCTCTGAACATGAGCACGTGCTCTGAACTTGAGCATGCCCTCTGAAATCAAGCAAGCGCTCTGAATTTGAGCAAGCCCCCTGAATTCAAGCATGCCCTCTGAACTCAAGCAAGCCCTCTGAACTTCAGCAAGCCCTCAGAACTCGAGCACACCCTCTGATCTCAAGCATGCCCTCTGAACTTGAGCACTACCTTTGAATTCGAGCACGCCCTCTGAACCCGAGCACTCCATCTGAATTTGAGCAAGCCTTCTGAACTCAAGCACGCCCTCTGAACTGGAGTAAGCCCTCTGAACAAAAGCACGCGCTCTTAATTCCTGCATGCCCTCTGAACTCGAGCACATCCTCTGAACTCGAGCACTACCTCTGAACTTGAGCAAGCCCTCTGAACTCAAGCAAGCCCTCTGAACTCGAGCACACCATCTGAATTCCTGCATGCCCTCTGAATTTGAGCAAGCTCTCTGAACTCGAGCATGTGCTCTGAACTTCAGGAAGCCCTCTGAAATCGAGTCTGCCCTCTGAACTCAAGCAAACCCTCTGAACTGAAGCAAGCCCTCTGAACTTGAGCAAACCCTCGGAACTCGAGCACATTCTCGGGACTCGAGCATGACCTCTGAACTCGAGCAATGCCCTTGGAACTCAAGCAATTCCTTGGAACTCGACCATGCCCTCTGAAATCGGGCATCCTCTCTGAATTCGAGCAAGCCCTCTGAAATCGAGCACACACTCTGAACTCCAGCATGACATCTGAATTTGAGCACGCCGTCTAAATTCAAGCACGCCCTCTGTATTCAAGCATGACATCAGAATTCGAGCACGCCCTCTGAATTCGAGCATGACATCTGAATTTGAGCACGCTCTCTGAATTCGAGCATGACATCTGAACTCGAGCAATCCCTCTGAACCCGAGCACAGCCTCTGAATTCAAACAAGCCCTCTGAACTCCAGCACGCCCTTTGAGTTCAAGCAAGCACCCAGAAATCGAGCACGCCCTCTGAACTCAAGCACGCCAGCTGATTTCAAGCATTCCCTCTGACCTCGAGCAAGACCTTTGAAATCGAGCAGGCCCTCTGAACTCGAGCAAACCCTCAGACCTCGAGGAAGCCCTCTGAACTCGAGCAAACCCTCTGAACCTGAGCACTCCCTCTGAATTCGAGCAAGCCTTCTGAACTTGAGCATGCACTCTGAGTTCAAGCATGCCATCTGAACTCAAGCACGCTCTCTGAATTCGAGCAAGCCCTCTGAATTCTAGCACGCCCACTGAACTCGAACAAGACCTCTGAACTCAAGCACGCTCTCTGATTTCCAGCATGCCCTCTGAACTCAAGCACGCCCACTGAACTCGAGCAAAACCTCTGAACTTGAGCACGCCCACTGAATTCGAGCATGCCCTCTGATTTTGGGCACACACTCTGAACTCAAGCAAGCTCTCTGAATTCGAGCACACACTCTGAATTCGAGCAACCATCTGAACTCGAGCACACCCTCTAAATTCAGGCAAGCCCTCTGAATTCAATCATGCCCACTGGATTCGAGCTAGTCCTTGAAACTCGAGCATGACCACTGAACTCGAGTAAGCCTTCTGAACTCGAGCACACTCTCGGAATTCGAGCTTGCCCTCTGAACCCGAGCACTACCTCTGAATTCGAGCAAGCCCTTTGAACTCGAGCACTCCCTTTGAATTCGAGCATGCTCTCTGAACTCGAGCAATGCCCTTGGAACTCAAGCACGTCCTTGTAACTTGACCATGAGCTCTGAACTTGAGCATGCCCTCTGAATTCGAGCAAGCCCTCGGAAATCGAGCATGGCCTCTGAATTCGAGCATGCCCTCTGAAATCGGGCATCCCCTCTGAACTCGAACAAGCCCTCTGAACTCAAGCACACACTCTGAACTCGATGACACCCTCTGAATTCGAGCATGACATCTGAATTCGAGCACGCCGTCTGATTTCGAGCACGCCCTCTGAATTCGAGCATGACATCTGAATTTGAGCACGACCTCTGAATTCGAGCATAACATCTGAATTCGAGCACGCTCTCTGAATTCGAGCATGACCTCTGAACTCGAGCACTCCCTCTGAACACAAGCACGCCCTCTGAATTCAAGCAAGCCCTCTGAACTCCAGCAAGTCCTTTGAATTTGAGCAAGCACGCAGAAATCGAGCACGCACTCTGAACTCGAGCACGCCATTTGATTTCAAGCATGCCCTCTGACCTCGAGCAAGCCATTTGAATTTGAGCACACTCTCTGCACTCGAGCAAGCCCTTTGAATTCGAGCATGACATCTGAATTCGAGCACGCTCTCTGAATTCGAGCATGACCTCTGAACTCGAGCACTCCCTCTGAACACAAGCACGCCCTCTGAATTCAAGCAAGCCCTCTGAACTCCAGCAAGTCCTTTGAATTTGAGCAAGCATGCAGAAATCGAGCACGCACTCTGAACTCAAGCACGCCATTTGATTTCAAGCATGCCCTCTGACCTCGAGCAAGCCATTTGAATTTGAGCACACTCTCTGAACTCGAGCAAGCCCTTTGAATTCGAGCACGCTCTCTGAACTCGAGCAAACCCTCAGAACTCGAGCAGGCCCTCTGAACTCGAGCAAACCCTCTGAACTCGAGCACTCCCTCGGAATTCGAGCATGCCCTCTGAACTCAAGCACGCCCTCTGAATTCGAGCATGCTGTCTGAAATCAAGCACGCCCACTGAACTAGAGCAAGTTCTCTGGACTCGAGCACGCCCGCTGAATTCGAGCATGCCCTCTGAATTCGAGAACACAACCTGAACTCAAGCAAACCCTGTGAACTCCTGCATGCCTTCTGAACTCGAGCACTCCCTTTGAATTCGAGCAAGCCTTCTGAACTCGAGCATGCCCTCAGAATTCGAGCATGCCCTCTGAACTTGAGCATGCCCACTTATCTCGAGCAAGACCTCGGAACTCGAGCACTCCCACTGAATTCAAGCATGCCCTCTGAATTCGAGCACACACTCTGAACTCAAGCAAGCCCTCTGAACTCGAGCACACCCTATGAATTCGAGCAAGCCCTCTGAATTCGATCACGCCCTCTGAACTCGAGCACACCCTCTGAACTCGAGCACACCCTCTGAACTCAAGCATGCCCTTTGAACTCGATCACTCCCTCTGAATTCGAGCAAGCCCTCTGCACTCGAGCACGCCCAATGAATTCCAGCAATCCCTCTGAATTCGAGCACACACTCTGAACTCAAGCAAGCCCTCTGAACTCGAGCACACCCTTTGAATTCGAGCAAGCACTCTGAATTCGGTCACGCCCATTGGATTCGAGCTAGTCCTTGAAAGTCGAGCAAGCCCTCTGAACTCGAGCACGCGCTTTGAACTTGAGCAAGCCCTCTGAACTCGAGCCAACCCTCTGAATTCGAGCAAGCCCTCTGAATTCGAGCAAGTCCTCGAGCAAGGCTTCGGAACGCGATCACATTCTCGGAACTCGAGCATGACCTCTGAACTCGAGCAATGCCCTTGGAACTCACGCAAGTCCTTGCAACTCGACCATGACCTCTGAACTCAAGCAAGCCCTCTGAACTCAAGCAAGCCCTCTGAACTCGAGCATGCCATCTGAATTCGAGCATGCCCTCTGAACTCGGGCACGCCCACTGAACTCAAGCAAGCCCTCTGAACTCGAGCATTCCCACGGAATTCGAGCATGCCCTCTGATATCGAGCACACACTCTGAACTCAAGCAAGCCCTCTGAATTCGAGCACACACTCTGAATTCGAGCAACCCCTCTGAACTCGAGCACACCCTCTGAATTCAGGCAAGCCCTCTGAATTCAATCATGCCCACTGGATTCGAGCTAGTCCTTGAAACTCGAGCATGACCACTGAACTCGAGTAAGCCTTCTGAACTCGAGCACGCTCTCTGAATTCGAGCATGCCCTCTGAATTCGAGCACTCCCTCTGAATTCGAGCACACCCTCTGTCCTAAAGCATGCCCTCTGACCGCGAGCATGCCATCTGAATTCAAGCAAGCCCTCTGAAATGAAGCAAGGCCTCTGAACTCGAGCAAGCTCTCAGAACTGGAGCACATTCACGGAACTCGAGCATGACCTCTGAACTCGAGCAATGCCCTTGGAACTCACGCAAGTCCTTGCCACTCAAAAATGACCTCTGAACTCAAGCAAGCCCTCTGAACTCAAGCAAGCCCTCTGAACTCGAGCATGAGCTCTGAATTCGAGCACGCCCTCTGAAGTCGAGCACGCCCACTGAACTCGAGCAAGCCCTCTGAACTCGAGCCACCCCACTGAATTCGAGCATGCCCTCTGATTTCGAGCACACACTCTGAACTCAAGCAAGCCCTCTGAACTCGAGCACACCTTCTGAATTCGGGCAAGCCCTCAGAATTCAATCATGCCCACTGGATTCGAGCTAGTCCTTGAAACTCGAGCACACCCTCTGAACTCAAGCCTGCCCTCTGAACTCGAGCACTACCTTTGAATTCGAGCACGCCCTCTGAACTCGAGCACGCCCTCTGAATTCGAGCAAGCCTTCTGAACTTGAGCGTGCCCTCGGAATTTGAGCATGCCCTCTGAACTCAAGCATGCCCTTTGAACTGGAGTAAGCCCTCTGAACTCGAGCACGCCGTCTGAATTCCTGCATGCCCTCTGAACTCGAGCACACCCTCTGAACTCGAGCAAGCCCTCTGAACTCATGCAAGCACTCTGAACTTGAGCAAGCCCTCTGAACTCAAGCAAGCCCTCTGAACTCGAGCAAGCCCTCGGAACTCGAGCATCTGAATTGCTGCATGCCCTCTGAATTCGACCAAGCTCTCTGAACTCGAGCATGTGCTCTGAACTTCAGGAAGCCCTCTGAAATCGAGCATGCCCTCTGAACTCAAGCAAACCCTCTGAACTGAAGCAAACCCTCTGTACTTGAGCAAACCCTCGGAACTCGAGCACATTCTCGGGACTCGAGCATGACCTCTGAACTCGAGCAATGCCCTTGGAACTCAAGCAATTCCTTGGAACTCGACCATGACCTTTGAACTTGAGCACGCCCTCTTAATTCGAATAAGCTCTCGGAATTCGATCATGACCTCTGAATTCGAGCATCCTTTCTGAATTCGAGCAAGCCCTCTGAAATCGAGCACACACTTTGAAATCGAGCATGCCCTCTGCATTCGAGCATGACATCTGAATTTGAGCACGCCGTCTAAATTCGAGCACGCCCTCTGAATTCGAGCATGACATCTAAATTCGAGCACGCTCTCTGAATTCCAGCATGACATCTGAACTCAAGCACTCCCTCTGAACCCAAGCTTGCCCTCTGAATTCAAGCAAGCCCTCTGAACTCCAGCACGCCCTTTGAGTTCAAGCAAGCACGCAGAAATCGAGCACGCCCTCTGAACTCAAGCACGCCAGCTGATTTCAAGCATGCCCTCTGACCTCGAGCAAGCCCTTTGAATTCGAGCATGCTCTCTGAACTCGAGCAAACCCTTAGAACTCGAGCAAGCCCTCTGAACTCGAGCAAGCCCTTTGAATTCGAGCACGCTCTCTGAACTCGAGCAATGCCCTTGGAATTCGAGCATGACATCTGAACTCGAGCACTCCCTCTGAACCCGAGCACACCCTCTGAATTCAAACAAGCCCTCTGAACTCCAGCATGCTCTTTGAGTTCAAGCAAGCACCCAGAAATCGAGCACGCCCTCTGAACTCAAGCACGCCAGCTGATTTCAAGCATTCCCTCTGACCTCAAGCAAGACCTTTGAAATCGAGCAGGCCCTCTGAACTCAAGCAACCCGTCAGACCTCGAGGAAGCCCTCTGAACTCGAGCAAACCCTCTGAACCTGAGCACTCCCTCTGAATTCGAGCAAGCCTTCTGAACTTGAGCATGCACTCTGAATTCGAGCATGCCATCTGAACTCAAGCACGCCCTCTGAATTCGAGCAAGCCCTCTGAATTCTAGCACGCCAATGAACTCGAACAAGACCTCTGAACTCAAGCACGATCTCTGAATTCCAGCATGCCCTCTGAACTCAAGCACGCCCACTGAACTCGAGCAAGACCTCTGAACTTGAGCACGCCCACTGAATTCGAGCATGCCCTCTGAATTCGAGAACACACTCTGAACTCAAGCAAACCCTCTGAACTCCAGCATTCCCTCTGAACTCGAGCACTACCTCTGAATTCGAGGAAGCCCTTTGAACTCGAGCACTCCCTTTGAATTCGAGCACGCTCTCTGAACTCGAGCAATGCCCTTGGAACTCAAGCAAGTCCTTGGAACTCGACCATGAGCTCTGAACTTGAGCACGCCCTCTGAATTCGAGCAAGCCCTCGGAAATCGAGCATGGCCACTGAATTCGAGCATGCCCTCTGAAATCGGGCATCCCCTCTGAATTTGAGCAAGCCCTCTGAACTCAAGCACACACTCTGAACTCGAGTACACCCTCTGAATTCGAGCATGACATCTGAATTCGAGCACGCCCTCTGAATTCGAGCATGACATCTGAATTCGAGCACGCTCTCTGAATTCGAGCATTACCTCTGAACTCGAGCACTCCCTCTGAACACAAGCACGCCCTCTGAATTCAAGCAAGCCCTCTGAACTCCAGCAAGTCCTTTGAATTTGAGCAAGCATGCAGAAATCAAGCACACACTCTGAACTCGAGCACGCCATTTGATTTCAAGCATGCCCTCTGACATCGAGCAAGCCATTTGAATTTGAGAACACTCTCTGAACTCGAGCAAGCCCTTTGAATTCGAGGACGCTCTCTGAATTCGAACAAACCCTCAGAACTCAAGCAAGCCCTCTGAACTCAAGCAAACCCTCTGAACTCGAGAACTCCCTCTAAATTCGAGCAAGCCTTCTGAACTTGAGCGCTCCCTCGGAATTCGAGCATGCCCTCTGAACTCAAGCACGCCCTCTGAATTCGAGCATGCTGTCTGAAATCAAGCACGCCCACTGAAATCGAGCAAGACCTCTGAACTCGAGCACGCCCACTGAACTCGAGAACACAACCTGAACTCAAGCAAACCCTGTGAACTCCAGCATGCCCTCTGAACTCGAGCACTACCTCTGAATTCGAGCAAGCCCTTTGAACTCGAGCACTCACTTTGAATTCGAGCAAGCCTTCTGAACTCGAGCATGCCCTCAGAATTCGAGCATGCCCTCTGAACTTGAGCATGCCCAATTATCTCGAGCGAGACCTCGGAACTCGAGCATGCCCACTGAATTCAAGCATGCCCTCTGAATTCGAGCACACACTCTGAACTCAAGCAAGCCCTCTGAACTCGAGCACACCCTATGAATTCGAGCAAGCCCTCTGAATTCGATCACGCCCTCTGAACTCGAGCACACCCTCTGAACTCGAGCACACCCTCTGAACTCAAGCATGCCCTTTGAACTCGATCACTCCCTCTGAATTCGAGCAAGCCCTCTGCACTCGAGCACGCCCAATGAATTCCAGCAATCCCTCTGAATTCGAGCACACACTCTGAACTCAAGCAAGCCCTCTGAACTCGAGCACACCCTTTGAATTCGAGCAAGCCCTCTGAATTCGGTCACGCCCATTGGATTCGAGCTAGTCCTTGAAACTCGAGCAAGCCCTCTGAACTCGAGCACACGCTTTGAACTTGAGCAAGCCCTCTGAACTCGAACAAGCCCTCTGAATTCGAGCAAGCCCTCTGAACTCGAGCAAGTCCTCGAGCAAGGCTTCGGAACGCGATCACATTCTCGGAACTCGAGCATGACCTCTGAACTCGAGCAATGCCCTTGGAACTCACGCAAGTCCTTGGAACTCCAGCAAGCCCTCTGAACACAAGCAAGCCCTCTGAACTCGAGCATGCCATCTGAATTCAAGCATGCCCTCTGAACTCGGGTACGCCCACTGAACTCGAGCAAGCCCTCTGAACTCGAGCACACCCACGGAATTCGAGCATGCCCTCTGAATTCGAGCACACACTCTGAACTCAAGCAAGCCCTCTGAATTCGAGCACACACTCTGAATTCGAGCAACCCCTCTGAACTCGAGCACACCCTCTGAATTCATGCAAGCCCTCTGAATTCAATCATGCCCACTGGATTCGAGCTAGTCCTTGAAACTCGAGCATGACCACTGAACTCGAGTAAGCCTTCTGAACTCGAGCACGCTCTCTGAATTCGAGCATGCCCTCTGAATTCGAGCACTCCCTCTGAATTCGAGCACACCCTCTGACCTAAAGCATGCCCTCTGACCGCGAGCATGCCATCTGAATTCAAGCAAGCCCTCTGAAAAGAAGCAAGGCCTCTGAACTCGAGCAAGCTCTCAGAACTGGAGCACATTCACGGAACTCGAGCATGACCTCTGAACTCGAGCAATGCCCTTGGAACTCACGCAAGTCCTTGCAACTCAAAAATGACCTCTGAACTCAAGCAAGCCCTCTGAACTCAAGCAAGCCCTCTGAACTCGAGCATGACCTCTGAATTCAAGCACGCCCTCTGAAGTCGAGCACGCCCACTGAACTCGAGCAAGCCCTCTGAACTCGAGCCACCCCACTGAATTCGAGCATGCCCTCTGATTTCGAGCACACACTCTGAACTCAAGCAAGCCCTCTGAACTCGAGCACACCTTCTGAATTCGGGCAAGCCCTCAGAATTCAATCATGCCCACTGGATTCGAGCTAGTCCTTGAAACTCGAGCACAGCTTCTGAACTCAATCATGCCCTCTGAACTCGAGCACTACCTTTGAATTCGAGCACGCCCTCTGAACTCGAGCACTCCATCGGAATTCGAGCAAGCCTTCTGAACTTGAGCGTGCCCTCGGAATTTGAGCATGCCCTCTGAACTCAAGCATGCCCTTTGAACTGGAGTAAGCCCTCTGAACTCGAGCACGCCGTCTGAACTCCTGCATGCCCTCTGAACTCGAGCAAACCCACTGATCTCGAGCAAGACCTTGGAACTCGAGCACGGCCACAGAATTCAAGCATGCCCTCTGAATTCGAGCACACACTCTGAACTCAAGCTGCCCTCTGATCTCAAGCACACCCTCTGAATTCGAGCAAGCCCTCTGAATTTGATCACGCCCTCTGAACTTGAGCACACCATCTGAACTCGAGCACACCCTCTGAACTCAAGCATGCCCTTTGAACTCGATCTCTCCCTCTGAATTCGAGCAAGCCCTCTGAACTCGAGCACGCCCAATGAATTCGAGTATGCCCTCTGAATTCGAGCACACACTCTGAACTCAAGCAAGCCCTCTGAATTCGAGCACACACTCAGAACTCAAGCAAGCCCTCTGAACTCGAGCACACCCTTTGAATTCGAGCAAGCCCTCTGAATTCGGTCACGCCCAATGGATTCGAGCTAGTCCTCGAAACTCGAGCAAGCCCTCTGAACTCAAGCACCCGCTCTGAACTTGAGCAAGCCCTCTGAATTGGAGCAAGGCCTCTGAATTCGAGCAAGCCCTCTGAACTCGAGCAAGTCCACGAGCTAGGCTTCGGAATTCGATCACATACTCGGAACTTGAGCATGACCTCTGAACTCGGGCAATGCCCTTGGAACTCATGCAAGTCCTTGGAACTCGACCATGACCTCTGAACTCAAGCAAGCCCTCTGAACTCAAGCAAGCCCTCTGAACTAAAGCATGCCCTCTGAACGCGAGCATGCCATCTGAATTTGAGCATGCCCTCTGAACTCTGGCACGCTCACTGAACTCGAGCAAGCCCTCTGAACTTGAGCACGCCCACTGAATTCGAGCATGCCCTCTGATTTTGAGCACACACTCTGAACTCAAGCAAGCCCTCTGAATTCGAGCACACACTCTGAATTCGAGCAAGCCCTCTGAACTCGAGCACACCCACTGAATTTGGGCAAGCCCTCTGAATTCAATCATGCCCAATGGATTCGAGCTAGTCCTTGAAACTCGAGCATGACCTATGAACTCGAGTAAGCCTTCTGAACTCGAGCACACTCTCTGAATTCGAGCATGCCCTCTGAATTCGAGCAAGCCCTCTGAATTCGAGCACGCCCTCTGAATTCAAGCACGCCCTCTGAACTCAAGCAAGCCCTCTGAACTCAAGCAAGCTCTCGGAACTCAAGCACATTCACGGAACTCGAGCATGACCTCTGAAATCGATCAATGTCCTTGGAACTCACGCAAGTCCTTGGAACTCGACCAGGACCTCTGAACTCAAGCAAGCCCTCTGAATTCAAGCCAGCCCTCTAAACTAAAGCACGCCCTCTGAACGTGAGCATGCCCTCTGAATTCGAGCACGACCTCTGAAATCGAGCACTTCATCTGAAATCAAACAAGCCCTCTGAAATCGAGCAAGCCCTCTGAACTCGAGCACTCACTCTGAACTCAAGCAAGCCCGCAGAATTCGAACACACCCTCTGAATTCGAGAAAGCCCTCTGAACTCGAGCACTCCCTCTGAATTCGGGCAAGCCCTCTGAATTCAATCATGCCCACTGGATTCGAGCTAGTCCTTGAAACTCGAGCCTGATCTCTGAACTCGAGTAAGCCTTCTGAACTCAAGCACGCTCTCTGAATTCGAGCATGCCCTCTGAATTCGAGCAAGCCCTCTGAATTCGAGCACGCCCTCTGAATTCAAGCACGCCCACTGAACTCAAGCAAGCCCTCTGAAATGAAGCAAACCCTCTGAACTCGAGCAAGCCCTCGGAACTCGAGCACATTCTCGGAACTCGAGCATGACCTCTGAACTCGAGCAATGCCCTTGGAACTCAAGCAAGTCCTTGGAACTCGACCATGACCTCTGAACTCAAGCAAGCCCTCTGAACTCGAGCAAGCCCTCTGAACTCGAGCATGCCCTCTGAACTCGAGCATGCCCTCTGAATTCGAGCATGCTCTCTGAACTCGACAACGCCCACTGAACTCCAGCAAGCCCTCTGACTTTGAGCACACACTCTGAACTCAAGCAAGCCCTCTGAAATCAAACAAGCCCTCTGAAATCGAGCAAGCCCTCTGAATTCGAGCACTCACTCTGAACTCAAGCAAGCCCTCAGAATTCGAACACACCCTTTGAATTCGAGCAAGCCCTCTGAACTCGAGCACACCCTCTAAATTCAGGCAAGCCCTCTGAATTCAATCATGCCCACTGGATTTGAGCTAGTCGTTGAAACTCGAGCATGCCCTCTGAATTCGAGCAAGCCCTCTGAATTCGAGCACACCCTCTGAACTAAAGCATGCCCTCTGAACGCGAGCATGCCATCTGAATTCGAGCATGCCCTCTGAACTCGGGCATGCCTACTGTACTCGAGCAAGCCCTCTGAACACGAGCATGCCCTCTGATTTCGAGCACACACTCTGAACTCAAGCAAGCCCTCTGAATTCGAGCACACACTCTGAGTTCGAGCAAGCCCTCTGAACTTGAGCACACCCTCTGAATTCGAGCAAGCCCTCTGAATTCAATCACGACCACTGGATTCGAGCTAGTTCATCAAACCCGAGCATGACCTCTGAACTCGAGCAAGCCCTCGGAACTCGAGCACGCACTCTGAACTTGAGCAAGCCCTCTGAACTCAAGCACGTGCTCTGAACTTGAGCATGCCATCTGAAATCGAGCAAGCGCTCTGAATTTGAGCATGCCCCCTGAATTTGAGCATGCCCTCTGAACTCAAGCAAGCCCTCTGAACTTCAGCAAGCCCTCAGAACTCGAGCACACACTCTGATCTCAAGCATGCCCTCTGAACTCGAGCACTACCTTTGAATTGGAGCACGCCCTCTGAACTCGAGCACTCCGTCTGAATTCGAGCAAGCCTTCTGAACTCAAGCACGCCCTCTGAACTGGAGTAAGCCCTCTGAACTCGAGCACGCGCTCTTAATTCCTGCATGCCCTCTGAACTCGAGCACACCTTTTGAATTCGAGCATGCTCTCTGAACTCGAGCAATGCCCTTGGAACTCACGCAAGTCCTTGGAACTCAACCATGACCTCTGAACTCAAGCAAGCCCTCTGAACTAAAGCATGCCCTCTGAACGCGAGGATGCCATCTGAATTCGAGCATGTCCTCTGAACTCGGGCATGCCCACTGAACTTGAGCAAGCTCTCTGAACTCGAGCACGCCCACTGAATTCGAGCACACACTCTGAACTCAAGCAAGCCCTCTGAATTCGAGCACACACTCTGAATTCGAGCAACCCCTCTGAACTCGAGCACACCCTATAAATTCAGGCAAGCCCTCTGAATTCAATCATGCCCACTGGATTCGAGCTAGTCCTTGAAACTTGAGCATGACCACTGAACTCGAGTAAGCCTTCAGAACTCGAGCACACTCTTTGAATTCGAGCTTGCCCTCTGAACTCGAGGACTACCTCTGAATTCGAGCAAGCCCTTTGAACTCGAGCACTCCCTTTGAATTCGAGCACGCTCTCTGAACTCGAGTAATGCCCTTGGAACTCAAGCAAGTCCTTGGAACTCGACCATGAGCTCTGAACTTGAGCACGCCCGCTGAATTCGAGCAAGCCCTCGGAAATCGAGCATGGCCTCTGAATTCGAGCATGCCCTCTGAAATCGGGCATCCCCTCTGAATTTGAGCAAGCCCTCTGAACTCAAGCACACACTCTGAACTCGAGTACACCCTCTGATTTTGAGCATGACATCTGAATTCGAGCACGCTCTCTGAATTCGAGCATGACCTTTGAACTCGAGCACTCACTCTGAACACAAGCACGCCTTCTGAATTCAAGCAAGCCCTCTGAACTCCAGCAAACCGTCTGAACCCGAGCACTCCCTCTAAATTCGAGCAAGCCTTCTGAACTTGAGCGCTCCCTCGGAATTCGAGCATGCCCTCTGAACTCAAGCACGCCCTCTGAATTCGAGCATGCTGTCTGAAATCAAGCACGCCCACTGAAAACGAGCAAGACCTCTGAACTCGAGCACGCCCACTGAATTCGAGCATGCCCTCTGAATTCGAGAACACACCCTGAACTCAAGCAAACCCTCTGAACTCGAGCACACCCTTTGAACTCAAGCACTACCCCTGAATTGGAGCAAGTCCTTTGAACTCGACCACTCCCTTTGAATTCGAGCAAGCCTTCTGATCTCGAGCATGCCCTCAGAATTCGAGCACGCCCTCTGAACTTGAGCATGCCCACTGATCTCGAGCAAGACATCGGAACTCAAGCATGCCCACTGAATTGAAGCATGCCCTCTGAATTCGAGCACACACTCTGAACTCAAGCAAGCCCTCTGAACTCGAGCACACCCTATGAATTCGAGCAAGCCCTCTGAATTCGATCACTCCCTCTGAATTCGATCACGCCCTCTGAACTCGAGCACACCCTCTGAACTCGAGCACACCCTCTGAACTCAAGCATGCCCTTTGAACTCGATCACTCCCTCTGAACTCGAGCAAGCCCTCGGAAGTCAAGCATGACCTCTGAATTCGAGCAAGTCCTCTGAATTTGATCCCGCCCTCTGAACTCGAGCACACCCTCTGAAATCGAGCACACCTTCTGAAATTGAGCATGCCCTCTGAATTCAAGCACACACTCTGAACTCAAGCAATCCCTCTGAACTTGAGCATGCCCTCTGAATTCGAGCAAGCGCTTCTGAATTCGATCTCGCCCACTGGATTCGAACTAGTCCTTGAAACTCGAGCATGACCTCTGAACTCGAGCAAGCCCTCTGAACTCGATTAAGCCCTCTGAACTCGAGCACACCATCTGAATTCCTGCATGCCCTCTGAATTTGAGCAAGCTCTCTGAACTCGAGCATGTGCTCTGAACTTCAGGAAGCCCTCTGAAATCGAGCATGCCCTCTGAACTCAAGCAAGCCCTCTGAACTGAAGCAAGCCCTCTGAACTTGAGCAAACCCTCGGAACTCGAGCACATTCTCGGGACTCGAGCATGACCTCTGAACTCGAGCAATGCCCTTGGAACTCAAGCAATTCCTTGGAACTCGACCATGCCCTCTGAAATCGGGCATTCTCTCTGAATTCGAGCAAGCCCTCTGAAATCGAGCACACACTCTGAACTCCAGCATGACATCTGAATTTGAGCACGCCCACTGAACTCGAGCAAGCCCTCTGAACTCAAGCCCGCCCACTGAATTTGAGCGTGCCCTCTGAACTCGAGCACGCCCTCTGAACTCGAGCAAGCCCTCTGAATTCGAGCTCACACTCTGAACTCAAGCAAGCCCTCTGAACTCAAACAAGCCCTCTAAATTCGAGCAAGCGCTCTGAACTCGAGCACGCCCACTGAATTCGAGCATGCCCTCTGAATACGAGAACTCACTTTGAACTCAAGCAAGCCCTCTGAATTCGAGCACACCCTTTGAATTCGAGCAAGCCCTCTGAACTCAAGCACTCCCTCTGAATTCGAGCAAGCCCTCTGAATTCAATCATGCCCACTGGATTCGAGTTTGTCCTTGAAACTTGAGCATGACCTCTGAACTCGAGTAAACCTTCTGAACTCGAGCACGCTATCTGAATTCGAGCATGCCCTCTGAACTCGAGTATGCCCTTTGAACTCGAGCACGCCCTCTGAATTCGAGCCAGCCCTCTGAAATCGAGCACACCCTCTGAATTCGAGCACACACTCTGAACTCAAGCAATCCCTCTGAACTCGAGCACACCCTCTGAAATCGATCACACCCGCTGGATTCGAGCTAGTCCTTGAAACTCGAGCATGACCTCGGAACTCGAGCCAGCCCTCTGAACTCGAGTAAGCCCTCTGAAATCCTGCATGCCCTCTGAATTCGAGCACACACTCTGAACTCAAGCAAGCCCTCTGAACTCGAGCACACCCTATGAATTCGAGCAAGCCCTCTGAATTCGATCACTCCCTCTGAATTCGATCATGCCCTCTGAACTCGAGCACACCCTCTGAACTCGAGCACACCCTCTGAACTCAAGCATGCCCTTTGAACTCGATCACTCCCTCTGAACTCGAGCAAGCCCTCGGAACTCAAGCATGACCTCTGAATTCGAGCAAGTCCTCTGAATTTGATCCCGCCCTCTGAACTCGAGCACACCCTCTGAAATCGAGCACACCTTCTGAAATTGAGCATGCCCTCTGAATTCAAGCACACACTCTGAACTCAAGCAATCCCTCTGAACTTGAGCATGCCCTCTGAATTCGAGCAAGCGCTTCTGAATTCGATCTCGCCCACTGGATTCGAACTAGTCCTTGAAACTCGAGCATGACCTCTGAACTCGAGCAAGCCCTCTGAACTCGATTAAGCCCTCTGAACTCGAGCACACCATCTGAATTCCTGCATGCCCTCTGAATTTGAGCAAGCTCTCTGAACTCGAGCATGTGCTCTGAACTTCAGGAAGCCCTCTGAAATCGAGCATGCCCTCTGAACTCAAGCAAGCCCTCTGAACTGAAGCAAGCCCTCTGAACTTGAGCAAACCCTCGGAACTCTGCACATTCTCGGGACTCGAGCATGACCTCTGAACTCGAGCAATGCCCTTGGAACTCAAGCAATTCCTTGGAACTCGACCATGCCCTCTGAAATCGGGCATTCTCTCTGAATTCGAGCAAGCCCTCTGAAATCGAGCACACACTCTGAACTCCAGCATGACATCTGAATTTGAGCACGCCCACTGAACTCGAGCAAGCCCTCTGAACTCAAGCCCGCCCACTGAATTTGAGCGTGCTCTCTGAACTCGAGCACGCCCTCTGAACTCGAGCAAGCCCTCTGAATTCGAGCTCACACTCTGAACTCAAGCAAGCCCTCTGAACTCAAACAAGCCCTCTAAATTCGAGCAAGCGCTCTGAACTCGAGCACGCCCACGGAATTCGAGCATGCCCTCTGAATACGAGAACTCACTTTGAACTCAAGCAAGCCCTCTGAATTCGAGCACACCCTTTGAATTCGAGCAAGCCCTCTGAACTCAAGCACTCCCTCTGAATTCGAGCAAGCCCTCTGAATTCAATCATGCCCACTGGATTCGAGTTTGTCCTTGAAACTTGAGCATGACCTCTGAACTCGAGTAAACCTTCTGAACTCGAGCACGCTATCTGAATTCGAGCATGCCCTCTGAACTCGAGTATGCCCTTTGAACTCGAGCACGACCTCTGAATTCGAGCCAGCCCTCTGAAATCGAGCACACCCTCTGAATTCGAGCACACACTCTGAACTCAAGCAATCCCTCTGAACTCGAGCACACCCTCTGAAATCGATCACACCCGCTGGATTCGAGCTAGTCCTTGAAACTCGAGCATGACCTCGGAACTCGAGCCAGCCCTCTGAACTCGAGTAAGCCCTCTGAAATCCTGCATGCCCTCTGAACTTGAGCAAGCCCTCTGAAATCGAGCCCACCCTCTGAACTCAAGCAAACCCTCTGAACTCAAGCAAGCCCTCTGAACTTGTCCAAGCCCATTGAATTCGAGCAAGCCCTCTGAATTCGATCACACCCTCTGAACTCGAGCACACCCTCTGAACTAGAGCACTACCTCTGAATTCGAACACGCCCTCTGAACTCGAGCATGCCCTCTGAACTCGAGAACACCCTCTGAAATCGATAACGCCCACTGGATTTGAGCTAGTCCTTGAAACTCGAGCATAACCTCTGAACTCGAGCCAGCCCTCTGAACTCGAGCACTACCTCTGAATTCGAGCAAGCCCTCTGAATTTGAGCATGCACTCTGAACACGAGCACTCCCTCTGAATTCGAGCACACACTCTGAACTCAAGCAATCCCTCTGAACTCGAGCACACCCTCTGAAATCGATCACACCCACTGGATTCGAGCTAGTACTTGAAACTTGAGCATGAAACCTGAATTCGAGCTAGCCCTCTGAAATCGAGCACTCCCTCTGAATTCGAGCAAGCTTTCTGATCTCGAGCATGCCCTCTGAATTCGAGCATGCCCTCTGAACTCGAGCACACCCTCTGAATTCGAGCAAGTTTTCTGATCTCGAGCATGCCCTCGGAATTTGAGCAGGCCCTCTGATTTGGAGCACGTCCACTGACCTTGAGCAAGACCTCGGAACTCGAGCACGCCCACTGAATTCAAGCAAGCCCTCTGAATTCGAGCAAGCCCTCTGAACTCAAGCAAGTCCTCTGAACTCGAGCAAGGCGTCGGATCTCGATCACATTCTCGGAACTCCAGCATGACCTCTGAACTCGAGCAATGCACTTGGAACACACACAAGTGCTTGGAACCCGACCATGACCTCTGAACTCAAGCCAGCCCTCTGAACTCGAGAAAGCCCTCTGAACTCGAGCACGCCCACCGAACTCGAGCATGCCCTCTGAACTCGAGCACACCCACTGAACTCAAGCCAGCCCTCTGAACTCGAGAAAGCCCTCTGAACTCGAGCAAGCCCCCTGAATTCGAGCAAGCCCTCTGAACTCAAGCAAGTCCTCTGAACTCGAGCAAGGCGTCGGAACTCGATCACATTCTCGGAACTCCAGCATGACCTCTGAACTCGAGCAATGCCCTTGGAACACACGCAAGTCCTTGGAACTCGAACATGACCTCTGAACTCAAGCAAGCCCTCTGAACTCGAGCAAGCCTTCTGAATTCGAGCATGCCCTCTGAACTCAAGCAAGCCCTCTGAACTCGAGCACACCCACTGAATTCGAGCATGCCCTCTGAATTCGAGCACACACTCTGAACTCAAGCAAGCCCTCTGAACTCAAACAAGCCCTCTAAATTCGAGCAAGCGCTCTGAACCCGAGCACGCCCACTGAATTCGACAATGCCCTCTGAATTCGAGCACACACTCTGAAATCAAGCAATCCCTCTGAACTCGAGTACACCCTCTGAAATCGATCACACCCACTGGATTCGTGCTAGTCCTTGAAACTTGAGCATGACCTCTGAACTCGAGCCAGCCCTCAAACTCGAGCAAGCCCTCTGAAATCCTGCATGCCCTCTGAATTCGAGCAAGCCCTCTGAAATCGAGCCCGCCCTCTGAACTCAAGCAAGCCCTCTGAACTCAAGCAAGCCCTCTGAACTCGAGCACACCTTCTGAAATAGAGCACTACCTCTGAATTCGATCACGCCCTCTGAACTCGAGAATGCCCTCTGAACTCGAGCAAGCATTCTGAATTTGAGCATGCCCTCTGAACTCAAGCAAGCCCTCTGAACTCGAGCATGCCCACTGAATTTGAGCACGCCCTCTGAATTCGAGCACGCACTCTGAACTCAAACAAGCCCTCTAAATTCGAGCAAGCACTCTGAACCCGAGCACGCCCACTGATTTCGGGCATGCCCTCTGAATTCGAGTACTAACTCTGAACTCAAGCAAGCCCTCTGAATTCGAGCACACCCTCTGAATTCGAGCAAGCCCTCTGAACTGGAGCACACCCTCTGAATTCGAGCAAGCCCTCTGAATTCAATCATGCCCACTGGATTCGAGCTAGTCCTTGAAACTCGAGCATGACCTCTGAACTCGAGTAAGCATTCTGAACTCGAGCACGTTCTCTGAATTCGAGCATGCCCTCTGAACTCGAGCATGCCCTTTGAACTCGAGCACACCCTCTGAATTCGAGCAAGCCCTCTGAAATCGAGCACACCCTCTGAATTCGAGCACACACTCTGAACTCAAGCAATCCCTCTGAAAAAGAGCACACCCTCTGAAATCGATCACACCCACTGGATTCGAGCTAGTCCTTGAAACCTGAGCATGACCTCTGAACTCGAGCCAGCCCTCTGAACTCGAGCAAGCCTTGTGAAATCCTGCATGCCCTCCGAACTTGAGCAAGCCCTCTGAAATCGAGCCCACCCTCTGAACTCAAGCAAGCCCTCTGAACTCAAGCAATCCCTTTGAACACGAGCACACCCTCTGAACTAGAGCACTACCTCTGAATTTGATCACACCCTCTGAACTCGAGAATGCCCTCTGAACTCGAGCACACCCTCTGAAATCGATAACACCCACTGGATTCGAGCTAGTCCTTGAAACTCGAGCATGACCTCTGAACTCGAGCCAGCCCTCTGAACTCGAGCACTACCTCTGAATTCGGGCAAGCCCTCTGAATTCGAGCATGCACTCTGAACTCGAGCACTCCCTCTGAATTTGAGCACACACTCTGAACTCAAGCAAACCCTCTGAACTCGGGCACACCCTCTGAAATCGATCACACCCAGTGGATTCGAGCTAGTCCTTGAAACTCGCGCATGACCTCTGAATTCGAACTAGCCCTCTGAACTCGAGCACTACCTCTGAATTCGAGCAAGCCCTCTGAATTCGAGCATGCCCTCTGAACTCAAGCACTCCCTCTGAATTCGAGCAAGCTTTCTGATCTCGAGCATGCCCTCGGAATTTGAGCAGGCCCTCTGAACTCCAGCAAGTACTCTGAACTTGAGCAAGCCCTCTGAACTCGAGCAAGCCCTCTGAATTCGAGCAAGCCCTCTGAACTCGAGCACGCCCACTGAACTCGAGCAAGCCCTCTGAACTCGGGCATGCCCACTGAATTCGAGCATGCCCTCTGAATTCGAGCAAGCCCTCTGAATTCAAGCAAGTTCTCTGAACTCGAGCACGCATTCTGAACTTGAGCAAGCCCTCTGAACTCGAGCAAGCCCTCTGAATTCGAGCAAGCCCTCTGAACTCAAGCAAGTCCTCTGAACTCGAGCAAGGCGTCGGAACTCGATCACATTCTCGGAACTCGAGCATGACCTCTGAACTCGAGCAATGTCCTTGGAACACACGCAAGTCCTTGGAACTCGAACATGACCTCTGAACTCAAGCAAGCCCTCTGACCTCGAGCAAGCCCTCTGAACTCGAGCACGCCCTCTGAACTCCAGCATGCCCTCTGAATTCGAGCATGCCCTCTGAACTCGAGCACGCCCTCTAAACTCGAGCAAGCCCTCTGAAATCGAGCACACCCTCTGAATTCGAGCACACACTCTGAACTCAAGCAATCCCTCTGAACTCGAGCACACCCTCTGAAATCGATCACACCCACTGGATTCGAGCTAGTACTTGAAACTTGAGCATGAAACCTGAATTCGAGCTAGCCCTCTGAAATCGAGCACTCCCTCTGAATTCGAGCAAGCTTTCTGATCTCGAGCATGCCCTCTGAATTCGAGCATGCCCTCTGAACTCGAGCACACCCTCTGAATTCGAGCAAGTTTTCTGATCTCGAGCATGCCCTCGGAATTTGAGCAGGCCCTCTGATTTGGAGCACGTCCACTGACCTTGAGCAAGACCTCGGAACTCGAGCACGCCCACTGAATTCAAGCAAGCCCTCTGAATTCGAGCAAGCCCTCTGAACTCAAGCAAGTCCTCTGAACTCGAGCAAGGCGTCGGATCTCGATCACATTCTCGGAACTCCAGCATGACCTCTGAACTCGAGCAATGCACTTGGAACACACACAAGTGCTTGGAACCCGACCATGACCTCTGAACTCAAGCCAGCCCTCTGAACTCGAGAAAGCCCTCTGAACTCGAGCACGCCCACCGAACTCGAGCATGCCCTCTGAACTCGAGCACACCCACTGAACTCAAGCCAGCCCTCTGAACTCGAGAAAGCCCTCTGAACTCGAGCAAGCCCCCTGAATTCGAGCAAGCCCTCTGAACTCAAGCAAGTCCTCTGAACTCGAGCAAGGCGTCGGAACTCGATCACATTCTCGGAACTCCAGCATGACCTCTGAACTCGAGCAATGCCCTTGGAACACACGCAAGTCCTTGGAACTCGAACATGACCTCTGAACTCAAGCAAGCCCTCTGAACTCGAGCAAGCCTTCTGAATTCGAGCATGCCCTCTGAACTCAAGCAAGCCCTCTGAACTCGAGCACACCCACTGAATTCGAGCATGCCCTCTGAATTCGAGCACACACTCTGAACTCAAGCAAGCCCTCTGAACTCAAACAAGCCCTCTAAATTCGAGCAAGCGCTCTGAACCCGAGCACGCCCACTGAATTCGACAATGCCCTCTGAATTCGAGCACACACTCTGAAATCAAGCAATCCCTCTGAACTCGAGTACACCCTCTGAAATCGATCACACCCACTGGATTCGTGCTAGTCCTTGAAACTTGAGCATGACCTCTGAACTCGAGCCAGCCCTCAAACTCGAGCAAGCCCTCTGAAATCCTGCATGCCCTCTGAATTCGAGCAAGCCCTCTGAAATCGAGCCCGCCCTCTGAACTCAAGCAAGCCCTCTGAACTCAAGCAAGCCCTCTGAACTCGAGCACACCTTCTGAAATAGAGCACTACCTCTGAATTCGATCACGCCCTCTGAACTCGAGAATGCCCTCTGAACTCGAGCAAGCATTCTGAATTTGAGCATGCCCTCTGAACTCAAGCAAGCCCTCTGAACTCGAGCATGCCCACTGAATTTGAGCACGCCCTCTGAATTCGAGCACGCACTCTGAACTCAAACAAGCCCTCTAAATTCGAGCAAGCACTCTGAACCCGAGCACGCCCACTGATTTCGGGCATGCCCTCTGAATTCGAGTACTAACTCTGAACTCAAGCAAGCCCTCTGAATTCGAGCACACCCTCTGAATTCGAGCAAGCCCTCTGAACTGGAGCACACCCTCTGAATTCGAGCAAGCCCTCTGAATTCAATCATGCCCACTGGATTCGAGCTAGTCCTTGAAACTCGAGCATGACCTCTGAACTCGAGTAAGCATTCTGAACTCGAGCACGTTCTCTGAATTCGAGCATGCCCTCTGAACTCGAGCATGCCCTTTGAACTCGAGCACACCCTCTGAATTCGAGCAAGCCCTCTGAAATCGAGCACACCCTCTGAATTCGAGCACACACTCTGAACTCAAGCAATCCCTCTGAAAAAGAGCACACCCTCTGAAATCGATCACACCCACTGGATTCGAGCTAGTCCTTGAAACCTGAGCATGACCTCTGAACTCGAGCCAGCCCTCTGAACTCGAGCAAGCCTTGTGAAATCCTGCATGCCCTCCGAACTTGAGCAAGCCCTCTGAAATCGAGCCCACCCTCTGAACTCAAGCAAGCCCTCTGAACTCAAGCAATCCCTTTGAACACGAGCACACCCTCTGAACTAGAGCACTACCTCTGAATTTGATCACACCCTCTGAACTCGAGAATGCCCTCTGAACTCGAGCACACCCTCTGAAATCGATAACACCCACTGGATTCGAGCTAGTCCTTGAAACTCGAGCATGACCTCTGAACTCGAGCCAGCCCTCTGAACTCGAGCACTACCTCTGAATTCGGGCAAGCCCTCTGAATTCGAGCATGCCCTCTGAACTCGAGCACTCCCTCTGAATTTGAGCACACACTCTGAACTCAAGCAAACCCTCTGAACTCGGGCACACCCTCTGAAATCGATCACACCCAGTGGATTCGAGCTAGTCCTTGAAACTCGCGCATGACCTCTGAATTCGAACTAGCCCTCTGAACTCGAGCACTACCTCTGAATTCGAGCAAGCCCTCTGAATTCGAGCATGCCCTCTGAACTCAAGCACTCCCTCTGAATTCGAGCAAGCTTTCTGATCTCGAGCATGCCCTCGGAATTTGAGCAGGCCCTCTGAACTCCAGCAAGTACTCTGAACTTGAGCAAGCCCTCTGAACTCGAGCAAGCCCTCTGAATTCGAGCAAGCCCTCTGAACTCGAGCACGCCCACTGAACTCGAGCAAGCCCTCTGAACTCGGGCATGCCCACTGAATTCGAGCATGCCCTCTGAATTCGAGCAAGCCCTCTGAATTCAAGCAAGTTCTCTGAACTCGAGCACGCATTCTGAACTTGAGCAAGCCCTCTGAACTCGAGCAAGCCCTCTGAATTCGAGCAAGCCCTCTGAACTCAAGCAAGTCCTCTGAACTCGAGCAAGGCGTCGGAACTCGATCACATTCTCGGAACTCGAGCATGACCTCTGAACTCGAGCAATGTCCTTGGAACACACGCAAGTCCTTGGAACTCGAACATGACCTCTGAACTCAAGCAAGCCCTCTGACCTCGAGCAAGCCCTCTGAACTCGAGCACGCCCTCTGAACTCCAGCATGCCCTCTGAATTCGAGCATGCCCTCTGAACTCGAGCACGCCCTCTAAACTCGAGCAAGCCCTCTGAAATCGAGCACACCCTCTGAATTCGAGCACACACTCTGAACTCAAGCAATCCCTCTGAACTCGAGTACACCCTCTGAAATCGATCACACCCACTGGATTCGAGCTAGTCCTTGAAACTTGAGCATGAACTCGGAACTCGAGCCAGCCCTCGAACTCGAGCAAGCCCTCTGAAATCCTGCATGCCCTCTGAACTTCAGCAAGCCCTCTGAAATCAAGCCCGCCCTCTGAACTCAAGCAAGCCCTCTGAACTCAAGCAAGCCCTCTGAACTCGAGCACACCCTCTGAACTAGAGCACTACCTCTGAATTCAATCACGCCCTCTGAACTCAAGGATGCCCTCTGAACTCGAGCAAGCCTTCTGACTTCGAGCATGCCCTCTGAACTCAAGCAAGCCCTCTGAACTCGAGCACACCCACTGAATTCGAGCATGCCCTCTGAATTCGAGCACACACTCTGAACTCAAGCAAGCCCTCTGAACTCAAACAAGCCCTCTAAATTCTGGCAAGCGCTCTGAACCCGAACACGCCCACTGAATTCGAGCATGCCCTCTGAATTCGAGCACTCACTCTGTACTCAAGCAAGCCCTCTGAATTCGAGCACACCCTCTGAATTCGAGCAAGCCCTCTGAACTGGAGCACTCCCTCTGAATTGGAGCAAGCCCTCTGAATTCAATCATGCCCACTGGATTCGAGCTAGTCCTTGAAACTCGAGCATGCCCTCTGAACTCGAGCATGCCCTTTGAACTCGAGCACACCCTCTTAATTCGAGCAAGCCCTCTGAAATCGAGCACACCCTCTGAATTCGAGCACACACTCTGAACTCAAGCAATCCCTCTGAACTCGAGCACACCCTCTGAAATCGATCACACCCACTGGATTCGAGCTAGTCCTTGAAACTTGAGCATGACCTCTAAACTCGAGCCAGCAACCTGAACTCGAGCAAGCCCTCTGAAATCCTGCATGCCCTCTGAACTTGAGCAAGCCCTCTGAAATCGAGCCCGCCCTCTGAACTCAAGCAAGCCCTCTGAACTCAAGCAATCCCTCTGAACTCGAGCACACCCTCTGAACTAGAGCACTACCTATGAATTCGATCACACCCTCTGAACTCGAGAATGCCCTCTGAACTCGAGCACACCCTCTGAAATCGATAACACCCACTGGATTCGAGCTAGTCCTGGAAACTCGAGCATGACCTCTGAACTCGAGCCAGCCCTCTGAACTCGAGCACTACCTCTGAATTCGAGCAAGCCCTCTGAATTCGAGCATGCCCTCTGAACTCGAGCACTCCCTCTGAATTCGAGCACACACTCTGAACTCAAGCAATCCCTCTGAACTCGAGCACACCCTCTGAAATCGATCACACCCAGTGGATTCGAGCTAGTCCTTGAAACTCGCGCATGACCTCTGAATTCGAACTAGCCCTCTGAACTCGAGCACTACCTCTGAATTCGAGCAAGCCCTCTGAATTCGAGCATGCCCTCTGAACTCGAGCACTCCCTCTGAATTCGAGCAAGCTTTCTGATCTCGAGCATGCCCTCGGAATTCGAGCAGGCCCTCTGAACTGGAGCACGTCCACTGATCTTGAGCAAGCCCTCTAAATTCGAGCAAGCCCTCTGAACTCGAACACGCACTCTGAACTTGAGCAAGCCCTCTGAACTCGAGCAAGACCTCTGAATTCGAGCAAGCCCTCTGAACTCAAGCAAGTCCTCTGAACTCGAGCAAGGCGTCGGAACTCGATCACATTATCGGAACTCGAGCATGACCTCTGAACTCGAGCAATGCCCTTGGAACACACACAAGTGCTTGGAACTCGACCATGACCTCTGAACTCAAGCAAGCCCTCTGAAATCGAGAAAGCCCTCTGAACTCGAGCACGCCCACTGATCTCGAGCATGCCCTCTGAACTCGAGCACGCCCACTGAACTCGAGCAAGCCTTCTGAACTCGAGCACACCCACTGAATTCGAGCATGCCCTCTGAATTCGAGCAAGCCCTCTGAATTCGAGGAAGTCCTCTGAACTCGAGCACGCACTCTAAACTTGAGCAAGCCCTCTGAACTCGAGCAAGCCCTCTGAATTCGAGCAAGCCCTCTGAACTCAAGCAAGCCCTCTGAACTCGAGCAAGGCATCGGAACTCGATCGCATTCTCGGAACTCGAGCATGACCTCTGAACTCGAGCAATGTCCTTGGAACACACTCAAGTCCTTGGAACTTGAACATGACCTCTGAACTCAAGCAAGCCCTCTGAAATCGAGAAAGCCCTCTGAACTCGAGCACGCCCACTGAACTCGAGCATGCCCTCTGAACTTGAGCACACCCACTGAACTCGAGCAAGCCCTCTGAACTCGAGCACGCCCACTGAATTCGAGCATGCCCTCTGAATTCGAGCAAGCCCTCTGAATTCGAGCAAGTCCTCTGAACTCGAGCACGCACTCTTAACTTGAGCAAGCCCTCTGAACTCGAGCAAGCCCTCTGAATTCGAGCAAGCCCTCTGAACTCAAGCAAGTCCTCTGAACTCGAGCAAGGCGTCGGAACTCGATCACATTCTCGGAACTCGAGCATGACCTCTGAACTCGAGCAATGTCCTTGGAACACACTCAAGTCCTTGGAACTCGAACATGACCTCTGAACTCAAGCAAGCCCTCAGAACTCGAGCAAGCCCTCTGAACTCGAGCACGCCCTCTGAACTCGAGCATGCCATATGAATTCGACATGCCCTCTGAACTCGAGCACGCCCTCTGAACTAGAGCACACCCTCTGAAATCGATAACACCCACTGGATTCGAGCTAGTCCTTGAAACTCGAGCATGACCTCTGAACTCAAGCCAGCCCTCTGAAATCGAGCCCGCCCTCTGAACTCAAGCAAGCCCTCTGAACTCAAGCAAGCCCTCTGAACTCGAGCACACCCTCTGAACTAGAGCACTACCTCTGAATTCGAACACCCCCTCTGAACTCGAGCAAGCCCTCTGAAATCCTGCATGCCCTCTGAACTTGAGCAAGCCCTCTGAAATCGAGCCCGCCCTCTGAACTCAAGCAAGCCCTCTGAACTCAAGCAATGTCCTTGGAACACACTCAAGTCCTTGGAACTCGAACATGACCTCTGAACTCAAGCAAGCCCTCAGAACTCGAGCAAGCCCTCTGAACTCGAGCACGCACTCTGAACTCGAGCATGCCATCTGAATTCGAGCATGCCCTCTGAACTCGAGCACGCCCTCTGAACTAGAGCACTACCTCTGAATTTGAACACGCCCTCTGAACTCGAGAATGACCTCTGAACTCGAGCACACCCTCTGAAATCGATAACACCCACTGGATTCGAGCTAGTCCTTGAAACTCGAGCATGACCTCTGAACTCGTGCCAGCCCTCTGAAATCTAGCCCGCCCTCTGAACTCAAGCAAGCCCTCTGAACTCAAGCAAGCCATCTGAACTCGAGCACACCCTCTGAACTAGAGCACTACCTCTGAATTCGATCACCCCCTCTGAACTCGAGCAAGCCCTCTGAAATCCTGCATGCCCTCTGAACTAGAGCAAGCCCTCTGAAATCGAGCCCGCCCTCTGAACTCAAGCAAGCCCTCTGAACTCAAGCAAGCTGTCCGAACTCGAGCACACCCTCTGAACTAGAGCTCTACCTCTGAATTCGATCACGCCCTCTGAACTCGAGAATGCCCTCTGAACTCGAGCACACCCTCTGAAATCAATAACACCCACTGGATTCGAGCTAGTCTTTGAAACTCGAGCATGACCTCTGAAATCGAGCCAGCCCTCTGAACTCGAGCACTACCTCTGAATTCGAGCAAGCCCTCTGAATTCGAGCATGCCCTCTGAACTCGAGCACTCCCTCTGAATTCGAGCACACACTCTGAACTCAAGCAATCCCTCTGAACTCGAGCACACCCTCTGAAATCGATCACACGCACTGGATTCGAACTAGTCATTGAAACTCGCGCATGACCTCTGAATTCGAGCATGCCCTCTGAACATGAGCAAGTCCACTGAACTCGAGTACGCCCTCTGAACTCGGGCATGCACACTGAATTCAAACGTGCCCTATGAATTCGAGCACACACTCTGAAATCAAGCAAGCCCTCTGAACTCGAGCACACCCTCTGAATTTGAGCAAGCCCTCTGTATTCAATCACATCCACTGGATTCCAGCTTGTCCTTGAAACTCGAGCATGACCTCTGAACTCGAGCAAGCCCTCTGAATTCGAGCAAGCCCTCTGAAATTGAGCACGCCCTCTGAACTCAAGCAAGCCCTCTGAACTCGAGCAAGCCCTCTGAATTCGAGCATGCCCTCTGAACTCGAGCACTACCTCTGAATTCGAGCAAGCCCTCTGAACTCGAGCACTCCCACTGAATTCAAGCATGACCTCTAAATTCGAGCAATGCCCTTGGCACTCAAGCAAGTCCTCGGAACTCGACCATGACCTCTGAACTTGAGCAGGCCCTCTGAATTCGAGCATGCCCTTGGAAATCAAGCATGACCTCTGAATTCAGCACGCCCTCGGATGTCGGGCACCCCCTCTGAATTCGAGCATGCCCTCTGAATTCGAGCATGCCCTCTGAATTTGAGCATGCCCTCTGAACATGAGCAAGTCTACTGAACTCGAGCAAGCCCTCTGAACTCGAGCATGCCCACTGAATTCGAACGTGCCCTCTGAATTCGAGCACACCCTCTGAATTCGAGCAAGCCGCCTGAATTCAATCATGCCCACTGGATTCCAGCTTGTCCTTGAAACTTGAGCATGACCTCTGAACTCGAGCAAGCCCTCTGAACTCGAGCAAGCCCTCTGAAATCGAGCACACCCTCAGAACTCAAGCAAGCCCTCTGAACTCGAGCAATCCCTCTGAACTCAAAAAAGCCTTCAGAACCCAAGCACATTCTCGCAACTCGAGCATGACCTCTGAAATCGAGCAATGTGCTTGGAACTCACGCAAGTCCTTGGAACTTGACCATGACCGCTGAACTCAAGCAAGCCCGCTGAACTACAGCACGCCCTCCGAACTCGAGCATGCCCTCTGAATTCGCGCATTCCCTCTGAATTTGAGCACACTCTCTGAACTCAAGCAAGCCCTCTGAATTCGAGCAAGCCCTCTGAATTCGAGCACACCCTCTGAATTCGAGCAAGGCCTCTGAATTCACTCATGCCCACTGGATTCGAGCTGTTCCTTGAAACTCGAGCATGACTTCTGAACTCGAGCATGCCCTCTGAACTCGAGCACTACCTCTGAATTCAAGCAAGCTTTCTGATTTTGAGCATGCCCTCAGAATTTGAGCAGTTCCTCGGAACTCGAGCACGCCCACTGATCTCGAGCAAAACCTCGAAACTCGAGCACGCCCACTGAATTCACGCATGCCCTCTGAATTCGAGCACACACTCTGATCTCAAGTAAGCCCTCTGAACTCTAGCACACCCTGTGAATTCAATCAAGCCCTCTGAATTCGATCACGCCCTCTAAATTCGAGCAAGCCCTCTGAACTCGAGCATGACCTCTGAATTCGAGGAAGCCTTCAGAACTCGAGCATGCCCTCTGAATTCCAGCATGCCCTCTGAACATGAGCAAGTCCAATGAACTCGAGGAAGCCCTCTGAACTCGAGCACGCCCACTGAATTCTCACGTGCCCTCTGAATTCGAGCACTCACTCTGAACTCAAGCAAGCCCTCGGAATTCGAGCACGCACTCTGAATTCAAGCAAGCCCTCTGAATTCAATCACGCCCACTGGATTCCAGCTTGTCCTTGAAACTCGAGCATGACCTCTGAACTCGAGCAAGCCCTCTGAACTCGAGCAAGCCCTCTGAAATTGAGCATGCCCTCTGAACTCAAGCAAGACCTCCAAACTCGAGCAAGCCCTCTGAATTCGAGCAAGTCATCTGAATTCGATCATGCCCTCTGAACTCAAGCACTACCCCTGATCTCGAGCACACCCTCTGAATTCAAGCATGTCCTCTGAACTCGAGCACTACCTCTGAATTCAAGCACGCCCTCTGAACTCAAGCACTCCCTCTGAATTTGAGCAGGCATTCTGAACTCGAGCATGCCCTCGGAATTCGAGCATGCCCTCTGAACTTGAGCACACCCTCTGATCTCGAGCACACCCTCGGAATTGGAGAATGCCCTCTGAACTCGAGCACTCCCTCTGATCTCGAGCACACCCTCTGAATTCAAGCATGCCCTCTGAAATCGAGCACTACCTCTGAATTCGAGCAAGCCCTCTGAACTCGAGCACTCCCTCTGAATTTGAGCATGCCCTCTGAACATGAGCAAGTCCACTGAACTCGAGCAAGCCCTCTGAACTCGAGCATGCCCACTGAATTCGAACGTGCCCTCTGAATTCGAGCACACCCTCTGAATTCGAGCAAGCCCTCTGAACTCGAGCAAGCCCTCTGAAATCGAGCACGCCCTCAGAACTCAAGCAAGCCCTCTGAACTCGAGCAATCCCTCTGAACTCAAAAAAGCCTTCAGAACCCAAGCACATTCTCGCAACTCGAGCATGACCTCTGAAATCGAGCACCCCACTGAATTCAAGCAAGCCGTCTGAATTCGAGCACACATTCTGAACTCTAGCAAGTCCTCTGAACTCGGGCACACCCTCTGAATTCGGGCAAGCCCTCTGAATTCAATTATGCCCACTGGATTCGAGCTAGTCCTTGAAACTCAACCATGACCTCTGAACTCGAGTAAGCCTTCTGAACTCGAGGACGCTCTGTGAATTCGAGCATGCCCTCTGAACTCAAGCAAGCCCTCTGAACTGAAGCAAACCCTCTGACCTCGAGCAAGCCCTCGGAACCCGAGCACATTCTCGGAACTCGAGCATGACCTCTGAATTCGAACAATGCCCTTGGAACTCAAGCAAGTCCTCGGAACTCGACCATGACCTCTGAACTTGAGCACGCCCTCTGAATTCGAGCATGCCCTTGGAAATCAAGCATGACCTCTGAATTCAAGCACGCCCTCTGAAGTCGGGCATCCCCTCTGAATACGAGCAAGCCCTCTGAATTCGAAAACACACTCTGAACCGGAGGACGCCCTTTGAATTCAAGCAAGCCGTCTGAACCCGAGCACTACCTGTGAACTCGAGCATGCCCTCTGAATTCGAGCATGCCCTCTGAACATGAGCAAGTCCACTGAACTCGAGTACGCCCTCTGAACTCGGGCATGCACACTGAATTCGAACGTGCCCTATGAATTCGAGCACACACTCTGAAATCAAGCAAGCCCTCTGAACTCGAGCACACCCTCTGAATTCGAGCAAGCCCTCTGAATTCAATCACATCCACTGGATTCCAGCTTGTCCTTGAAACTCGAGCATGACCTCTGAACTCGAGCAAGCCCTCTGAATTCGAGCAAGCCCTCTGAAATTGAGCACGCCCTCTGAACTCAAGCAAGCCCTCTGAACTCGAGCAAGCCCTCTGAATTCGAGCATGCCCTCTGAACTCGAGCACTACCTCTGAATTCGAGCAAGCCCTCTGAACTCGAGCACTACCTCTGAATTCGAGCAAGCCTTCTGAACTCGAGCACTCCCACTGAATTCAAGCATGACCTCTAAATTCGAGCAATGCGCTTGGCACTCAAGCAAGTCCTCGGAACTCGACCATGACCTCTGAACTTGAGCACGCCCTCTGAATTCGAGCATGCCCTTGGAAATCGAGCATGACCTCTGAATTCAGCACGCCCTCGGAAGTCGGGCATCCCCTCTGAATTCGAGGATGCCCTCTGAATTTGAGCATGCCCTCTGAACATGAGCAAGTCCACTGAACTCGAGCAAGCCCTCTGAACTCGAGCATGCCCACTGAATTCGAACGTGCCCTCTGAATTCGAGCACACCCTCTGAATTCGAGCAAGCCGCCTGAATTCAATCACGCCCACTGGATTCCAGCTTGTCCTTGAAACTTGAGCATGACCACTGAACTCGAGCAAGCCCTCTGAACTCGAGCAAGCCCTCTGAAATCGAGCACGCCCTCAGAACTCAAGCAAGCCCTCTGAACTCGAGCAATCCCTCTGAACTCAAAAAAGCCTTCGGAACCCAAGCACATTCTCGCAACTCGAGCATGACCTCTGAAATCGAGCAATGCGCTTGGAACTCACGCAAGTCCTTGGAACTCGACCATGACCGCTGAACTCAAGCAAGCCCGCTGAACTACAGCACGCCCTCCGAACTCGAGCATGCCCTCTGATTTCGCGCATGCCCTCTGAATTCGAGCACACTCTCTGAACTCAAGCAAGCCGTCTGAATTCGAGCAAGCCCTCTGAATTCGAGCACACCCTCAGAATTCGAGCAAGGCCTCTGAATTCACTCACGCCCACTGGATTCGAGCTGTTCCTTGAAACTCGAGCATGACTTCTGAAATCGAGCATGCCCTCTGAACTCGAGCACTACCTCTGAATTCGAGCAAGCTTTCTGATTTTGAGCATGCCCTCGGAATTCGAGCAGGCCCTCGGAACTCGAGCACGCCCACTGATCTCGAGCAAAACCTCGGAACTCGAGCACGCCCACTGAATTCAACCATGCCCTCTGAATTCGAGCACACACTCTGAACTCAAGTAAGCCCTCTGAACTCTAGCACACCCTGTGAATTCAATCAAGCCCTCTGAATTCGATCACGCCCTCTGAATTCGAACACACCCTCTGAACTTGAGCACACCCTCTGAACTGGAGTATGCCCTCTGAACTCGAGCACTCCCTCTGAATTCGAGCAAGCCCTCTGAACTCGAACATGACCTCTGCATTCGAGGAAGCCTTCAGAACTCGAGCATGCCCTCTGAATTCCAGCATGCCCTCTGAACATGAGCAAGTCCAATGAACTCGAGCAAGCCCTCTGAACTCGAGCATGCCCACTGAATTCGAACGAGTCCTCTGAATTCGAACACTCACTCTGAACTCAAGCAAGCCCTCGGAATTTGAGCACACAATCTGAATTCAAGCAAGCCCTCCGAACTCAAGCACACACTCTGAATTCGAGCAAGCCCTCTGAATTCAATCACACCCACTGGATTCCAGCTTGTCCTTGAAAATCGAGCATGACCTCTGAACTCGAGCAAACCCTCTGAACTCGAGCAAGCCCTCTGAAATTGAGCATGCCCTCTGAACTCAAGCAAGACCTCTGAACTCGAGCAAGCCCTCTGAATTCGAGCAAGTCATCTGAATTCGATCACGCCCTCTGAACTCGAGCACACCGTCTGATCTCAAGCACACCCTCTGAATTCAAGAATGCCCTCTGAACTCGAGCACTGCCTCTGAATTCGAGCAAGCCCTCTGAACTCGAGCACACCCTCTGAATTTGAGCAGGCGTTCTGAACTCGAGCATGCCCTCGGAATTCAAGCATGCCCTCTGAACTTGAGCACACCCTCTGATCTCGAGCACACCCTCGGAATTGGAGAATGCCCTCTGAACTCGAGCACACCCTCTGATCTCGAGCACACCCTCTGAATTCAAGCATGCCCTCTGAAATCGAGCACTACCTCTGAATTCGAGCAAGCCCTCTGAACTCGAGCACTCCCTCTGAATTTGAGCAGGCCTTCTGAACGAGCATGCCCTCGGAATTCGAGCATGCCCTCTGAACTTGAGCACGCCCACTGATCTCGAGCAAGACCTCTGAAATCGAGGACGCCCACTGAATTCAAGCAAGCCGTCTGAATTCGAGCACACATTCTGAACTCTAGCAAATCCTCTGAACTCGGGCACACCCTCTGAATTCGGGCAAGCCCTCTGAATTCAATTATGCCCACTGGATTCGAGCTAGTCCTTGAAACTCGACCATGACCTCTGAACTCGAGTAAGCCTTCTGAACTCGAGGACGCTCTGTGAATTCGAGCATGCCCTCTGAACTCAAGCAAGCCCTCTGAACTGAAGCAAACCCTCTGACCTCGAGCAAGCCCTCGGAACTCGAGCACATTCTCGGAACTCGAGCATGACCTCTGAACTCGAGCAATGCCCTTGGAACTCAAGCAAGTCCTCGGAACTCGACCATGACCTCTGAACTTGAGCACGCCCTCTGAAGTTGGGCATCCCCTCTGAATTCGAGCAAGCCCTCTGAATTCGAGCAAGCCCTCTGAACTCGAGCACACACTCTGAACCGGAGGACGCCCTTTGAATTCAAGCAAGCCCTCTGAACCCGAGCACTAACTCTGAACTCGAGCATGCCCTCTGAATTCGAGCATGCCCTCTGAACATGAGCAAGTCTTTTGAACTCGAGTGAGCCCTCTGAACCCAGGCATGCACGCTGAATTCGAACGTGCCCTATGAATTCGAGCACACACTCTGAACTCAAGCAAGCCCTCGGAATTCGAGTACACACTCTGAAATCATGCAAGCCCTCTGAACTCGAGCACACCCTCTGAATTTGAGCAAGCCCTCTGAATTCAATCACACCCACTGGATTCCACATTGTCCTTGAAACTCGAGCATGACCTCTGAACTCGAGCAAGCCCTCTGAACTTGAGCAAGCCCTCTGAAATCGAGCACGCCCTCTGAACTCAAGCATGCCCTCTGAACTCGAGCAAGCCCTCTGAATTCGAGCATGCCCTCTGAACTTGACCACGTCCACTGATCTCGAGCAAGACCTCGGAACTCAAGCACGCCCACTGAATTCAAGCAAGCCCTCTGAATTCGAGCACATACTCTGAACTCAAGCAAGCCCTCTGAACTCGAGCACACCCTCTGAATTCGAGCAAGCCCTCTGAATTCAATCATGCCCACTGGATCCGAGCTGTTCCTTGAAACTCGAGCATGACCTCTGAACTCGAGCATGCCCTCTGAACTCGAGCACTACCTCTGAATTCGAGCCAGCCCTCTGAACTCGAGCACTCGCGCTGAATTCGAGCAAGCTTTCTGATCTCGAGCATGCCCTCGGAATTCGAGCAGGCCCTCTGAACTCGAGCACGTCCACTGATCTCGAGCAAGACCTCGGAACTCAAGCACACCCACTGAATTCAAGCATGCCCTCTGAATTCAATCACGCCCACTGGAATCGAGCTGTTCCTTGAAACTCGAGCATGACCTCTGAACCCGAGCACTACCTCTGAATTCGAGCCAGCCCTCTGAACTCGAGCACTCGCTCTGAATTCGAGCAAGCTTTCTGATCTCGAGCATGCCCTCGGAATTCGAGCAGGCCCTCTGAACTCGAGTACGTCCACTGATCTCGAGCAAGACCCCGAAACTCAAGCACGCCCACTGAATTCAAGCACACACTCTGAACTCAAGCAAGCCCTCTGAACTCGAGCACACTCTATGAATTCAAGCAAGCCCTCTGAATTCGATCACACCCTCTGACCTCGAGCACACCCTCTGGACTTGAGCACACCCTCTGAACTGGAGTACTCCCTCTGAACTCGAGCACACCCTCTGAATTTGAGAAAGCCCTCTGAACTCGAGCACTCCCTCTGAATTCGAGCATGCCCTCTGAACTTGAGCAAGACCACTGATCTCGAGCAAGTCCTCTGAACTCAAGCACACCCACTGAATTCAAACATGCCCTCTGAATTCGAGCACACAGTCTGAACTCAAGCAAGCCCTCGGAATTCGAGCATACACTCTGAAATCAAGAAAGCCCTCTGAACTCGAGCACTCCCTCTGAATTCGAGCATGCCCTCTGAACATGAGCAAGTCCAATGAACTCGAGCAAGCCTTCTGAACTCAAGCACGCCCACTGAATTCCAGCTTGTCCTTGAAACTCGAGCATGACCTCTGAACTCGAGCAAGCCCTCTGAAATCGAGCACGCCCTCTGAACTCAAGCACGCCCACTGAATTCCAGCTTGTCCTTGAAACTCGAGCATGACCTCTGAACTCGAGCAAGCCCTCTGAACTCGAGCATGCCCTCCGAATTCAAGCATGCCCTCTGAACTCGAGCACGCCCACTGATCTCGAGCAAGACCTCTGAAATCGAGCTCGCCCACTGAATTCAAGCATGCCCTCTGAATTCGAGCACACACTCTGAACTCAAGCAAGCCCTCTTAACTCGAGCACACACTCTGAATTCGGGCAAGCCCTCTGAATTCAATCAGGCCCACTGGGTTCGAGCTAGTCCTTGAAACTCGAGCATGACTTCTGAACACGAGTGAGCCTTCTGAACTCGAGCACACTCTCTGAATTTGAGCCTGCCCTCTGATTTCAAGCAAGCCCTCTGAATTCGAGCACGGCCTCTGAATTCGAGCATGCCCTCTGAACTCAAGCAAGCCCTCTGAACTGAAGCAAACCCTCTGAACTCGAGCAAGCCCTCGGAACTCGAGCACATTCTTGGAACTCGAGCATGACCGCTGAACTTGAGCAATGCCCTTGGAACTCAAGCAAGTCCTTGGAACTCTACCATGATCTCTGAACCTGAGCACGCCCTGTCAATTCGAGCATGCCCTCTGAACTCAAGCAAGCCCTCTGAATTCGAGCACGCACTCTGAATTCGAGAACACAATCTAAACTCAAACAAACCTTCTGAACTCGAGCGCACCCTCTGAACGCGAGAAAACCCTCTGAATTCAAGATTGACCTCTGAACTCGAGCACTACCTCTGAATACGAGCAAGCCCTCTGAACTCGAGCACACCCTCTGAATTCGAGCAAGCCTTCTGAACTCGACCATGCCCTCCAAATTCAACCATTCCCTCTGAACTTGAGCACGCCCACTGATCTCGAGCAAGACCTTGGACCTCGAGCATGCCCACTGAATTTAAGCATGCCCTCTGAATTCGAGCACACACTGTGAACTCAAGCAAGCCCTCTGAACTCGAGCACACCCTCTGAATTCAAGCAAGCCCTCTGAATTTGATCACGCCCTCTGAACTCAAGCACACCCTCTGAACTCGAGCGCACCCTCGGAAATCGAGCATGCCCTTTGAACTCGAACACTCCCTCTGAATTCGAGCAAACACTCTGAACTCAAGCAAGTCCTCTGAATTTGAGTAAGCCCTCTGAACTCAATCACACCCTCTGAATTTGAGCACACCCTCTGAATTTGAGCAAGCCCTCTGAATTCAGTCACGCCCACTGGATTCGAGCTGTTCCTTGAAACTCGAGCATGACCTCTGAACTCGAGCATGCCCTCTGAACTCGAGCACTACCTCTGAATTCGAGCCAGCCCTCTGAACTCGAGCACTCGCTCTGAATTCGAGCAAGCGTTCTGGTCTCGAGCATGCCCTAGGAATTTGAGCAGGCCCTCTGAACTCGAGCACGTCCACTGATCTCGAGCAAGACCTCGGAACTCGAGCACGCCCACTGAATTCAAGCATGCCCTCTGAATTCGAGCACATACTCTGAACTCAAGCAAGCCCTCTGAACTCGAGCACACCCTCTGAATTCGAGTAAGCCCTCTGAATTCAATCACGCCCACTGGATTCGAGCTGTTCCTTGAAACTCGAGCATGACCTCTGAACTCGAGCATGCCCTCTGAACTCGAGCATGACCTCTGAACTCGAGCAGGCCCTCTGAACTCGAGCATGTCCACTGATCTCGAGTAAGCCCTCTGAACTTGAGCACACTCTATGAATTCAAGCAAGCCCTCTGAATTCGATCACACCCTCTGAACTCGAGCACACCCTCTGAACTTGAGCACACCCTCTGAACTGGAGTACTCCCTCTGAATTCGAGCACACCCTCTGAATTCGAGAAAGCCCTCTGAACTCGAGCACTCCCTCTGAATTCGAGCATGCCCTCTGAACTTGAGCAAGTCCACTGAACTCGAGCAAGCCCTCTGAACTCAAGCACACCCACTGAATTCAAACATGCCCTCTGAATTCGAGCACAAAGTCTGAACTCAAGCAAGCCCTCAGAATTCGAGCACACACTCTGAAATCAAGAAAGCCCTCTGAACTCGAGCACTCCCTCTGAATTCGAGCATGCCCTCTGAACTTGAGCAAGTCCACTGAACTCGAGCAAGCCCTCTGAACTCAAGCACACCCACTGAATTCAAACATGCCCTCTGAATTCGAGAACAAAGTCTGAACTCAAGCAAGCCCTCAGAATTCGAGCACACACTCTGAAATCAAGAAAGCCCTCTGAACTCGAGCACTCCCTCTGAATTCGAGCATGCCCTCTGAACATGAGCAAGTCCAATGAACTCGAGCAAGCCCTCTGAACTCAAGCACGCCCACTGAATTCCAGCTTGTCCTTGAAACTCGAGCATGACCTCTGAACTCGAGCAAGCCCTCTGAACTCGAGCATGCCCTCCGAATTCAAGCATGCCCTCTGAACTCGAGCACGCCCACTGATCTCGAGCAAGACCTCGGAAATCGAGCTCGCCCACTGAATTCAAGCATGCCCTCTGAACATGAGCAAGTCCACTGAACCCGAGTAAGCCCTCTGAACTCAAGCACGCCCACTGAATTCGAACATGCAATCTGAATTCGAGCACACCTTCTGAACTCAAGCAAGCCCTCGGAATTCAAGCGCACACTCTGAAATGAAGAAAGCCCTCTGAACTCGAGCACTCCCTCTGAATTCGAGCATGCCCTCTGAACTCGAGCACACCCTCTGAATTTGAGCAAGCCCTCTGAATTCAATGACACCCACTGGATTCCAGCTTGTCCTTGAAACTCGAGCATGACCTCTGAACTCGAGCAAGCCCTCTGAACTCAAGCAAGCCCTCTGAAATCAAGCATGCCCTCTGAACTCAAGCATGGCTTCTGAACTCGAGCACTACTTCTGAATTCGAGCAAGCCCTCTGAACTCGAGCACACCCTCTGAATTTGAGCAGGCGTTCTGAACTCGAGCAAGCCCTCTGAACTCAAGCACACCCACTGAATTCCAGCTTGTCCTTGAAACTCGAGCATGACCTCTGAATTCGAGCAAGCCTTCTGAACTCAAGCACGCCCTCGGAATTCAAGCATGCCCTCTGAACTCGAGCACGCCCACTGATCTCGAGCAAGACCTCGGAAACGAGCTCGCCCACTGAATTCAAGCATGCCCTCTGAATTCGAGCACACACTCTGAACTCAAGCAAGCCCTCTTAACTCGAGCACACACTCTGAATTCGGGCAAGCCCTCTGAATTCAATCAGGCCCACTGGATTCGAGCTAGTCCTTGAAACTCGAGCATGACTTCTGAACATGAGTGAGCCTTCTGAACTCGAGCACACTCTCTGAATTCGAGCATGCCCTCTGATTTCGAGCAAGCCCTCTGAATTCGAGCATGCCCTCTGAATTCGAGCATGCCCTCTGAACTCAAGCAAGCCCTCTGAACTGAAGCAAACCCTCTGAACTCGAGCAAGCCCTCGGAACTCGAGCACATTCTCGGAACTTGAGCATGACCGCTGAACTTGAGCAATGCCCTTAGAACTCAAGCAAGTCCTTGGAACTCGACCATGATCTCTGAACTTGAGCACGCCCTCTCAATTCGAGCATGCCCTCTGAACTCAAGCAAGCCCTCTGAATTCGAGCAAACACTCTGAATTCGAGAACACACTCTAAACTCAAACAAACCTTCTGAACTCGAGCACACCCTCTGAATTCGATCACATCCTCTGAACTCGAACACACCCTCTGAACTCGAGAACACCCTCTGAATTCAAGATTGCCCTCTGAACTCGAGCACTACCTCTGAATTCGAGCAAGCCCTCTGAACTCGAGCACACCCTCTGAATTCGAGCAAGCCTTCTGAACTCGACAATGCCCTCCAAATTCCATCAAGCCCTCTGAATTTGAGCACACCCTCTGAATTCAAGCAAGCCCTCTGAATTCGATCACGCCCTCTGAACTCGAGCACACCCTCTGAACTCGAGCACTCCCTCGGATCTCGAGCATGCCCTTTGAACTCGAACACTCCCTCTGAATTCGAGCAAGCCCTCTGAAATTGAGCACACCCTCTGAATTCGAGCACACACTCTGAACTCAAGCAAGCCCTCTGAATTCAATCACACCCACTGGATTCGAGCTGTTCCTTGAAACTCGAGCATGACCTCTGAACTCGAGCATGCCCTCTGAAGTCGAGCACTACCTCTGAATTCGAGCAAGCCCTCTGAACTCGAGCACTCGCTCTGAATTTGAGCAAGCTTTCTGATCTCGAGCATGCCCTTGGAATTCGAGCAGGCCCTCTGAACTCGAGCACGTCCACTGACCTTGAGCAAGACCTCGGAACTCGAGCATGCCCACTGAATTCAAGCATGCCCTCTGAAATTGAGAACACTCTCTGAACTTACGCAAGCCCTCTGACCTCGAGCACACCCTCTGAACTCGAGCACACCCTCTGAACTGGAGTATGCCCTCTGAACTCGAGCACACCCTCTGAATTGGGTCACGCCCTCTGAACTCGAGCACACCCTCTGAATTCGAGCACACACTCTGTACTCAAGCAAGCCCTCTGAATTCGAGCAAGCCCTCAGAACTCAATCACACCCTCTGAATTCGAGCACACCCTCTGAATTCGAGCAAGCTCTCTGAATTCAATCACGCCCACTGGATTCAAGCTGTTCCTTGAAACTCGAGCATGACCTCTGAACTCGAGCAAGCCCTCTGAACTCAAGCACTCACTCTGAATTCGAGCAAGCTTTCTGATCTCGAGCATGCCCTCGGAATTCGAGCAGCCCCTCTGAAGTCGAGCACGCCCACTGATCTCGAGCAAAACCTCGGAACAAGAGCACGCCCAATGAATTCAAGCATGCCCTCTGAATTCGAGCACACACACTGAACTCAAGCAACCCTCTGAACCCGAGCACACCCTCTTAACTCGAGCACACCCTCTGAACTGTAGTATGCCTTCTGAACTCGAGCACACCCTCTGAATTCGAGAAAGCCCTCTGAACTTGAGCACTCCCTCTGAATTCGAGCATTCCCTCTGAACAGGAGCAAGTCCACTGAACTCAAGCAACCCCTCTGAACTCAAGCACGCCCACTGAATTCGAACATGCCCTCTGAATTCGAGCACACACTCTGAACTCAAGCAAGCCCTCGGAATTCGAGCACACACTCTGAAATCAAGAAAGCCCTCTGAACTCGAGCACACACTCTGAATTCGAGCAAGCCATCTGAATTCAATGACACCCACTGGATTCCAGCTTGTCCTTGAAAGTCGAGCAAGACCTCTGAACTCGAGCAAGCCCTCTGAACTCAAGCAAGCCCTCTGAATTCGAGCAAGTCCTCTGAATTTGATCATGCCCTCTGAACTCGAGCACACCCTCTGACCTCGAGCACACCCTTTGAATTCAAGCATGCCCTCTGAATTCGAGCACTACCTCTGAACGCAAGTATGCCCTTTGAAATTGAGCACGCCCACTGATCTCGAGGAAGACCTCGGAAATCGAGCATGCCCTCGGAACTCAAGTAAGCCCTCTGAAATGAAGCAAACCCTCTGAACTCGAGCAAGCCCTCGGAACTCGAGCACATTCTCGGAACTCGAGCATGACCGCTGAACTCGAGCAATGCCCTTGGAACTCAAGCAAGTCCTTGGAACTCGACCATGATCGCTGAACTTGAGCATGCCCTCTCAATTCATGCATGCCCTCTGAACTCAAGCAAGCCCTCTGAATTCGAACACACCCTCTGAATTCGATCACATCCTCGAAATCGAGCACACCCTCTGCACTCAAGAACACCATCTGAATTCAAGATTTCCCTCTGAACTCGAGCACTACCTCTGAATTCGAGCAAGCCCTCTGAACTCGAGCACACCCTCTGAACTCGAGCAAGCCTTCTGAACTCGACCATGCCCTCCGAATTCAACCATGCCCTCTGAACTCGAGCACGTCCACTGATCTCGAGCAAGACCTCGGAACTCGAGCACACCCACTGAATTTAAGCATGCCCTTTGAACTCGAACACTCCCTCTGAATTCGAGCAAGCCCTCTGAAATCGAGCACACCCTCTGAATTCGAGCACACACTCTGAACTCAAGCAAGCCCTCTGAATTCGAGCAAGGCCTCTGAACTCAATCACACCCTCTGAATTCGAGCACACCCTCTGAGTTCGATAAAGCCCTCTGAATTCAATCAGGCCCACTGGATTCGAGCTGTTCCTTGAAACTCGAGCATGACCTCTGAACTCGAGCATGCCCTCTGAACTCGAGCACTACCTCTGAATTCGAGCAAAACCTCTGAACTCGAGTACTCACTCTGAATTCGACCAAGCTTTCTGATCTCGAGCATGCCCTCGGAATTCGAGCAGGCCCTCTGAACTCAAGCAGATCCCATGATCTCGAGCAAGACCTCGGAACTCGAGCAAGCCCACTGAATTCAAGCATGCCCTCTGAACCTGAGCACACACTCTGAATTTGGGCAAGCCCTCTGAATTCAATCATGCCCAGAGGATTCGAGCTAGTCTTGAAACTCGAGCATGACCTCTGAACTCGAGTAAGCCTTCTGAACTCGAGCAGGCTCTCTGAATTTGAGCATGCCCTCTGAACTCAAGCAAGCCCTCTGAAATGAAGCAAACCCTCTGAACTCGAGCAAGCCCTCGGAACTCGAGCACATTCTCGGAACTCGAGCATTACCTCTGAACTCGAGCAATGCCCTTGGAACTCAAGCAAGTCCTTGGAACTCGACCATGACCTCTGAACTTGAGCATGCCCTCTGAATTCGAGCATGCCCTTGGAAATCGAGCATGACGTCAGAATTTGAGCACTCCCTCTGAAATCGGGCATCCCCTCTGAATTCGAGCAAGCCCTCTGAATTCGAGCAATCCCTCTGAATTCGAGCACACACTCTGAACCCGAGCACTACCTTTGAATACGAGCAAGCCCTCTGAACCCGAGCACTACCTCTGAACTCGAGCAAGCCCTTTGAATTCGAGCATGCTCTCTGAACTCGAGCAAACCCTCAGAACTCGAGCAAGCCATCTGAACTCGAGCAAACACTCTGAACTTGAGCACTCCCTCTGAATTCGAGCAAGCCCTCTGAACTTGAGCACGCCCTCTGTATTCAAGCAAGCCCTCTGATCTCGAGCACGCCCTCTGAACTCGAGCACACCCTCTGAACCCGAGCAAGCCCTCTGAACTCAAGCACGCCGTCTGTATTCGAGCAAGCCCTCGGAACTCGAGCATGACCACTGAACTCGAGCATGCCCTCTGAACTCGAGCACACCCTCTGAACTTGAGCATGCCCTCTGAACTTGAGCAAGCCCTTGGAATGTGAGCATGACCTATAAACTCAAGCATGCCCTCTGAACTAGAGGAAAACCTCTAAATTCGTGCAAGCCCTTTGAACTCGACCACGCCCCCTCCATTCGAGCACACCCCCTGAACTCAACCAGGTCCTCTGAACACGAGCTCTCTCTCTGAACTCGAGGATGCCCCCTCAATTCGAGCAAACCCTCAGAACTCGACCAGGCCCCTCAATTTGAGCACACCCTCTGAACTCAACCATGTCTTATGAACTCGAGCAAACCCTCTGAACCCGAGCACACCCTTTGAATTCGAGCACACCCTCTGAAGTCGAGCCTGACCTCTGAACTCGGGCATGACCTGTGCACTCAAGCAAGCCACTGGAACTCGAGAATTACCTCTGAATTCGAGCACACCCTCTGAAAATGAGTACGCCCTCTGAAAACGAGTATGCCCTCCGAACTCGAGCAAGTCCTCCGAATTCGAGCAAGCCCTCCGAATTCGAGCAAACCCTCTGAATTCGAGCACACCCTCTGAACTCGAGCATGCTCTCTGAACTCGAGCACACCCTCTGAATTCAAGCAAGCCCTCTGAATTCGATCACGCCCTCTGAACCCGAGCACACCCTCTGAACTCGAGCACACCCTCTGAACTGGAGTATGCCCTCTGAACTTGAGCACACCCTCTGAATTCGAGAAAGCCCTCTGAACTCGAGCACTCCCTCTGAATTCGAGCATGCCCTCTGAACATGAGCAAGTCCACTGAACTCGAGCAAGCCCTCTGAACTCAAGCACGCCCACTGAATTCGAACATGCCCTCTGAATTCGAACACACAAGCAAGTCCTCGGAATTCAAGACACACTCTGAATTCGAGAACACACTCTAAACTGAAACAAACCTTCTGAACTCGAGCACACCCTCTGAATTCGATCAAATCCTCTGAACTTGAGCACACCCTCTGAACTCGAGAACACCCTCTGAATTCGAGCAAGCCTTCTGAACTTGACCATGCCCTCCGAATTCAACCATGCCCTCTGAAATTTTGCATGCCCACTGATCTCGAGCAAGACCTCGGAACTCGAGCACACCCACTGAATTCAAGCATGCCCTCTGAATTCGAGCACACCCTCTGAATTCAAGCAAGCCCTCTGAATTCGATCATGCCCTCTGAACTCGAGCACACCCTCTGAACTCGAGCACTACCTCTGAACTCGAGCATGCCCTTTGAACTCGAACACTCCCTCTGAATTCGAGCAAGCCCTCTGAAATCGAGCACACCCTCTGAATTCGAGCACACACTCTGAATTCGAGCAAGCCCTCTGAATTCAATCACTCCCACTGTATTCGAGCTGTTCATTGAAACTCGAGCATGACCTCTGAACTCGAGCATGCCCTCTGAACTCGAGCACTACCTCTGAATTCGAGCAAGCCCTCTGAACTCGAGTACTCGCTCTGAATTCGAGCAAGCTTTCTGATCTCGAGCATGCCCTCGGAATTCGAGCAGGCCCTCTGAACTCGAGCATGCCCACTGATCTCGAGCAAGACCTCGGAACTCGAGCACACCCACTGAATTCAACCATGCCCTCTGAACCCGAGCACACACGCTGAACTCAAGTAAGCCCTCTGAACTCGAGCATGCCCTTTGAACTCGAACACTCCCTCTGAATTTGGGCAAGCCCTCTGAATTCAATCATGCCCACAGGATTCGAGCTAGTCTTGAAACTCAAGCATGACCTCTGAACTCGAGTAAGCCTTCTGAACTCGAGCACATTCTCGGAACTCGAGCATGACCGCTGAACTCGATCATGCCCTCTGAACTCGAGCACGCCCTCTGAACTTGAGCATGCCCTCTGAACTCGAGCAAGCCTTCGGAACGTGAGCATGACCTATAAACTCAAGCATGCCCTCTGAACTCGAGGACAACCTCTAAATTCGTGCAAGCCCTTTGAACTCGACCACGCCCCCTCCATTCGAGCACACCCCCTGAACTCAACCAGGTCCTCTGAACTCGAGCACTCTCTCTGAACTCGGGGATGCCCCCTCAATTCAAGCAAACCCTCAGAACTCGAACAGGCCCCTCAATTCGAGCACACACTCTGAACTCGACCATGTCTTATGAACTCGAGCAAACCCTCTGAACCCGAGCACACCCTCTGAATTTGAGCACACCCTCTGAACCCGAAAACACCCTCTGAATTTGAGCACACCCTCTGAAGTCGAGCATGACCTCTGAACTCGGGCATGACCTGTGAACTCAAGCAAGCCACTGGAACTCGAGCATTACCTCTGAATTCGAGCACGCCCTCTGAAAACGAGTACGCCCTCAGAACTCGAGCAAGTCCTCCGAATTCGAGCAAACCCTCTGAACTTGAGCACGCCCTCTGAACTCAAGCACTCCCTCTTAACTCGAGCACGCCCTCTGAACTCGAGCATGAGCTCTGAATTCGAGCATGCCCTCGCAACTCGAGCATGACATCTGAACTCGAGCACGCCCTCTGAACTCAAGCATGCCCTCTGAACTCGAGCACACCCACTGAACTTGAGCAAGCCCTCGGAACTTGAGCACGCCCTCTGAACTCGAGCATGACCTCTGAACTCGAGCATGCCCTCGGAAATCGAGCATGACCTCTGAACCCGAGCCCATCCTCTGAACTCGAGCAGGCTCCCTGAACTCAAGCATGACCTCTGAACTCGAGCATGCCCTCGGAACTCGAGCATGACCTCTGAACCCGAGCCCACCCTCTGAACTCGATAATGCCCTCTGAACTCGAGCACGCCCTCTGTATTTGAGCAAGCCCTCGGAACTTGAGCACGCCCTCTGAACTCGAGCATGACCTCTGAACTCGAGCATGCCCTCGGAACTCGAGCATGACCTCTGAACTCGAGCATGCCCTCTGAACTTGAGCATGCTCTCTGAACTCGATCACACCTCTGAACTCGAGCATGCCCTCAGAACTTGAGCAATCCCCCGGAATGTGAGCATGACCTATGAACTCGAGGACAACCTCTCAATTTGAGCAAGCCCTTTGTTCTCGACCACGCCCCCTCAATTCGAGCACACCCTCTGAACTCAACCACGTCCTCTGAATTCGAGCACGCCCTCTGAATTTGAACATGCCCTCTGAACTCGAGCATGACCTCTGAACTCGAGCAAGCCCTTGAAACTCGAGCATGACCTCTGATTTTGAGCATGCCCTCAGAACCCGAGCATGACCTCTGAACTCGAGCAAACCCTCAGAACTTGAGCACTCCCTCTGAATTCGAGCAAGCCCTCTGAACTCGAGCATGCCCTCTGTACTCAAGCAAGCCCACTGATCTCGAGGACGCCCTCTGAACTCGAGCACGCCCTCTGACCCCGAGCACGCCCTCTGAAATCGAGCACGCCCTCTGAACTCGAGCATGACCTCTGAACCCGAGCCCACCCTTCGAACTCGAGCATGCCCTCTGAACTTGAGCATGCCCTCTGAACTCGAGCAAGCCCTCGGAACGTGAGCATGACCTATAAACTCGAGCATGCCCTCTGAACTCGAGGACAACCTCTCAATTCGAGCAAGCCCTTTGAACTCGACCACGCCCCCTCCATTCGAGCACACCCCCTGAACTCAACCAGGTCCTCTGAACTCGAGCACTCTCTCTGAACTCGGGGATGCCCCCTCAATTCAAGCAAACCCTCAGAACTCGACCAGGCCCCTCAATTAGAGCACACACTCTGAACTCGACCATGTCTTATGAACTCGAGCAAACCCTCTGAACCCGAGCACACCCTTTGAATTCGAGCACACCCTCTGAACCCGAAAACACCCTCTGAATTCGAGCACACCCTCTGAAGTCGAGCATGACCTCTGAACTCGGGCATGACCTGTGAACTCAAGCAAGCCACTGGAACTCGAGCATTACCTCTGAATTCGAGCATGCCCTCTGAAAACTTTTACGCCCTCTGAAAACAAGTACACCCTCCGAATTCGAGCAAGCCCTCCGAATTCGAGCGTGTCCTCTGAACTCAAGCACGCCCTCTGAACTTGAGCACGACCTCTGTACTCGAGCACGCCCTCTCAACTCGAGCATGACCTCTGAATTTGAGCATGCCCTTGGAACTCGAGCATGACCTCTGAATTCGAGCATGCCCTTGGAACTCGAGCATGACCTCTGAATTTGAGCACTCCCTCTTAACTCGAGCACGCCCTCTCAACTCGAGCATGACCTCTGAATTCGAGCATGCCCTTGGAACTCGAGCATGACCTCTGAATTCGAGCATGCCCTTGGAACTCGAGCATGACCTCTGAACCCGAGCCCACCCTCCGAACTCGAGCATGCCCTCTGAACTCGAGAAAGTCCTCTGTATTCGAGCAAGCCCTCGGAACTCGAGCATGCGCTTTGAACTCAGGCATGCCCTCTGAACCTGAGCAAGCCCTCGGAACGTGACCATGACCTATGAACTCGAGCATGCCCTCTGAACTCGAGGACTCCCTCTCAATTCGCGCAAGCCCTTTGAACTCAACCATGCCCCCTCTATTCGAGCACTCCCTCTGAACTCGACCACGTCCTCTGAACTCGAGCACACCCTTTGAACTCAAGGATGCCCTCTGAACTTGAGCACGACCTCTGAATTCGAGCATGCCCTGTGAACCCGAGCAAACCCTCAGAACTCGAGCAAGCCATCTGAACTCGAGCAAACCCTCTGAACTTGAGCAAACCCTCTGTACTCAAGCAAGCCCACTGATCTCGAGGACGCCCTCTGAACTCGAGCACGCCCTCTGAACTTGAGCACGCCCTCTGAACTCGAGCACGCCCTCTGAACTTGAGCAAGCCCTCTGAACTTGAGCATGCCCTCTGAACTCAAGCACTCCCTCTTAACTCGAGCACGCCCTCTGAACTCGAGCATGACCTCTGAATTCGAGCATGCCCTCGGAACTCGAGCATGACCTCTGAACCCGAGCCCATCCTCCGAACTCGAGCATGCGCTCTGAACTCGAGCACGCCCTCTGTATTCGAGCAAGCCCTCGGAACTCGAGGATGACATCTGAACTCAAGCACGCCCGCTAAACCCGAGCATGCCCTCTGAATTTGAGCATGACCTCTGAATTCGAGCCCACCCTCTGAACTCAATAATGCCCTCTGAACTCGAGCATGACCACTGAACCCGAGCCCACCCTCTGAACTCAATAATGCCCTCTGAACTCGAGCACGCCCTCTGTATTTGAGCAAGCCCTCGAAACTCGAGCATGACATCTGAACTCGAGCACGCCCTCTGAACTCGACCACACCTCTGAACTCGAGCATGCCCTCAGAACTTGAGCAATCCCCCAGAATGTAAGCATGACCTATGAATTCGAGCATGCCCTCTGAACTCGAGGACAACCTCTCAATTCGAGCAAGCCCTTTGTTCTCGACCACGCCCCCTCAATTCGAGCACACGATCTGAACTCGACCACGTCCTCTGAATTCAAGCACGCCCTCTGAATTTGAACATGCCCTATGAACTCGAGCATGACCTCTGAACTCGAGCAAGCCCTTGAAACTCGAGCATGACCTCTGATTTGGAGCATGCCCTCAGAACTCGATCACACCTCTGAACTCGAGCAAACCCTCAGAACCCGAGCAAGCCCTCGGAACATGAGCATGACCTATGAACTCAAGCATTCCCTCTGAACTCGAGGACTCCCTCTCAATTTGAGCCCTTTGAACTCGACCAAGCCCCCTCAATTCATGCACACCCTCTGAACTCGACCACGTCCTCTGAACTCGAGCACTCCCTCTGAACTCGAGATGGCCCCTCAATTCGAGCATACCCTCAGAACTCGACCACACCCCCTCAATTCGAGCACGCCCTCTGAACTTGAGGACTACCTCTCAATTTGAGCCCTTTGAACTTGACCACGCCCCCTCAATTCGAGCACACCCTCTGAACTCGACCACGTCCTCTGAACTCGAGCATGACCTCTGAACTCGAGCCCACCCTCCGACCTCGAGCATGCCGTCTGTAGTCGAGCACGCCCTCTGAACTCGAGCACACCCTCTGAACTTGAGCATGCCCTCTGAACTCGATCACACCTCTGAACTTGAGCATGCCCTCAGAACTCGAGCAAGCCCTCGGAACGTGAGCATGACCTATGAACTTGAGCATGCCCGCTGAACTCGAGGACAACCTCTCAATTCGAGCAAGCCCTTTGAACTCGACCACGCCCCCTCAATTCGAGCACACCCTCTGAACTCGACCACGTCCTCTGAACTCGAGCCCTCTCTCTGAACTCGAGGATGTCCCCTCAATTCGAGCAAACCCTCAGAACTCGACCAGGCCCCTCAATTTGAGCACACCCTCTGAACTCGAGCATGACCTCTGAACTCGGGCATGACATGTGAACTCAAGCAAGCCACTGGAACTCGAGCTAGCCCTCTGAACTCGAGCGAGACCTTTGAACTCGAGCATGCCCTTGGAATTCAAGACCACCTTCCGAACTCGAGCAAGTCCTCTGAACTCGAGCCCACCCTCCGAAGTCGATCATGCCCTCTGAACTCGAGCAAGCCCTCGGAAACGAGCACATCCTCTGAATTCGAGCTTGCCCTCTGAACTCGAGCAAACCCTCTGAACTCAAGCATGCCCTCTGAACTCGAGCACACCCTCTGAACTTGAGCATGCCCTCTGAACTCGAGCACACCCTCTGAACTCGAGCACGCCCTCTGAACTCGATCATGCCCTCTGAACTTGAGCACGCCCTCTAAAACGATCACATCCTCTGAAGTCGAGCATGCCTTCTGAACTCGAGCACGCCCTCTGAACTTGAGCACGACCTCGGTATTCAAGCAAGCCCTTGGATCTTGAACATGCCCTCTGAATTCGAGCACAATCTCTGAACTCGAGCATGACCTCTGAACTCGAGCATACCCTCTGAGCTCGAGCACTCCCTCTGAATTCAAGCAATCCCTCTGAACTCATGAACACCCTCTCAATTCGGGCAAGCCCTCTGAACTCGAGCATGCCCTCTGAATTCGAGCAAGCCCTCTGAATTTGAGCTCTCAGAACTTGAGCACGCCCTCTGAACTCGAGCATGACCTCTGAATTTGACCATGCCCTCTCAATTCGAGCACACCCTCTGAACTCGAGCACACCCTCTGAACTCGAGCTTGCCCTTGGAACTCAAGAATGGCCTCTGAATTCGAGCAAGCCCTCAGAATTCGAGCACACCCTCTGAACTTGAGCACGCCCTCTGAACTCGAGCAAGCCCTCTGAACTTGAGCACGCCCTCTGAACTCTAGCTTGCCCTCCAAACTCAAGCACGCCCTTTGACCTCGAGCAAGCCCTCTGAACTTGAGCACGCCCTCTGAACTCAAGCATGCCCTCTGAACTCTAGCTTGCCCTCCAAACTTGAGCACACCCTCTGAACTCGAGCAAGCCCTCTGAATGTGAGCACGCCCTCTGAACTCAAGCAAGCCCTCTGAACTCGAGCACGCCCTCTGACCTCGAGCAAGCCCTCAGAATTTGAGCATGACCTCTGAATTCGAGCAAGCCCTCTGAACTTAAGCATGCCCTCTGAACTCAAGCAAGCTCTCTGAACTCGAGCATCCCCTTGAAACTCGAGCTTAGCCTTTGAATTCGAGCACGCCCTCTGAACTCGAGCATGGCCTCTGAACTCGAGGATCCCCTTGAAACTCGAGCTTGGCCTCTGAATTCGAGCATGCCCTTTGAACTTGAGCATGCCCTCTGAACTCGAGCTTGCCATCTGAACTTGAGAACGCCCTCTGAACTCGAGCAAGCCCTCTCAACTTGAGCACGCCCTCTGAATTCGAGCAAGCCCTCTGGATTCAAGCACGACCCCTGAACTTGAGCATGGCCTCAGAACCCGAGCATGACCTCTGAACTCGAGCAAACCCTCTGAACTCGAGCATGACCTCTGAATTTGACCATGCTCTCTCAATTCGAGCACACCCTCTGAACTCGAGCACACCCTCTGAACTCGAGCTTGCCCTTGGAACTCAAGAATGGCCTCTGAATTCGAGCAAGCCCTCAGAATTCGAGCACGCCCTCTGAACTCGAGCACGCCCTCTGAACTCGAGCAAGCCCTCTGAACTTGAGCACGCCCTCTGAACTCTAGCTTGCCCTCCAAACTCAAGCACGCCCTCTGACCTCGAGCAAGCCCTCTGAACTTGAGCACGCCCTCTGAACTCAAGCATGCCCTCTGAACTCTAGCTTGCCCTCCAAACTTGAGCACACCCTCTGAACTCGAGCAAGCCCTTTGAACGTGAGCACGCCCTCTGAACTCAAGCAAGCCCTCTGAACTCGAGCACGCCCTCTGACCTCGAGCAAGCCCTCAGAATTTGAGCATGACCTCTGAATTCGAGCAAGCCCTCTGAACTTAAGCATGCCCTCTGAACTCAAGCAAGCTCTCTGAACTCGAGCATCCCCTTGAAACTCGAGCTTAGCCTTTGAATTCGAGCACGCCCTCTGAACTCGAACACGGCCTCTGAACTCGAGGATCCCCTTGAAACTCGAGCTTGGCCTCTGAATTCGAGCATGCCCTTTGAACTTGAGCATGCCCTCTGAACTCGAGCTTGCCATCTGAACTTGAGAATGCCCTCTGAACTCGAGCAAGCCCTCTCAACTTGAGCACGCCCTCTGAATTCGAGCAAGCCCTCTGGATTCAAGCACGACCCCTGAACTTGAGCATGGCCTCAGAACCCGAGCATGACCTCTGAACTCGAGCAAACCCTCTGAACTCGAGCATGGCCTCTGAATTTGAGCAAGCCCTCTGAATTTGAGCTCTCAGAACTTGAGCACGCCCTCTGAACTCGAGCATGACCTCTGAATTTGACCATGCTCTCTCAATTCGAGCACACCCTCTGAACTCGAGCACACCCTCTGAACTCGAGCTTGCCCTTGGAACTCAAGAATGGCCTCTGAATTCGAGCAAGCCCTCAGAATTCGAGCAAGCCCTCTGAACTTGAGCACGCCCTCTGAACTCTAGCTTGCCCTCCAAACTCAAGCACGCCCTCTGACCTCGAGCAAGCCCTCTGAACTTGAGCACGCCCTCTGAACTCAAGCATGGCCTCTGAACTCTAGCTTGCCCTCCAAACTTGAGCACACCCTCTGAACTCGAGCAAGCCCTCTGAACGTGAGCATGCCCTCTGAACTCAAGCAAGCCCTCTGAACTCGAGCACGCCCTCTGACCTCGAGCAAGCCCTCAGAATTTGAGCATGACCTCTGAATTCGAGCAAGCCCTCTGAACTTAAGCATGCCCTCTGAACTCAAGCAAGCTCTCTGAACTCGAGCATCCCCTTGAAACTCGAGCTTAGCCTTTGAATTCGAGCACGCCCTCTGAACTCGAGCACGGCCTCTGAACTCGAGGATCCCCTTGAAACTCGAGCTTGGCCTCTGAATTCGAGCATGCCCTTTGAACTTGAGCATGCCCTCTGAACTCGAGCTTGCCATCTGAACTTGAGAACGCCCTCTGAACTCGAGCAAGCCCTCTCAACTCGAGCACGCCCTCTGAATTCGAGCAAGCCCTCTGGATTCAAGCACGACCCCTGAACTTGAGCATGCCCTCAGAACCCGAGCATGACCTCTGAACTCGAGCAAACCCTCTGAACTCGAGCCCACCGTCCAAAATCGAGCATGACTTCTGAATTCAAGCACGCTCTCTGAATTCGAGCAATCCTTCTGAACTCGAGCACGCCCTTAGAACCCGAGCATGACCTCTGAACTCGAGCATGCCCTCAGAACTCGAGCATGGCCTCTGAACTTGAGCAAGCCCTTTGAATTCGAGCAAGCCCTCGGAACTGGAGCATGCCCTCTGAATTCGAGAATGACCTCTGAAATTGAGCACGCCCTCTGAACTCAAGCATGACCTCTGAACTTGAGCATGGCCTCTGAATTCGGGCAAGCCCTCAGAACTCGAGCATGACCACTGAACTCAAGCATGACCTCTGAACTCAAGCTAGCCCTCTGAATTCGAGCATGACCTCTGAACTCGAGCAAGCCCTTGGAACTCGAGCATGACCTCTGAATTGGAGCAAGCCCTCTGATCTCGAGCACGCCCTCTGAACTCAAGCATGCCCTCTGATCTCGAGCACTCCCTCTGAACTCAAGCATGCCCTCTGAACTCGAGCACTCCCTCTGAATTCAAGCTAGCCCTCTGAATTCGAGCATGACCTCTGAACTCGAGCAAGCCCTTGGAACTCGAGCATGCCCTTTGAATTGGAGCATGCCATCTGAACTCGAGCACACCCTCTGAACTCGAGCAAGCCCTCTGAACTCAAGCAAGCCCTCTGATTTTGAGCAAGCCCTCTGAACTTGAGCACGCCCTCGGAACTCGAGCAAGCCTTCTGAACTCAAGGAAGACCTCTGAACTTGAGCACGCCCTCTGAATTCGAGCATGACCGCTGAACTCGAGCACGCCCTCGGAACTTGAGCCCACCCTCCGAACTCGAGCATGACCTCTGAACTCGAGCACGCCCTCTGAACTCGAGCACGCCCTTTGAATTCGAGCAAGCCCTTGGATCTCGAGCATGACCTCTGAATTCGAGCACTCCCTCGGAACTCGAACACGCCCTCTGAATTCGAGCAAGCCCTTGGATCTCGAGCACGCCATCTGTATTGGAGCAAGCCCTCGGAACTCGAGCACACCTGCTGAACTCGAGCACGCCCTCCGAACTCGAGCATGCCCTCTGAACTCGATGGCCCCCTCACAATTCGTGCAAGCCCTCGGAACTCGAGCACGACCTCTGAACTCGAGCACAACCTCTGAACTCGAGCATGCACTCTGACCTCAAGCACACCCACTGAACTTGAGCAAGCCCTCCGAAATGCGAACACTCTCTGAAGTCAAGCACGCCCTCTGAACTCGAGCACACCCTCTGAACTTGAGCATGCCCTCTGAACTCGATCACACCTCTGAACTCGAGCATTCCCTCAGAACCCGAGCAAGCCCTCGGAACGTGAGCATGACCTCTGAATTTGAGCAAGCCCTTTAAACTTGACCATGCCCTCTGAATTCCAGCTCGCCCTCTGAACTCGAGCATGCCCTCTGAACTCGACCACAGCCTTTGAATTCAAGCTCGCCCTCTGAACTCGAGCACGCCCTCTTAACTCGAGCACGCCCTCTGAACCCGAGCACGCCCTCTGAACTCGAGCACGCCCTCTGTACTCTAGCAAGCCCTCTGATCTCGAGCAAGCCCTCTGAACTCGAGCACGCCCTTTGAATTCGAGCGCGCCCTCTGAACTCGAGCCCACCCTCCGAACTCGAGCATGCCCTCTGAACTCGACCACACCCTTTGAATTCAAGCTCGCCCTCTGAACTCGAGCACGCCCTCTTAACACGAGCACGCCCTCTGAACCCGAGCACGCCCTCTGAACTCGAGCACGCCCTCTGAACTCGAGCACGCCCTCTGTACTCTAGCAAGCCCTCTGATCTCGAGCAAGCCCTCTGAACTCGAGCACGCCCTCTGATCTCGAGCAAGCCCTCTGAACTCGAGCCCACCCTCCGAACTCGAGCATGCCCTCTGAACTCAATCACGCCCTCTGAATTCGAGCACGCCCTCTGATCTTGAGCACAACCTCTGTACTCGAGCAAGCTCTCTGAATTCGAACATGCCCTCTGAACTCGAGCACGCCCTCTGAACTCGAGCCCACCCTCCGAACTCGAGCATGCCCTCTGAACTCAACCAAGCCCTCTGAATTCGAGCACGCCCTCTGATCTTGAGGACAACCTCTGTACTCGAGCAAGCTCTCTGAATCCGAACATGCCCTCTGAACTCGAGCACGCCCTCTGAACTCGAGCACGCCCTCTGAACTCGAGCATGCCCTCGGAACTCGAGCATGACCTCTGAACCCGAGCCCACCCTCCGAACTCGAGCATGCCCTCTGAACTCGAGCACGCCCTCTGTATTTGAGCAAGACCTCGGAACTCGAGCACGACCTCTGAACTCAAGCACGCCCTCTGAACTCGAGCACGCCCTCTGAACTTGAGCACGCCCTCTGAATTTGAGCAAGCCCTTTAAACTTGACCATGCCCTCTGAATTCCATCTCGCCCTCTGAACTCGAGCATGCCCTCTGAACTCGACCACAGCCTTTGAATTCAAGCTCGCCCTCTGAACCCGAGCACGCCCTCTTAACTCGAGCACGCCCTCTGAACTCGAGCACGCCCTCTGTACTCTAGCAAGCCCTCTGATCTCGAGCAAGCCCTCTGAACTCGAGCACGCCCTCTGAATTCGAGCGCGCCCTCTGAACTCGAGCCCACCCTCCAAACTCGAGCATGCCCTCTGAACTCGACCACACCCTTTGAATTCAAGCTCGCCCTCTGAACTCGAGCACGCCCTCTTAACTCGAGCACGCCCTCTGAACCCGAGCATGCCCTCTGAACTCGAGCACACCCTCTGAACTCGAGCACGCCCTCTGTACTCTAGCAAGCCCTCTGATCTCGAGCAAGCCCTCTGAACTCGAGCACGCCCTCTGAATTCGAGCACGCCCTCTGAACTCGAGCACGCCCTCTGAACTCGAGCACGCCCTCTGAATTTGAGCACACCCTCTGAACTCGAGCATGCCCTCGGAACTCGAGCATGACCTCTGAACCTGAGCCCACCCTCTGAACTCGAGCATGCCCTCTGAACTCGAGCACGCCCTCTGTATTTGAGCAAGAACTCGGAACTCGAGCACGACCTCTGAACTCGAGCACAACCTCTGAACTCGAGCATGCACTCTGACCTCGAGCACACCCACTGAACTTGAGCAAGCCCTCCGAAATGCGAACACTCTCTGAAGTCAAGCACGCCCTCAGAACTCGAGCACACACTCTGAACTCGAGCATGACCTCTGAACCCAAGCCCACCCTCCGAACTCGAACATGCCCTCTGAACCCGAGCATGCCCTCTGAACTCGAGCACACCCTCTGAACTCGAGCACGCCCTCTGTACTCTAGCAAGCCCTCTGATCTCGAGCAAGCCCTCTGAACTCGAGCACGCCCTCTGAATTCGAGCACGCCCTCTGAACTCGAGCACGCCCTCTGAACTCGAGCACGCCCTCTGAATTTGAGCACACCCTCTGAACTTGAGCATGCCCTCGGAACTCGAGCATGACCTTTGAACCTGAGCGCACCCTCAGAACTCGAGCATGCCCTCTGAACTCGAGCACGCCCTCTGTATTTGAGCAAGAACTCGGAACTCGAGCACAACCTCTGAACTCGAGCATGCACTCTGACCTCGAGCACACCCACTGAACTTGAGCAAGCCCTCCGAAATGCGAACACTCTCTGAAGTCAAGCACGCCCTCTGAACTCGAGCACACACTCTGAACTCGAGCATGACCTCTGAACCCAAGCCCACCCTCCGAACTCGAGCATGCCCTCTGAACTTGAGCACGCCGTCTGTATTCGAGCAAGCTCTCGGAACTCGAGCATGACCTCTGAACTCATGCACGCCCTCTGAACTCGAGCACGCCCTCTGAACTTGAGGATGCCCTCTGAACTTGATCACACCTCTGAACTCGAGCATGCCCTCAGAACTCGAGCAAGCCCTTGGAACGTGAGCATGACCTATGAACTCGAGCATGCCCTCTGAACTCGAGCACACCCTCTGAATTCGAGCAAGACCTCTGAATTCGAGCACGCCCTCCGGATTCGAGCAAACTCTTGAAACTCGAGCATGACCTCTGAATTCAAGCACGCCCTCTGAACTCGAGCACGCCCTCTAAATTCAAGCACGCCCTCTGAACTCGAACTCGCCCTCTAAATTCAAGCATGCCCTCTGAACTCGAGCACGCCCTCTGAACTCGATCTTGACCTCTGAACTTTAGCACGGTCTCTGAATTTGAGCAAACCCTTGGAAATCGAGCAAGCCCTCTGAACTCGAGCACGCCCTCTGAACTCGAGCACGCCCTCTGAATTCGAGCGCACCCTCTGAACTCGAGCCCACCCTCCGAACTCGAGCATGCCCTCTGAACTCAACCAAGCCCTCTGAATTCGAGCACGCCCTCTGATCTTGAGGACAACCTCTGTACTCGAGCAAGCTCTCTGAATTCGAACATGCCCTCTGAACCCGAGCCCACCCTCCGAACTCGAGCATGCCCTCTGAACTCGAGCACGCCCTCTGTATTTGAGCAAGACCTCGGAACTCGAGCACGACCTCTGAACTCGAGCACAACCTCTGAACTCGAGCATGCACTCTGACCTCAAGCACACCCACTGAACTTGAGCAAGCCCTCCGAAATGCGAACACTCTCTGAAGTCAAGCACGCCCTCTGAACTCGAGCACACCCTCTGAACTTGAGCATGCCCTCTGAACTCGATCACACCTCTGAACTCGAGCATTCCCTCAGAACCCGAGCAAGCTCTCGGAACGTGAGCATGACCTCTGAATTTGAGCAAGCCCTTTAAACTTGACCATGCCCTCTGAATTCCAGCTCGCCCTCTGAACTCGAGCATGCCCTCTGAACTCGACCACAGCCTTTGAATTCAAGCTCGCCCTCTGAACTCGAGCACGCCCTCTTAACTCGAGCACGCCCTCTGAACCCGAGCACGCCCTCTGAACTCGAGCACGCCCTCTGTACTGTAGCAAGCCCTCTGATCTCGAGCAAGCCCTCTGAACTCGAGCACGCCCTCTGAATTCGAGCGCGCCCTCTGAACTCGAGCCCACCCTCCAAACTCGAGCATGCCCTCTGAACTCGACCACACCCTTTGAATTCAAGCTCGCCCTCTGAACTCGAGCACGCCCTCTTAACTCGAGCACGCCCTCTGAACCCGAGCACGCCCTCTGAACTCGAGCACACCCTCTGAACTCGAGCACGCCCTCTGTACTCTAGCAAGCCCTCTGATCTCGAGCAAGCCCTCTGAACTCGAGCACGCCCTCTGAATTCGAGCGCGCCCTCTGAACTCGAGCCCACCCTCCGAACTCGAGCATGTCCTCTGAACTCAATCACGCCCTCTGAATTCGAGCACGCCCTCTGATCTTGAGCACAACCTCTGTACTCGAGCAAGCTCTCTGAATTCGAACATGCCCTCTGAACTCAAGCACGCCCTCTGAACTCGAGCACGCCCTCTGAACTTGAGCACGCCCTCTGAACTCGAGCACGCCCTCTGAATTTGAGCACACCCTCTGAACTCAAGCATGCCCTCGGAACTCGAGCATGACCTCTGAACCCGAGCCCACCCTCTGAACTCAAGCATGCCCTCTGAACTCGAGCACGCCCTCTGTATTTGAGCAAGAACTCGGAACTCGAGCACGACCTCTGAACTCGAGCACAACCTCTGAACTCGAGCATGCACTCTGACCTCGAGCACACCCACTGAACTTGAGCAAGCCCTCCGAAATGCGAACACTCTCTGAAGTCAAGCACGCCCTCTGAACTCGAGCACACACTCTGAACTTGAGCATGCCCTCTGAACTCGATCACACCTCTGAACTCGAGCATTCCCTCAGAACCCGAGCAAGCCCTCGGAACGTGAGCATGACCTATGAACTCGAGCACACCCTCTGAACTCGACCACGCCCTCTGAATTTGAGCAAGCCCTTTAAACTTGACCACGTCCTCTGAATTCCAGCTCGCCCTCTGAACTCGAGCACGCCCTCTTAACTCGAGCACGCCCTCTGAACCCGAGCACGCCCTCTGAACTCGAGCATGCCCTCTGAACTCAAGCATGACCTCTGAATTCGAGCAAGCCCTCGGAACTCGAGCATGACCTCTGAACCCAAGCCCACCCTCCGAACTCGAGCATGCCCTCTGAACTTGAGCACGCCGTCTGTATTCGAGCAAGCTCTCGGAACTCGAGCATGACCTCTGAACTCATGCACGCCCTCTGAACTCGAGCACGCCCTCTGAACTTGAGGATGCCCTCTGAACTTGAGGATGCCCTCTGAACTTGATCACACCTCTGAACTCGAGCAAGCCCTCGGAACTCGAGCATGTTCTCAGAACTCGAGCACGCCCTCTGAATTCGAGCACGCCCTCTGAACTCGAGCATGCACTCTGAACTCGAGCACATCCGCTGAACCCGTGCATGCACTCTGAACTCCAGCAAGCCTTCTGAACACGAGCACGCCTTCTGAACTCGAGCATGTTCTCTGATCTTGAGCACGCCCTCTGAACTCGAGCAAACCCTCTGAATTGGACCACGCTCCATGAACTCGAACACGCCCTCTGAACTTGAGCACGCCCTCTGAACTCGTCACGGCCTCAGAACTCGAGCACACCCTCTGAATTCGAGCAAGCCCTCTGAACTCATCACGGCCTCAGAACTCGAGCATGCCTGCTGAACTCGAGCAAGCCCTCTGAACTCGACCACACCCTTTGAATTCAAGCTCGCCCTCTGAACTCGAGCACGCCCTCTTAACTCGAGCACGCCCTCTGAACCCGAGCATGCCCTCTGAACTCGAGCACGCCCTCTTAACTCGAGCACGCCCTCTGAACCCGAGCACGCCCTCTGAACTCGAGCATGCCCTCTGAACTCAAGCATGACCTCAGAACTCGAGCAAGCCCTTGGAACGTGAGCATGACCGATGAACTCGAGCATGCCCTCTGAACTCGAGCACACCCTCTGAATTCGAGCAAGACCTCTGAATTCGAGCACGCCCTCCGGATTCGAGCAAACTCTTGAAACTCGAGCATGACCTCTGAATTCAAGCACGCCCTCCGAACTCGAGCACGCCCTCTAAATTCAAGCACGCCCTCTGAACTCGAACTCGCCCTCTAAATTCAAGCATGCCCTCTGAACTCGAGCACGCCCTCTGAACTCGATTTTGACCTCTGAACTTTAGCACGGTCTCTGAATTTGAGCAAACCCTTGGAAATCGAGCAAGCCCTCTGAACTCGAGCACGCCCTCTGAACTCGAGCACGCCCTCTGAATTCGAGCGCACCCTCTGAACTCGAGCATTCCCTCAGAACCCGAGCAAGCCCTCGGAACGTGAGCATGACCTATGAACTCGAGCACACCCTCTGAACTCGACCACGCCCTCTGAATTTGAGCAAGCCCTTTAAACCTGACCACGTCCTCTGAATTCCAGATCGCCCTCTGAACTCGAGCATGCCCTCTGAACTCGACCACACCCTTTGAATTCAAGCTCGCCCTCTGAACTCGAGCACGCCCTCTTAACTCGAGCACGCCCTCTGAACCCGAGCACGCCCTCTGAACTCGAGCACGCCCTCTTAACTCGAGCACGCCCTCTGAACCCGAGCACGCCCTCTGAACCCGAGCATGCCCTCTGAACTCAAGCATGACCTCTGAATTCGAGCAAGCCCTCGGAACTCGAGCATGACCTCTGAACCCAAGCCCACCCTCCGAACACGAGCATGCCCTCTGAACTTGAGCACGCCGTCTGTATTCGAGCAAGCTCTCGGAACTCGAGCATGACCTCTGAACTCATGCACGCCCTCTGAACTCGAGCACGCCCTCTGAACTTGAGGATGCCCTCTGAACTTGATCACACCTCTGAACTCGAGCATGCCCTCAGAACTCGAGCAAGCCCTTGGAACGTGAGCATGACCTATGAACTCGAGCATGCCCTCTGAACTCGAGCACACCCTCTGAATTCGAGCAAGACCTCTGAATTCGAGCACGCCCTCCGGATTCGAGCAAACTCTTGAAACTCGAGCATGACCTCTGAATTCAAGCACGCCCTCTGAACTCGAGCACGCCCTCTAAATTCAAGCACGCCCTCTGAACTCGAACTCGCCCTCAAAATTCAAGCATGCCCTCTGAACTCGAGCACACCCTCTGAACTCGATCTTGACCTCTGAACTTTAGCACGGTCTCTGAATTTGAGCAAACCCTTGGAAATCGAGCATGACCTCTGAACTCGAGCAAGCCCTCGGAACTCGAGCATGTTCTCAGAACTCGAGCACGCCCTCTGAATTCGAGCACGCCCTCTGAACTCGAGCATGCACTCTGAACTCGAGCACATCCGCTGAACCCGTGCATGCACTCTGAACTCCAGCAAGCCTTCTGAACACGAGCACGCCTTCTGAACTCGAGCATGTTCTCTGATCTTGAGCACGCCCTCTGAACTCGAGCAAACCCTCTGAACTGGACCACGCTCCATGAACTCGAACACGCCCTCTGAACTTGAGCACGCCCTCTGAACTCGTCACGGCCTCAGAACTCGAGCACACCCTCTGAATTCGAGCAAGCCCTCTGAACTCATCACGGCCTCAGAACTCGAGCATGCCTGCTGAACTCGAGCAAGCCCTCTGAACTCGACCACACCCTTTGAATTCAAGCTCGCCCTCTGAACTCGAGCACGCCCTCTTAACTCGAGCACGCCCTCTGAACCCGAGCACGCCCTCTGAACTCGAGCACGCCCTCTTAACTCGAGCACGCCCTCTGAACCCGAGCACGCCCTCTGAACTCGAGCATGCCCTCTGAACTCAAGCATGACCTCTGAATTCGAGCAAGCCCTCGGAACTCGAGCATGACCTCTGAACCCAAGCCCACCCTCCGAACTCGAGCATGCCCTCTGAACTTGAGCACGCCGTCTGTATTCGAGCAAGCTCTCGGAACTCGAGCATGACCTCTGAACTCATGCACGCCCTCTGAACTCGAGCACGCCCTCTGAACTTGAGGATGCCCTCTGAACTTGATCACACCTCTGAACTCGAGCATGCCCTCAGAACTCGAGCAAGCCCTTGGAACGTGAGCATGACCTATGAACTCGAGCATGCCCTCTGAACTCGAGCACACCCTCTGAATTCGAGCAAGACCTCTGAATTCGAGCACGCCCTCCGGATTCGAGCAAACTCTTGAAACTCGAGCATGACCTCTGAATTCAAGCACGCCCTCCGAACTCGAGCACGCCCTCTAAATTCAAGCACGCCCTCTGAACTCGAACTCGCCCTCTAAATTCAAGCATGCCCTCTGAACTCGAGCACGCCCTCTGAACTCGATCTTGACCTCTGAACTTTAGCACGGTCTCTGAATTTGAGCAAACCCTTGGAAATCGAGCAAGCCCTCTGAACTCGAGCACACACTCTGAACTTGAGCATACCCTCTGAACTCGATCACACCTCTGAACTCGAGCATTCCCTCAGAACCCGAGCAAGCCCTCGGAACGTGAGCATGACCTATGAACTCGAGCACACCCTCTGAACTCGACCACGCCCTCTGAATTTGAGCAAGCCCTTTAAACTTGACCACGTCCTCTGAATTCCAGCTCGCCCTCTGAACTCGAGCATGCCCTCTGAACTCGACCACACCCTTTGAATTCAAGCACGCCCTCTGAACTCGAGCACGCCCTCTTAACTCGAGCACGCCCTCTGAACCCGAGCACGCCCTCTGAACTCGAGCATGCCCTCTGAACTCAAGCATGACCTCTGAATTCGAGCAAGCCCTCGGAACTCGAGCATGACCTCTGAACCCAAGCCCACCCTCCGAACTCGAGCATGCCCTCTGAACTTGAGCACCCCGTCTGTATTCGAGCAAGCTCTCGGAACTCGAGCATGACCTCTGAACTCATGCACGCCCTCTGAACTCGAGCACGCCCTCTGAACTTGAGGATGCCCTCTGAACTTGATCACACCTCTGAACTCGAGCATGCCCTCAGAACTCGAGCAAGCCCTTGGAACGTGAGCATGACCTATGAACTCGAGCATGCCCTCTGAACTCGAGCACACCCTCTGAATTCGAGCAAGACCTCTGAATTCGAGCACGCCCTCCGGATTCGAGCAAACTCTTGAAACTCGAGCATGACCTCTGAATTCAAGCACGCCCTCTGAACTCGAGCACGCCCTCTAAATTCAAGCACGCCCTCTGAACTCGAACTCGCCCTCTAAATTCAAGCATGCCCTCTGAACTCGAGCACGCCCTCTGAACTCGATCTTGACCTCTGAACTTTAGCACGGTCTCTGAATTTGAGCAAACCCTTGGAAATCGAGCATGACCTCTGAACTCGAGCAAGCCCTCGGAACTCGAGCATGTTCTCAGAACTCGAGCACGCCCTCTGAATTCGAGCACGCCCTCTGAACTCGAGCATGCACTCTGAACTCGAGCACATCCGCTGAACCCGTGCATGCACTCTGAACTCCAGCAAGCCTTCTGAACACGAGCACGCCTTCTGAACTCGAGCATGTTCTCTGATCTTGAGCACGCCCTCTGAACTCGAGCAAACCCTCTGAATTGGACCACGCTCCATGAACTCGAACACGCCCTCTGAACTTGAGCACGCCCTCTGAACTCGTCACGGCCTCAGAACTCAAGCACAACCTCTGAATTCGAGCAAGCCCTCTGAACTCATCACGGCCTCAGAACTCGAGCATGCCTGCTGAACTCGAGCAAGCCCTCTGAACTCGACCACACCCTTTGAATTCAAGCTCGCCCTCTGAACTCGAGCACGCCCTCTTAACTCGAGCACGCCCTCTGAACCCGAGCACGCCCTCTGAACTCGAGCACGCCCTCTTAACTCGAGCACGCCCTCTGAACCCGAGCACGCCCTCTGAACTCGAGCATGCCCTCTGAACTCAAGCATGACCTCTGAATTCGAGCAAGCCCTCGGAACTCGAGCATGACCTCTGAACCCAAGCCCACCCTCCGAACTCGAGCATGCCCTCTGAACTTGAGCACGCCGTCTGTATTCGAGCAAGCTCTCGGAACTCGAGCATGACCTCTGAACTCATGCACGCCCTCTGAACTCGAGCATGCCCTCTGAACTTGAGGATGCCCTCTGAACTTGATCACACCTCTGAACTCGAGCATGCCCTCAGAACTCGAGCAAGCCCTTGGAACGTGAGCATGACCTATGAACTCGAGCATGCCCTCTGAACTCGAGCACACCCTCTGAATTCGAGCAAGACCTCTGAATTCGAGCACGCCCTCCGGATTCGAGCAAACTCTTGAAACTCGAGCATGACCTCTGAATTCAAGCACGCCCTCTGAACTCGAGCACGCCCTCTAAATTCAAGCACGCCCTCTGAACTCGAACTCGCCCTCTAAATTCAAGCATGCCCTCTGAACTCGAGCACGCCCTCTGAACTCGATCTTGACCTCTGAACTTTAGCACGGTCTCTGAATTTGAGCAAACCCTTGGAAATCGAGCAAGCCCTCTGAACTCGAGCACGCCCTCTGAACTCGAGCACGCCCTCTGAATTCGAGCGCACCCTCTGAACTCGAGCCCACCATCCGAACTCGAGCATGCCCTCTGAACTCAACCAAGCCCTCTGAATTCGAGCATGCCCTCTGATCTTGAGGACAACCTCTGTACTCGAGCAAGCTCTCTGAATTCGAACATGCCCTCTGAACCCGAGCCCACCCTCCGAACTCGAGCATGCCCTCTGAACTCGAGCACGCCCTCTGTATTTGAGCAAGACCTCGGAACTCGAGCACGACCTCTGAACTCGAGCACAACCTCTGAACTCGAGCATGCACTCTGACCTCAAGCACACCCACTGAACTTGAGCAAGCCCTCTGAACTCGATCACACCTCTGAACTCGAGCATGCACTCTGACCTCAAGCACACCCTCTGAACTTGAGCATGCCCTCTGAACTCGATCACACCTCTGAACTCGAGCATTCCCTCAGAACCCGAGCAAGCCCTCGGAACGTGAGCATGACCTCTGAATTTGAGCAAGCCCTTTAAACTTGACCATGCCCTCTGAATTCCAGCTCGCCCTCTGAACTCGAGCATGCCCTCTGAACTCGACCACGCCCTCTGAATTTGAGCAAGCCCTTTAAACTTGACCATGCCCTCTGAATTCCAGCTCGCCCTCTGAACTCGAGCGTGCCCTCTGAACTCGACCACACCCTTTGAATTCAAGCTCGCCCTCTGAACTCGAGCACGCCCTCTTAACTCGTGCACGCCCTCTGAACCCGAGCATGCCCTCTGAACTCGAGCACGCCCTCTGTACTCTAGCAAGCCCTCTGATCTCGAGCAAGCCCTCTGAACTCGAGCACGCCCTCTGAATTCGAGCGCGCCCTCTGAACTCGAGCCCACCCTCCAAACTCGAGCATGCCCTCTGAACTCGACCACACCCTTTGAATTCAAGCTCGCCCTCTGAACTCGAGCACGCCCTCTTAACTCGAGCACGCCCTCTGAACCCGAGCACGCCCTCTGAACTCGAGCACACCCTCTGAACTCGAGCACGCCCTCTGTACTCTAGCAAGCCCTCTGATCTCGAGCAAGCCCTCTGAACTCGAGCACGCCCTCTGAATTCGAGCGCGCCCTCTGAACTCGAGCCCACCCTCCGAACTCGAGCATGTCCTCTGAACTCAATCACGCCCTCTGAATTCGAGCACGCCCTCTGATCTTGAGCACAACCTCTGTACTCGAGCAAGCTCTCTGAATTCGAACATGCCCTCTGAACTCAAGCACGCCCTCTGAACTCGAGCACGCCCTCTGAACTTGAGCACTCCCTCTAAACTCGAGCATGCCCTCTGAACTCGAGCACGCCCTCTGAACTCGAGCACGCCCTCTGAATTTGAGCACACCCTCTGAACTCGAGCATGCCCTCGGAACCCGAGCATGACCTCTGAACCCGAGCCCACCCTCTGAACTCGAGCATGCCCTCTGAACTCGAGCACGCCCTCTGTATTTGAGCAAGAACTCGGAACTCGAGCACGACCTCTGAACTCGAGCACAACCTCTGAACTCGAGCATGCACTCTGACCTCGAGCACACCCACTGAACTTGAGCAAGCCCTCCGAAATGCGAACACTCTCTGAAGTCAAGCACGCCCTCTGAACTCGAGCACACACTCTGAACTTGAGCATGCCCTCTGAACTCGATCACACCTCTGAACTCGAGCATTCCCTCAGAACCCGAGCAAGCCCTCGGAACGTGAGCATGACCTATGAACTCGAGCACACCCTCTGAACTCGACCACGCCCTCTGAATTTGAGCAAGCCCTTTAAACTTGACCACGTCCTCTGAATTCCAGCTCGCCCTCTGAACTCGAGCATGCCCTCTGAACTCGACCACACCCTTTGAATTCAAGCACGCCCTCTGAACTCGAGCACGCCCTCTTAACTCGAGCACGCCCTCTGAACCCGAGCACGCCCTCTGAACTCGAGCATGCCCTCTGAACTCAAGCATGACCTCTGAATTCGAGCAAGCCCTCGGAACTCGAGCATGACCTCTGAACCCAAGCCCACCCTCCGAACTCGAGCATGCCCTCTGAACTTGAGCACGCCGTCTGTATTCGAGCAAGCTCTCGGAACTCGAGCATGACCTCTGAACTCATGCACGCCCTCTGAACTCGAGCACGCCCTCTGAACTTGAGGATGCCCTCTGAACTTGATCACACCTCTGAACTCGAGCATGCCCTCAGAACTCGAGCAAGCCCTTGGAACGTGAGCATGACCTATGAACTCGAGCAGGCCCTCTGAACTCGAGCACACCCTCTGAATTCGAGCAAGACCTCTGAATTCGAGCACGCCCTCCGGATTCGAGCAAACTCTTGAAACTCGAGCATGACCTCTGAATTCAAGCACGCCCTCTGAACTCGAGCACGCCCTCTAAATTCAAGCACGCCCTCTGAACTCGAACTCGCCCTCTAAATTCAAGCATGCCCTCTGAACTCGAGCACGCCCTCTGAACTCGATCTTGACCTCTGAACTTTAGCACGGTCTCTGAATTTGAGCAAACCCTTGGAAATCGAGCATGACCTCTGAACTCGAGCAAGCCCTCGGAACTCGAGCATGTTCTCAGAACTCGAGCACGCCCTCTGAATTCGAGCACGCCCTCTGAACTCGAGCATGCACTCCGAACTCGAGCACATCCGCTGAACCCGTGCATGCACTCTGAACTCCAGCAAGCCTTCTGAACTCGAGCATGTTCTCTGATCTTGAGCACGCCCTCTGAACTCGAGCAAACCCTCTGAATTGGACCACGCTCCATGAAGTCGAACACGCCCTCTGAACTTGAGCACGCCCTCTGAACTCGTCACGGCCTCAGAACTCGAGCACACCCTCTGAATTCGAGCAAGCCCTCTGAACTCATCACGGCCTCAGAACTCGAGCATGGCTGCTGAACTCGAGCAAGCCCTCTGAACTCGAGCAAGCCCTCTGAACTCCAGCAAGCCCTCTGAACTCGAACATGCACTCTGAATTCGAGCACGCCCTCTGATCAAGAGCAAGCCCTCGGAACTCGAGCATGTTCTCTGATCTTGAGAACGCCCGCTGAACTCGAGCAAACCCTCTGAACTTGAGCACGCACTCTGAACTTGAGCACGCACTCTGAACTCAAGCACGCCCTCTGAATTGGAGGATACCCTCTGAACTCGAGCACACCCTCTGATCTCAAGCAAGCCCTCGGAATTCAAGCACGCCCTCTGAACTCGAACACGTCCTCTGAACTCGAGCAAACCTTTGAAACTCGAGCATGACCTCTGAACTCGAGCAAGCCCTTGGAACTCGAGCATGACCTCAGAATTCGAGCACGCCCTCTGAAATCGAGCATGCCCTCTGAATTTAAACTCTCCCTCTGAACTCGAGCACGCCCTCTGAATTTAAACTCTCCCTCTGAAATCGAGCACGCCCTCTGAACTCGAGCAAACCCTTGAAACTTGAGCATGCCCTTTGAACTCAAGCACGCCCTCTGAACTCGAGCCCACCCTCCGAACTCGAGCATGTCCTCTGAACTCGAGTACACCCTCTGAACTCGAGCACGCCCTGTTTATTCGAGCAAGCCCTCGGAATTCGAGCATGCCCTCTGAACTCAAGCATGCCCTCAGAACCCGAGCAAGCCCTCGGAACGTGAGCATGACCTATGAACTCCAGCATGCCCTCTGAACTCGAGGACTCCCTCTCAATTCGAGCAAGCCCTTTGAACTCGTTCATGCCTCCTCAATTCGAGCACACCCTCTGAACTCGACCACGTCCTCTGAACTCGACCACAGCCTCTGAACTCGAGCACAACCTCTGAACTCAAGCATCCCCTCGAAACTCGAGCACGCCCTCTGAACTTGAGCACGCCCTCTGAACTCGAGCACGCCCTCTGAACTCGAACACTCCCTCTTAACTCGAGTACGCCCTCTGAACTCGAGCACGCCCTCTGAACTCGAGCAAGCCCTCGGAACGTGAGCATGACCTATGAACTCAAGCATGCCCTCTGAACTCGAGGACTCCCTCTCAATTCGAGCAAGCCCTTTGAACTCGACCACGCCACCTGAATTCGAGCACACCCTCTGAATTCGAGCATGACCTCTGAACTCGAGCATGCCCTCTGAACTCGAACATGCCTTCGGAACTCAAGCATGACCTCTGACCTCGAGCTAGCCCTCTGAATTCGAGCACGACCTCTGAACTCGACCATGGCCTCTGAACTCGAGCATGCTCTCTCAATTCGAGCAAGCCCTCTGATCTTGAGCACGCCCTCTGAACTCAAGCACGCCCTCTGAACTCGAACACTCCCTCTTAACTCGAGCACGCCCTCTGAACTCGAGCACGCCCTCTGAACTCGAGCAAGCCCTCGGAACGTGAGCATGACCTATGAACTCAAGCATGCCCTCTGAACTCGAGGACTCCCTCTCAATTCGAGCAAGCCCTTTGAACTCGACCACGCCACCTCAATTCGAGCACACCCTCTGAATTCGAGGATGACCTCTGAACTCGAGCATGCCCTCTGAACTCGAACATGCCTTCGGAACTCAAGCATGACCTCTGAACTCGAGCTAGCCCTCTGAATTCGAGCACGACCTCTGAACTCGACCATGGCCTCTGAACTCGAGCATGCTCTCTCAATTCGAGCAAGCCCTCTGAATTTGAGCAAGCCCTCTGAATTCGAACACACTCTCTGAAGTCAAGCATGCCCTCTGAACTCGAACATGCCCTCTGAACTTGAGCACACCCTCTGAAGTCGAGCACGCCCTCTGAACTTGAGCACACCCTCTGAACTCAAGCATGACCTTTGAATTCGACCACACCCTCTGCACTCGAGCATGTCCTCAGAACTCGAGCACGCCCTCTGAACTCGAGCACGCCCGCTGAACTCGAGCACACCCTCTGAACTTGAGCATGCCTTCTGAACTCAAGCATGCCCGCTGAACTCGAGCATGCCCTCTGAACTCGAGCAAGCCCTCTGAACTCAAGCATGACCTCTGAACTCGAGCAAGACCTCGGAACTCGAGCATGACCTCTGAACCCGAGCACGCCCTCTGAACTCGAGCATGCCCTCTGAACTCGACCACGGCCTCAGAACTCGAGCATGCCCTCTGAACACAAGCATGCCCGAAGAACTCGAGCATGCCCTCTGAACTCGAGCATAATCGCTGAACTCGAGCATGCCCTCTGAACTCGACCACGGCCTCAGAACTTGAGCATGCCCTCTGAACTCCAGCAAGCCCTCTGAATCCGAGCACGCCCTCTGAACTCGAGCGTGCACTCTGAATTCAAGCACACCCTTTGAACACGAGCACGCCCTCTGAACTTGAGCATGTTCTCGGATCTTGAGCACGCCCTCTGAACTCGAACACGCCCTCTGAACTTGAGCACGCACTCTGAATTGGAGGATACCCTCTGAACTCGAACTCGCCCTCTCAATTCGAGCATGCCCTCTGAACTCGAACTCGCCCTCTCAATTTCAGCACGCCCTCTGAACTCGAGCATGCCCTCTGAACTCGAGCACACCCTCTGAACTCGAGCATGACCTCTGAATTCGTACAAGCCCTAGGAACTCGAGCATGCCCTCGGAACTCAAGCATGATCTCTGAACTTGAGCAAGCCCTCGGAACTCGATCTCGCCCTCTGAATTTCAGCACGCCCTCTGAACTCGAGCACGCCCTCGGAACTTGAGCATGACCTCTGAACTCAAGCAAGCTCTTGGAACTCGAGAATGACCTCTGAACTCGAGCACGCCCTCTGAACTCGAGCATGTCCTCAGAACTCGAGCAAGCCCTCTGAACTTGACCATGGCCTCAGAACTCGAGCACGCCCTCTGAACTCGAGCAGGCCCTCTGAACTCGAGCATGCCCTCTGAATTCGTCATGGCCTCAGAACTCGAGCATGCCCGCTGAACTCGAGCATGCCCTCTGAACTCGAGCAAGCCCTCTGAACTCGAACTTGCCCTCTGAACTCGAGCATGACCTCTGAACTCGAGCACGCCCTCTGAACTCGAGCATGACCTCTGAATTCGTACAAGCCCTAGGAACTCGAGCAAGCCCTCAGAACTCAAGCATGACCTCTGAACTCGAGCAATCCCTCGGAACTCGAGCATGACCTCTGAACCCGAGCACGCCCTCTGAACTCGAGCATGCCCTCTGAATTCGACCACGGCATCAGAACTCGAGCATGCCCGCTGAACTCGAGCAAGCCCTCTGAACTCGAGCACGCCCTATGAATTCGAGCACGCCCTCTAAACTCGAGCATCCCCTCTGAACTCGAGCATACCTGCTGAACCCGAGCATGCCCTCTGAACTCCAGCAAGCCCTCTGAATTCGAACACGCCCTCCGAACTCGAGCATGCAATCTGAATTCGAGCATGACCGCTGAACACGAGCACGCCATCTGAACTTGAATATGTTCTCTGATCTTGAGCACGCACTCTGAACTCGAACACACCCTCTGAATTGGAGCACACCCTCTGAATTTGAACACGCCCTCTGAACCCGAACATGCCCTCTCAACTCGAGCACGCCCTCTTAATTGGAGGATACCCACTGAACTCGAACTCGCCCTCTGAACTCGAGCACGCCTTCTGAACTCGGGCATGACCTCTGAATTCGTGCAAGACCTAGGAACTCGAGCATGACCGCTGAACTGAAGCATGACCTCTGAATTCGAGCAAGCCCTCTGAACTTGAGCAAACCCCCTGAATTGGATCACACCCTCTGAACTCGAACATGCCCTCTGAACCTGAGCACGCACTCTGAACTTGAGCACGCACTCTGAATTTGAGCACGCCCTCTGAAATCGAGCACGCCCTCTGAACTCGAGCATGACCTCTGAATTCGAGCAAGCCCTCTGAACTCAAGCATGCCCTCTAAACTCGAGCATGACCTCTGAATTGGAGGATACCCTCTGAACTCGAGCATGACCTCTGAATTCGAGCAGACCCTCTGAATTCGAGCACGCCCTCTGGATTCGAGCATGACCTCTGAATTCCAGCACGCCCTCTGAACTCGAGCATGACCTCTGAATTCGAGCATGCCCTCTGAACTCGAGCATGCCCTCTGAACTCGAGCATGCCCTCTGCACTCGAGCAAGCCCTCAGAACTAAAACTCGCACTCTTAACTCGAACTCGCCCTCCTAATTCGAGCATGTCCTCTGAACTCGAGCACGCCCTCTGAACTCGAGCATGACCTCTGAATTTGTACAAGCCCTAGGAACTCGAGCAAGCCCTCAAAACTCAAGCATGACCTCTGAACTCAAGCAAGCTCTTGGAACTCGAAAATGAGCTCTGAACACGAGAAAGCTCTCTGAACTCGAGCATGCCCTCTGAACTCGACCACGGCCTCAGAACTCGAGCATGCCCGCTGAACTCAAGCATGCCCTCTGAACTCGAGCATGCCCTCTGAACTCGAGCATGCCCTCTGAATTCGAGCACGCCCTCTGAACTCAAGCATGCCCTCTGAACTTGAGCATGACCTCTGAATTGGAGGATACCCTCTGAACTCGAGCATGACCTCTATATTCGAGCAGACCCTCTGAATTCGAGCACGCCCTCTGGATTCGAGCATGACCTCTGAATTCCAGCACGCCCTCTGAACTCGAGCATGACCTCTGAATTCGAGCATGCCCTCTGAACTCGAGCATGCCCTCTGAACTCGAGCATGCCCTCTGCACTCGAGCAAGCCCTCAGAACTAAAACTCACACTCTGAACTCGAACTCGCCCTCCTAATTCGAGCATGCCCTCTGAACTCGAGCACGCCCTCTGAACTCGAGCATGACCTCTGAATTTGTACAAGCCCTAGGAACTCGAGCAAGCCCTCAAAACTCAAGCATGACCTCTGAACTCAAGCAAGCTCTTGGAACTCGAGCATGAGCTCTGAACACGAGCACGCCCTCTGAACTCGAGCATGCCCTCTGAACTCGACCACGGCCTCAGAACTCGAGCATGCCCGCTGAACTCAAGCATGCCCTCTGAACTCGAGCATGCCCTCTGAACTCGAGCACGCCCTCTGAATTCGAGCACGCCCTCTGAACTCAAGCATGCCCTCTGAACCCGAGCATAACCGCTGAACCCGAGCATGCCCTCTGAACTCCAGCAAGCCCTCTGAATTCGAGCACACCCTCTGAATTTCAGCACGCCCTCTGAACTTGAGCATGTTCTCTGATCTTGAGCACGCACTCTGAACTCGAGCAAACCCTCTGAATTGGAGCGTCCCCTCTGAACTCGAACACGCCCTCTGAACTTGAGCACACACTCGGAACTTGAGCACGCCCTCTGAATTTGAGCACGCCCTCTGAACTCGAGCACGCCCTCTGAACCCGAGCATGACCTCTGAACTCGAGCTAGCCCTCTGAGCTCGAACAAACCCTTGAAACTCGAGCATGACCTCTGAACTCGAGCAAACCCTTGGAAAATTGAGCATGACCTCTGAACTCGAGCAAGCCCTTGAAACTCGAGCATGACATCTGAATTCGAGCAAGCCCTCTGAACTCAAGCATGCCCTCTGAACTCGAGCAGGACCTCTGAATTGGAGGATACCCTCTGAACTCGAGCATGACCTCTGAATTCGAGCAGACCCTCTGAATTCGAGCACGCCATCTGGATTCGAGCTTGACCTCTGAATTCCAGCACGCCCTCTGAACTCGAGCATGACCTCTGAATTCGAGCACGCCCTCTGAACTCGAGCATGACCTCTGAATTTGTACAAGCCCTCAAAACTCAAGCATGACCTCTGAACGCAAGCAAGCTCTTGGAACTCGAGCATGAGCTCTGAACATGAGCATGCCCTCTGAACTCGAGCATGCCCTCTGAACTCGACCATGGCCTCAGAACTCGAGCATGCCCGCTGAACTGAAGCATGCCCTCTGAACTCGAGCATGCCCTCTGAACTCGAGCACGCCCTCTGAATTCGAGCACGACCTCTGAACTCAAGCATGCCCTCTGAACTCGAGCATAACCGCTGAACCCGAGCATGCCCTCTGAACTCCAGCAAGCCCTCTGAATTCGAGCAGACCCTCTGAACACGAGCACGCCCTCTGAACTTGAGCATGTTCTCTGATCTTGAGCATGCACTCTGAACTCGAGCGAACCCTCTGAATTCGAGGATGACCTCTGAACTCGAGCAAGCCCTCTGAATTCGAGCACGCCTTCTGGATTCGAGCACGCCCTCTGAACTCGAACATGCCTTCGGAACTCGAGCATGACCTCTGAACTCGAGCTAGCCCTCTGAACTCGAGCAAACCCTTGAAACTCGAGCATGACCTCTGAATTCGAGCACACCCTCTGAACTTGGACTCGCCCTCTGAACTCGAGCACGTCCTCTGAACTCGAGCAAACCCTTGAAACTCGAGCATGACCTTTGAATTCGAGCACGCCCTCTGAACTCGAGAATGCCCTCTGAACTCGAGCATGACCTCTGAATTCGAGCAAACCCTCTGAATTCGAGCATGCCCTCTGGATTCGAGCATGACCTCTGAATTCCAGCACGCCCTCTGAACTCGAGCACGACCTCTGAATTCCAGCACGCCCTCTGAACTCGAGCACGCCCTCTGAACTCGAGCATGACCTCTGAATTTGTACAAGCCCTAGGAACTCAAGCAAGCCCTCAGAACTCAAGCATGACCTCTGAACTCAAGCAAGCTCTTGGAACTCGAGCATGACCTCTGAACTCGAGCTCGCCCTCTGAATTGGAGGATACCCTCAGAACCCGAGCATGCCCTCTGAATTTGAGGATGACCTCTGAACTCGAGCAAGCCCTCTGAACTTGAACATGCCCACTGAACACGAGCACACCCTCTGAATTTGAGCATGCCCTCGGAACGCGAGCATGACCTCTGAACCCGAGAATGACCTCTGAACTCGAGCAAGCCCTCTGGATTCGAGCATGACCTCGGAATTCGAGCACGCCCTCTGAGCTCGAGCATGACCTCTGAATTCGAGCTCGCCCTCTGAACTCGAAATCACCCCCTGAATTCGAGAACACCCTCTGAACACGAGCATGTGCTCTGATCTTGAGCACGCCCTCTGAATTGGAGGATACCATCTGAACTCGAGCACACCCTCTAACCTCAAGCAAGCCCTCGGAATTTGAGCTCGCCCTCCGAATTCGAGGATGACCTCTGAACTTGTGCACGCCCCCTGAATTCGAGGATGACCTCTGAACTCAAGCAAGCCCACTGAACTCGAGCACGCCCTCTGAATTCGAGGATAACCTCTGAACTCGAGCTAGCCCTCTGAACTCGAGCAAACCCTTGAAACACGAGCATGACCACTGAATTCGAGCACACCCTCTGAACTTGGACTCGCCCTCTGAACTCGAGCACGTCCTCTGAACTCGAGCAAACCCTTGAAACTCGAGCATGACCTTTGAATTCGAGCACGCCCTCTGAACTCGAGAATGCCCTCTGAACTCGAGCATGACCTCTGAATTCGAGCAAACCCTCTGAATTCGAGCATGCCCTCTGGATTCGAGCATGACCTCTGAATTCCAGCACGCCCTCTGAACTCGAGCATGACCTCTGAATTCCAGCACGCCCTCTGAACTCGAGCACGCCCTCTGAACTCGAGCATGACCTCTGAATTTGTACAAGCCCTAGGAACTCAAGCAAGCCCTCAGAACTCAAGCATGACCTCTGAACTCAAGCAAGCTCTTGGAACTCGAGCATGACCTCTGAACTCGAGCACGCCCTCTGAATTGGAGGATACCCTCAGAACTCGAGCATGCCCTCTGAATTTGAGGATGACCTCTGAACTCGAGCAAGCCCTCTGAACTTGAACATGCCCACTGAACACGAGCACACCCTCTGAATTTGAGCATGCCCTCGGAACGCGAGCATGACCTCTGAACCCGAGAATGACCTCTGAACTCGAGCAAGCCCTCTGGATTCGAGCATGACCTCGGAATTCGAGCACGCCCTCTGAGCTCGAGCATGACCTCTGAATTCGAGCTCGCCCTCTGAACTCGAAATCACCCCCTGAATTCGAGAACACCCTCTGAACACGAGCATGTGCTCTGATCTTGAGCACGCCCTCTGAATTGGAGGATACCATCTGAACTCGAGCACACCCTCTAACCTCAAGCAAGCCCTCGGAATTTGAGCTCGCCCTCCGAATTCGAGGATGACCTCTGAACTTGTGCACGCCCCCTGAATTCGAGGATGACCTCTGAACTCGAACATGCCTTCGGAACTCGAGCACGCCCTCTGAATTCGAGGATGACCTCTGAACTTGTGCACGCCCCCTGAATTCGAGGATGACCTCTGAGCTCAAGCAAGCCCACTGAACTCGAGCACGCCCTCTGAATTCGAGGATGACCTCTGAACTCGAGCAAGCCCTCTGAATTCAAGCACGCCCTCTGAACTCGAACATGCCTTCGGAACTCGAGAATGACCTCTGAACTCGAGCTAGTCCTCTGAACTCGAGCAAACCCTTGAAACTCGAGCACTGCCTCTGAACTCGAGCAAGCCCTTGAAACTCGAGCATGACCTCTGAATTCGAGCACGCCCTCTGTACTCGAGCATGCCCTCTGAACTCGAGCATGACCTCTGAATTGGAGGATACCCTCTGAACTCGAGCATGACCTCTGAATTCGAGCACACCTTCTGAATTCGAGCCCGCCCTCTGGATTCGAGCATGACCTCTGAATTCCAGCACGCTCTCTGAACTCGAGCATGACCTCTGAATTCGAGCACGCCCTCTGAAATCGAGCACGCCCTCTGAACTCAAGCATGCCCTATGCACTCGAGCAAGCCCTCAGAACTAAAACTCGCACTCTGAACTCGAACTCGCCCTCCTAATTCGAGCATGCCCTCTGAACTCGAGCACGCCCTCTGAACTCGAGCATGACCTCTGAATTCGTACAAGCCCTAGGAACTCGAGCAAGCCCTCGGAACTCATTCATGATCTCTGAACTTGAGCAAGCCTTCGGAACTCAAGCATGCCCGCTGAACTCTAGCAGGCCCTCTGAACTCGAGCATGCCCTCTGAACTCGTCACGGCCACAGAACTCGAGCACGCCCTCTTAACACGAGCACGCCCTCTGAATTCGTACAAGCCCTAGCAACTCGAGCATGATCTCTGAACTTGAGCAAGCCCTCGGAACTCGAGCATGACCTCTGAACTCAAGCAAGCTCTTGGAACTCGAGCATGACCTCTGAACTCGAGCACGCCCTCTGAACTCGAGCATGTCCTCAGAACTCGAGCACGCCCTCTGAACTCGAGCACGCCCGCTGAACTCGAGCAGGCCCTCTGAACTTGAGCATGCCCTCTGAACTCGTCACGGCCTCAGAACTCGAGCATGCCCACTGAACTCGAGCAAGCCCTCTGAGCTCGAACTTGCCCTCTGAACTAGAACTCACCCTCTGAATTCGAGCATGCCCTCTGAACTCGAGCACGCCCTCTGAACTCGAGCATGACCTCTGAATTCATACAAGCCCTAGGAACTCGAGCAAGCCCTCAGAACTCAAGCATGACCTCTGAACTCGAGCAAGCCCTTGGAACTCGAGCATGACCTCTGAACCCGAGCACGCCCTCTGAACTCGAGCATGCCCTCTGAACTCGACCACGGCCTCAGAACTCGAGCATGCCCGCTGAACTCGAGCAAGCCCTCTGAACTCGAGCACGCCCTCTGAATTCGAGCATGCCCTCTAAACTCGAGCATGCCCTCTGAACTCGAGCATACCTGCTGAACCCGAGCATGCCCTCTGAACTCCAGCAAGCCCTCTGAATTCAAGCACGCCCTCTGAACTCGAGCATGCAATCTGCATTCGAGCATGACCTCTGAACACGAGCACACCATCTGAACTTGAATATGTTCTCTGATCTTGAGCATGCACTCTGAACTCGAACAAAGCCTCGGAACTCGAGCATGACCCCTGAACTCAAGCACACCCTCTGAGCTCGAGCATGTCCTCAGAACTCGAGCACGCCCTCTGAACTCGAGCATGCAATCTGCATTCGAGCATGACCTCTGAACACGAGCACGCCATCTGAACTTGAATATGTTCTCTGATCTTGAGCATGCACTCTGAACTCGAACAAACCCTCGGAACTCGAGCATGACCCCTGAACTCAAGCACACCCTCTGAGCTCGAGCATGTCCTCAGAACTCAAGCACGCCCTCTGAACTCGAGCATGCCCGCTGAACTTGAGCACGCCCTCTGAACTCGACCACGGCCTCAGAACTCGAGCATGCCCTCTGAACTCGAGCATGCGTGCTGAACACGAGCATGCCCTCTGAACCCGAGCATGCCCTCTGAATTCGAGCATGCCCTCTGAACTCGAGCATGCCCTCTGAACTCGTGCATGCCTGCTGAACACGAGCATTCCCTCTGAACCCGAGCAGGCCCTCTGAACTCGAGCATGCCCGCTGAACTCGAGCATTCCCTCTGAACTCGAGCATGACCTCTGAACTCGAGCTAGCCCTCTGAACTGGAGCAAACCCTTGAAACTCGAGCACACCCTCTGAACTCGAACAAGCCCTTGGAACTCGAGCATGACCTCAGAGTTCAAGCACGCCCTCTGAACTCGAGCACACCCTCTGAACTCAAGCATGCCCTCTGAACTTGAGCACACCCTCTGAAATCGAACTCGCCCTCTGAACTCGAGCACGCCCTCTGAACTCGAGCAAGCCCTTGAAACTCGAGCATGTCCTCAGAACTCGAGCACGCCCTCTGAATTCGAGGATGCCCTCTGAACTCGAGCATGACTTCTGAATTCGAGCAAACCCTCTGAATTCGAGCATGCCCTCTGGATTCGAGCATGACCTCTGAATTCCAGCACGCCCTCTGAACTCGAGCATGACCTCTGAATTTGTACAAGCCCTAGGAACTCAAGTAAGCCCTCAGAACTCAAGCATGACCTCTGAACTCAAGCAAGCTCTTGGAACTCGAGCATGACCTCTGAACTCGAGCATGCCCTCTGAATTTGAGGATGACCTCTGAACTCGAGCAAGCCCTCTGAACTTGAACATGCCCACTGAACACGAGCACACCCTCTGAATTTGAGCATGCCCTCGGAACGCGAGCATGACCTCTGAACCCGAGCATGACCTCTGAACTCAAGCAAGCCCTCTGGATTCGAGCATGACCTCGGAATTCGAGCACGCCCTCTGAGCTCGAGCATGACCTCTGAATTCGAGCTCGCCCTCTGAACTCGAAATCACCCCCTGAATTCGAGAACACCCTCTGAACACGAGCATGTGCTCTGATCTTGAGCACGCCCTCTGAATTGGAGGATACCATCTGAACTCGAGCACACCCTCTAACCTCAAGCAAGCCCTCGGAATTTGAGTTCGCCCTCCGAATTCGAGGATGACATCTGAACTTGTGCACGCCCCCTGAATTCGAGGATGACCTCTGAACTCAAGCAAGCCCACTGAACTCGAGCACGCCCTCTGAATTCGAGGATGACCTCTGAACTCGAGCAAGCCCTCTGAATTCAAGCACGCCCTCTGAACTCGAACATGCCTTCGGAACTCGAGAATGACCTCTGAACTCGAGCTAGTCCTCTGAACTCGAGCAAACCCTTGAAACTCGAGCACTGCCTCTGAACTCGAGCAAACCCTCTGAACTTGGACTCGCCCTCTGAACTCCAGCACGTCCTCTGAACTCGAGCAAACCCTTGAAAATTGAGCATGACCTCTGAACTCGAGCAAGCCCTTGAAACTCGAGCATGACCTCTGAATTCGAGCATGCCCTCTGAACTCAAGCATGCCCTCTGAACTCGAGCATGACCTCTGAATTGGAGGATACCCTCTGAACTCGAGCATGACCTCTGAATTCGAGCAGACCCTCTGAATTCGAGCACGCCCTCTGGATTCGAGCATGACCTCTGAATTCCAGCACGCCCTCTGAACTCGAGCATGACCTCTGAATTCGAGCACGCCCTCTGAACTCGAGCACGCCCTTTGAACTCAAGCATGCCCTATGCACTCGAGCAAGCCCTCAGAACTAAAACTCGCACTCTGAACTCGAACTCGCCCTCCTAATTCGAGCATGCCCTCTGAACTCGAGCACGCCCTCTGAACTCGAGCATGACCTCTGAATTCGTACAAGCCCTAGGAACTCGAGCAAGCCCTCGGAACTCATTCATGATCTCTGAACTTGAGCAAGCCCTCGGAACTCAAGCATGCCCGCTGAACTCTAGCAGGCCCTCTGAATTCGAGGATGACCTCTGAACTCGAGCAAGCCCTCTGAATTCGAGCACGCCTTCTGGATTCGAGCACGCCCTCTGAACTCGAACATGCCTTCGGAACTCGAACATGACCTCTGAACTCGAGCTAGCCCTCTAAACTCGAGCAAACCCTTGAAACTCGAGCATGACCTCTGAATTCGAGCACACCCTCTGAACTTGGACTCGCCCTCTGAACTCGAGCACGTCCTCTGAACTCGAGCAAACCCTTGAAACTCGAGCATGACCTCTGAATTCGAGCACGCCCTCTGAACTCGAGAATGCCCTCTGAACTCGAGCATGACCTCTGAATTCGAGCAAACCCTCTGAATTCGAGCATGCCCTCTGGATTCGAGCATGACCTCTGAATTCCAGCACGCCCTCTGAACTCGAGCATGACCTCTGAATTTGTTCAAGCCCTAGGAACTCAAGCAAGCCCTCAGAACTCAAGCATGACCTCTGAACTCAAGCAAGCTCTTGGAACTCGAGCATGACCTCTGAACTCGAACACGCCCTCTGAATTGGAGGATACCCTCAGAACTCGAGCATGCCCTCTGAATTTGAGGATGACCTCTGAACTCGAGCAAGCCCTCTGAACTTGAACATGCCCACTGAACACGAGCACACCCTCTGAATTTGAGCATGCCCTCGGAACGCGAGCATGACCTCTGAACCCGAGCATGACCTCTGAACTCGAGCAAGCCCTCTGGATTCGAGCATGACCTCGGAATTCGAGCACGCCCTCTGAGCTCGAGCATGACCTCTGAATTCGAGCTCGCCCTCTGAACTCGAAATCACCCCCTGAATTCGAGAACACCCTCTGAACACGAGCATGTGCTCTGATCTTGAGCACGCCCTCTGAATTGGAGGATACCATCTGAACTCGAGCACACCCTCTAACCTCAAGCAAGCCCTCGGAATTTGAGCTCGCCCTCTGAATTCGAGGATGACCTCTGAACTTGTGCACGCCCCCTGAATTCGAGGATGACCTCTGAACTCAAGCAAGCCCACTGAACTCGAGCATGCCCTCTGAATTCGAGGATGACCTCTGAACTCAAGCAAGCCCTCTGAATTCAAGCACGCCCTCTGAACTCGAACATGCCTTCGGAACTCGAGAATGACCTCTGAACTCGAGCTGGTCCTCTGAACTCGAGCAAACCCTTGAAACTCGAGCACTGCCTCTGAACTCGAGCAAACCCTCTGAACTTGGACTCGCCCTCTGAACTCCAGCACGTCCTCTGAACTCGAGCAAACCCTTGAAAATTGAGCATGACCTCTGAACTCGAGCAAGCCCTTGAAACTCGAGCATGACCTCTGAATTGGAGGATACCCTCTGAACTCGAGCATGGCCTCTGAATTCGAGCAGACCCTCTGAATTCGAGCACGCCCTCTGGATTCGAGCATGACCTCTGAATTCCAGCACGCCCTCTGAACTCGAGCATGACCTCTGAATTCGAGCACGCCCTCTGAACTCGAGCATGACCTCTGAATTTGTACAAGCCCTCAAAACTCAAGCATGACCTCTGAACTCAAGCAAGCTCTTGGAACTCGAGCATGAGCTCTGAACACGAGCATGCCTTCTGAACTCGAGCATGCCCTCTGAACTCGACCACGGCCTCAGAACTCGAGCATGCCCGCTGAACTCAAGCATGCCCTCTGAACTCGAGCATGCCCTCTGAACTCGAGCACGCCCTCTGAATTCGAGCACGCCCTCTGAACTCAAGCATGCCCTCTGAACTCGAGCATAACCGCTGAACCCGAGCATGCCCTCTGAACTCCAGCAAGCCCTCTGAATTCGAGCAGACCCTCTGAACACGAGCACGCCCTCTGAACTTGAGCATGTTCTCTGATCCTGAGCACGCACTCTGAACTCGAGCGAACCCTCTGAATTGGAGCGTCCCCTCTGAACTCGAACACGCCCTCTGAACTTGAGCACGCCCTCTGAATTTGAGCACGCCCTCTGAACTCGAGCACGCCCTCTGAACTCGAGCATGACCTCTGAATTCGTACAAGCCCTAGGAAATCGAGCAAGCCCTCGGAACTCAGTCATGATCTCTGAACTTGAGCAAGCCCTCGGAACTCAAGCATGCCCGCTGAACTCTAGCAGGCCCTCTGAACTCGAGCATGCCCTCTGAACTAGTCACGGCCACAGAACACGAGCACGCCCTCTGAACACGAGCACGCCCTCTGAATTCGTACAAGCCCTAGCAACTCGAGCATGATCTCTGAACTTGAGCAAGCCCTCGGAACTCGAGCATGACCTCTGAACTCAAGCAAGCTCTTGGAACTCGAGCATGACCTCTGAACTCGAGCACGCCCTCTGAACTCGAGCATGTCCTCAGAACTCGAGCACGCCCTCTGAACTCGAGCATGCCCGCTGAACTTGAGCACGCCCTCTGAACTCGACCACGGCCTCAGAACTCGAGCATGCCCTCTGAACTCATCACGGCCTCAGAACTCGAGCATGCCCACTGAACTCGAGCAAGCCCTCTGAGCTCGACCTTGCCCTCTGAACTAGAACTCACCCTCTGAATTCGAGCATGCCCTCTGAACTCGAGCACGCCCTCTGAACTCGAGCATGACCTCTGAATTCATACAAGCCCTAGGAACTCGAGCAAGCCCTCAGAACTCAAGCATGACCTCTGAACTCGAGCAAGCCCTTGGAACTCGAGCATGACCTCTGAACCCGAGCACGCCCTCTGAACTCGAGCATGCCCTCTGAACTCGACCACGGCCTCAGAACTCGAGCATGCCCGCTGAACTCGAGCACGCCCTCTGAATTCGAGCACGCCCTCTGAACTCAAGCATGCCCTCTGAACTCGAGCATAACCGCTGAACCCGAGCATGCCCTCTGAACTCCAGCAAGCCCTCTGAATTCGAGCAGACCCTCTGAACACGAGCACGCCCTCTGAACTTGAGCATGTTCTCTGATCCTGAGCACGCACTCTGAACTCGAGCGAACCCTCTGAATTGGAGCGTCCTCTCTGAACTCGAACACGCCCTCTGAACTTGAGCACGCCCTCTGAATTTGAGCACGCCCTCTGAACTCGAGCACGCCCTCTGAACTCGAGCATGACCTCTGAATTCGTACAAGCCCTAGGAAATCGAGCAAGCCCTCGGAACTCAGTCATGATCTCTGAACTTGAGCAAGCCCTCGGAACTCAAGCATGCCCGCTGAACTCTAGCAGGCCCTCTGAACTCGTGCATGCCCTCTGAACTAGTCACGGCCACAGAACACGAGCACGCCCTCTGAACACGAGCACGCCCTCTGAATTCGTACAAGCCCTAGCAACTCGAGCATGATCTCTGAACTTGAGCAAGCCCTCGGAACTCGAGCATGACCTCTGAACTCAAGCAAGCTCTTGGAACTCGAGCATGACCTCTGAACTCGAGCACGCCCTCTGAACTCGAGCATGTCCTCAGAACTCGAGCACGCCCTCTGAACTCGAGCATGCCCGCTGAACTCGAGCAGGCCCTCTGAACTCGAGCATGCCCTCTGAACTCATCACGGCCTCAGAACTCGAGCATGCCCACTGAACTCGAGCAAGCCCTCTGAGCTCGACCTTGCCCTCTGAACTAGAACTCACCCTCTGAATTCGAGCATGCCCTCTGAACTCGAGCACGCCCTCTGAACTCGAGCATGACCTCTGAATTCATACAAGCCCTAGGAACTCGAGCAAGCCCTCAGAACTCAAGCATGACCTCTGAACTCGAGCAAGCCCTTGGAACTCGAGCATGACCTCTGAACCCGAGCACGCCCTCTGAACTCGAGCATGCCCTCTGAACTCGACCACGGCCTCAGAACTCGAGCATGCCCGCTGAACTCGAGCAAGCCCTCTGAACTCGAGCACGCCCTCTGAATTCGAGCATGCCCTCTAAACTCGAGCATGCCCTCTGAACTCGAGCATACCTGCTGAACCCGAGCATGCCCTCTGAACTCCAGCAAGCCCTCTGAATTCGAGCACGCCCTCTGAACTCGAGCATGCAATCTGCATTCGAGCATGACCTCTGAACACGAGCATGCCATCTGAACTTGAATATGTTCTCTGATCTTGAGCATGCACTCTGAACTCGAACAAACCCTCGGAACTCGAGCATGACCCCTGAACTCAAGCACACCCTCTGAGCTCGAGCATGTCCTCAGAACTCGAGCACGCCCTCTGAACTCGAGCATGCCCGCTGAACTTGAGCACGCCCTCTGAACTCGACCACGGCCTCAGAACTCGAGCATGCCCTCTGAACTCGAGCATGCGTGCTGAACACGAGCATGCCCTCTGAACCTGAGCATGCCCTCTGAATTCGAGCATGCCCTCTGAACTCGAGCATGCCCTCTGAACTCGAGCATGCCTGCTGAACACGAGCATGCCCTCTGAACCCGAGCAGGCCCTCTGAACTCGAGCATGCCCGCTGAACTCGAGCATTCCCTCTGAACTCGAGCATGACCTCTGAACTCGAGCTAGCCCTCTGAACTGGAGCAAACCCTTGAAACTCGAGCACACCCTCTGAACTCGAGCAAGCCCTTGGAACTCGAGCATGACCTCAGAGTTCAAGCACGCCCTCTGAACTCGAGCACGCCCTCTGAACTCCAGCAAACACTTGAAACTCGAGCATGACCTCTGAACTCGAGCATGCCCTCTGAATTCGAGGATGACCTCTGAACTCGAGCAAGCCCTCTGAACTCGAACACGCCCCCTGAACACGAGCACACCCTCAGATTTGGAGCATGCCCTCAGAACGCGAGCATGACCTCTGAACCCGAGTAAGACCTCTGGACTCGTGCACGCCCTCTGAATTCGAGGATGACCTCTGAACTCGAGCAAGCCCTCTGAACTCGAGCACACCCTCTGAATTCGAGGATGACCTCTGAACTCGAGCAAGCACTCTGAATTCGAGCACGCCCTTTGGATTTGAGCATGCTCTCTGAACTCAAACATGCCCTCGGAACTCGAGGATGACCTCTGAACTCGAGT